>NC_092459.1:25945912-26277941 GCF_047495875.1 Pithys albifrons albifrons
ATTAAAATGAAAATAAGTCAAATATATATGATAAGGTGAAACATCTATTTTAATATCAAAAACTAACTTTAATATAGCTATTACAGACTGCAGCAAAATGAGCAATAAGGGTATTTCAGGTTTCTTCTGGACGGGAGCTAAATATAGTGTGTCAAAGAACATGACTCGGAGAAATAGATAAAAATATTGGAGGAGGAGGGAAAGCCCATAACTCACTTCTCCCAAATTTTAAATATTTCTTCAGTTTTTCTGAAATACAATTATCAAATTAAAAGAACAGCAACCACAGTATAGACAAAATTTGATATCTCTAAGATCTACATTTTAGAAGAACCTCAGAAAATACTATTCCTCTGAGTTCTCACTACAGTTGATAGTATTACATATGTCTCCCAAACTCAGCATTTGGTAATGATTTTCAAAGAAAAAAGAGAACTCACAGCACAGAAAGTATCCAGCTCCAAAATACATTTGATGCAAGACCTAGTAATTCTGCTATTCACAGTTCTATGGGCACATAGGAAATTTCCCTTTGGCCACAAAAAAGAGGAAGTGCCAAAAAAATTGCAATACTATACAAGCATAGTTATTTTTGTGTCATTGGGGTCATTGTAGCAGCAGTACTCTCAATATTCATAGTCTTACTAGTACTGACGTAAAGAAATGTAGGCAAATTGGCCCTGCTGCATGGGAAGTCCCAGAATATAGTGGAAAACATAAGTGCTGCATTAAACAAGATTCTGTAATGATGCTTCCCTAATCAAAAGGAGTTCTTCCTCAACATTGATAGGCAATTCACTGAGTGTGATAAACCTTAAGAGAGGGGAAAAGTCTTAAATCAATTTGCATCCATCTATAAAGAAAAAATATCAAAAGAGTAAATTCTCTTGTATTAGACCTCTGCAAGCATCTCTAGGACTCTATCTGAGCATGGTATATACACTAGTACATGCATTTCAGAAGATAAAACAATTGAATATGAAATTAGTTCACCATACTTGAGTCAAGCATTTACATTTAGATCTTGCCTAGACATTTTCAGAGAGCAAAGTGTTATGCCTGAACTATTACAGATCCAGTTTTGTGAGATTTATACGTTTTCTGGCAAACACTTATTCATAGTAGTGCTTGTAGGCGCTGTTTTAATACATATTTTAAAACAAAGTTTAAATATCCCTTTTGGGTAAAATGAAAGACATAGATTAAAGCAAAATCATTGAACTTATTGCCCTTAACTTATCCTTTTATATGTAAAGGAGGAATATAAATGTCTGTATTGAATGTAAATGTGGAAAAATCACATTTTAAAACCTTTGCCTACTAAACTTCAACTCCCTAATGTCTAACTTTTTTAATCAGTTTCATCAAGTTGGGTATCCGTTGGTAAGATAAAAAGGTATTCAGTTTCTCTCTTGCATCATGTTTTCCAGCCTGCTATTTCAAGAGTTACAGAATTTAGATAGATTACATTAATTTTAACCAGTCTAATATATTCTTCCTAGGTTATATATATATATATACATATATATATATATATATATATATATATATATATATATATTAATTAGCATCTATTCCACTCAGTGCCCACTGCAATACCACCCCTTATCAAGATCATAATAAATTCTGACTATGGATTATGATAATTTATTTTTATAATCTGATTAGAAACTAAAGAAATGCCAGAACAGATAGTTTTCTTTATTCTTATTTTTTATATATTTTAAGCAATTTTCTTTATGCTTTAGACAGTTGAAAACAGCAAATAATTTCAAATTTTATAAAATATCAGTTTCTATTTTCCATTTCATATCCTTTCATGTTCCTCTGTTAATGGGGTACTGCTGAGGCAAAACAGATCCCTGTAGAACTTATTCTACTGAAATAATAGAGCAATGCAGACCAACACATTGTTATTTCAGTGATGGTAGCATATTCACTCTGAAAACGCCCTTACATTTGCAGGAGTTCTGTAGAATTTAAGCAGATAATGCATCTGCTAAATGCCCTGAATTATATTAGGAATAGAGCTCATTAAAACAATTCACAAATAATGTTAGTTGTTTTTTTCCTGTCAATCATTGAATATGGTATTTTTAAAATATATTTTCCTCATTAATTGAATACTTCTGAGATGAAAATATTTGATGTTTTCCTGAATCATTGTGGCTTAAGACATTCAGAAATCTTTGGTAAGCACATTCTGTGACAAGTTATTTCAACTCCTTTTTAATGTTTTTCTGCTTAAAGTTGTAATCTGCTCTGAGTTGCTTGTTATTTACAATTTGTACAGAGGTAGTAAAATTTGATGCTAGACTTCAGAATTATAAGGCCTTCTAATTAGCTGGAAAACTAATACCATTCTTCATAATGGAAAAATAGAAAGGCAGCAACTCAGTGAGAAATATAGCTGATTTGTTTCAAGTTTGATTAATAAGTTAGATGGGTTTTTTAATATGGATTTCATCTAATTACAGTAAGATTGTTTTTATTGTAATAAAACTGCAATAGCATAGATTTTTGTAAACTTGGTAAAATAAAACTCATTTGGTTGCTTGTGGCATGATTTACATGAAATGAATATTCTCCCTTTCATTCTCTGCTATGTATTGACGTCAAGAAGTTCAGCAAGTAAAAATGAACCCATACATGTACCTTTTTCTTATTCAGTAGGACAAATACCTTTAAAGATATTTTAAATAATAATTCTCCTCATGCCAAAACAATAAAATATCAGTGGTTTGCCAGGGTCCCATGTAGGGACTTATTCTGTTTACCTTATTCATGAATGATCTGGGAAAGGGAATAAACAGTCAGCTATTGGTACAAACTTAGTTTAAAAATTATGTCCAAGGCCATGTTGAAAAGAACAACAAAAACACTTAAAAAAATTTGAAGATGGAGGAGTGAAGGGAGAACAAAAAATATCACCACCACCACAAAGAGCAACAAAGAAATTCCAAACTAATAGATGTAATTAAAAATGATAAATGTAAGTAATTAAGGCAGGTAAATAAACCCTTTGCTTCACATATAAAGTTATGGTCCCTGACTGACCATTGTCATTCTGAGTGAAATTTTAGTTTATGACACATCCATGAAAACATCAAGCTTAGTGCTTGGTGCAAGTTAACATAGAGATTAAATCATGGTGAATGCAATGCCCAGATGTTTTGCAGGAAAAGAAAACCACAGCAGTGCACAAATCCTCTATCAGGTTTCTCAAATGCATTTAGGACTACTTCTGTTACAGATGCTGGACATGTGACTAGGAACAGACTAACTGGACTAACTTCTCATAAACTGAGAAGTCTTACTTGACAACATAACTACCAGTGGTATCCTTGGAAACAGAGATGATGACACTGATGAATTTCAGATCTGGCTGGAAGGCTGTGTCCAGTGAGTTACAGTGAATGCCTTAATTTCTGAGTGGAAATCAGTTAATGAGTGGTTTCTCTCAAAGGTCGATGCTGGGACCAATGCTATTTAATATCTTCATCAATTGCATATTAGGATTAAGTCAGAAATCATACAGATGACACCATGCTGAGTGCTGTAGTTAGAACCAAAAAATTGTAGAATATACTCAGTTGAAAGGGATCAAAAGGGTCATTAAGTACAGTTCCTGTCTCTGCACAGAACAATCCCAAGAATTACACCATGTGCCTGAGAGCATTTTCCAAATGAGTCTTGAATTCTGGAGTGCTTGGTGCTGTGACCACTTCCCTGGGAAGCCTCTTTCAGTGCTCAACCACCTTCTGGGTGAAGAAACTTATCCTAATATCTGACCTAAAATTCCTATGACACAGCTTCATGCCATTTCCTTAGGTTCTGTTTTTGGCCATCAGACAGAAGAGACCAGTGCCTGCTCTTCTGCTTCTCCTCATGAGGAAATTGCAGACTGTGATGAGCTGTGCCCTCAGCATCCTCTTCTTCAGGCTGAACAAATCAAATGACCTCAGCTGTTCTTTATATGGCTTCCTCTCTAGACCCTTCATCATCTTCCCAGCTCTCCTTTGGACACTCTTTTGTAGATTTATATTCTTATATTGTGGCACCCAAAACTACACACAGACTTGAGGAGAGACCACACCAGTGCAGTATTTGAGCCACCTTGTAGAGAGACCTACAGAGGCTGAAAGAGTGGGCTAGAAAAAGCAGCCATTTGAGCTCAACTCTTTCATCTGCATCCCCTCCAAACTTCTTGAGCACTCTCAGTGTACCATTTCGGGTGGGGTGGTGGAAAGGTGAGGGAGAAAATTAGAAATCCTTGATGATAAGCAAGCACTGTTCAGTAATAGCCAAAATACTGATGTTATTAAATTTGTTTTAATGACAAATCCAGAACACAGAACTATACAGGGTGCTATGAAGAATGTACACTCCATTCCAGCCAGTCCCCGTACATTAACAAAGCTTCATGATTCCCTTCAAGATTATGTATGTTTTAAGTATCTGCCAACACTTTTTGCTGCTCCCAGGCAGGCAGGCCAGCTGCAGTACCAGAGGAGTTTGCCAAGCTAATGTCAGTTATCCATATTATGAGGGTGCAGCTGACAGTTGTTGCTAAGCTTCTTTCTTTGTAACTTCAGTGCACCACAGTTCTATGAATTGCAATGCACAGCTTTTTTCACTGAAAGAGTTTTAATGTCTGAGCTACCCTTACCATAAGGGAAAAGGGGAAAAACATGACAGAACAAGAGGAAAAGACCTCAAGCTGTGCCAGGGGAGATTCAGGCTGGACATCAGGAAGAATTTCTTCTCTGAGAGAGTGGTTAAGCATTGGGATGGGCTGCCAATGGAAGTGGTGGAGTCACCATCCCTGGAAGTGTTCAATAAATGACTGGACATGGCACTTGGTACTATGGTCTCATTGACAAGGTGGTGTTCAGTCAAAGGGTAGACTTGATGATCTTGAAGGTGTCTTTCCCTACTGTAATGATTCTGAGATTCTTTTTTTTGGTGTTTTTGATTTGTTTTGTTTTGGTTTTTGTTTTTGTTTTTGTTTTTTTTTCAAATTATCCTGAAAAGAACATTATGTTTTGTGGGCAAATTTGGAGTATTATGAGGAAATAGAAATATATTTTACTTTTTAATTTTGATGAGAAAAAGTTAGAAACCTATTAGTTTCTGGGATATATTTGGTGTTTCTTCCTGTTGAGTTTGGTGATTTTTTTGTTTAGTGTTTTTTTTTGTTTGGTTTGGTTTTGATGTGTTTGTTTTTGTTTTGGTTGGCTGGTTGTCTTTGTTAGTGGTTTTTTGGGGAGGAGGTTGTTTCATTTTGGGGTTTGAGGGATTTTATTGGTTTAATAGCTGAAACAAAAAATTTTAAGTGTTCATAACTCTCATATATACAATGTCTCCTTCAAGTATGCATGAGACTTTCATCTAATCCCTTCCACACTGTGAAAGGCTATGGCTAGCTTAATTGTGTCTGTTTTGGTCAAGTGATTTCAACATGCCACTCATTACAAAAGTCAATAGTGATATAGAAATCAGGTAAAAAAAAATATCCACACACCCCTATTTAAATCAAATTATAGATAATTTTTTTCTTAACTGCCACTTGTTTCTAATTCAATTTGAACTTCACTTACTGAAGACCTATATTACTGTGAAAATTGAAATGTTCTAAATGTTTTGCATCAATCATTCTGTAGTCAGCTACTCAGAATAATGTATGGGCTTTGATGTTTCTCATTTTGATACCGGCAACAATTTAGAAGTGGTAATGCTGTTTGCTTAATTATTTAAGTGAAAGACAATCTTGTATTGCTTTTCTCTAATGTAATATTCCTATTTTCAACTGAAGAAAACATAATTTTGTATTTGATATCCAAAATAAGGTACTGCTGAATGAATGGCCATAGCTGGAAATGCTGCAGTGCCCTCTCACCACATGTTCAACATTTCCATTTGAGAAAGTCTTTTAAGTCCCCATATCTTGGTTCTTAATCTCTTTTATGTATACACTTATCTGTGCAATCTTGTTGGCTGTTCCTTAATATAATTTTCTTCCCTCAGAGATGGATGTGGTATGTCTCTGGCTTTTATCCTACCCCATTTATCCAAAATAATTCCTCAAGGTTAAGTTTCATCATTGTTTCTGACTTTAATATAAATAAATCAGGTATCCTTCTGATCTCATTACTTAGTATCATTTGAACTTGAATTGTCTTATAAAGTCCCTAAACATGCATATTAACCAGTAAAGACAGTCTTTTCCTAAGTGGGTCCCCATTTGCTTCAGTGGAGGCTCTGCATAGACTAAAGCATTAGTTAATGAAGTACTGCTTGTTAGGCTGCATTCAATTGTCACATAATTAAAATTTGAATAGACAAAATTTGATTCCAAAAGAAACCCTGAAAGATAATGAAAATCTTGAGTTTTCATTGAATGATAAGCACTGAAAATTTGAAGTATTTGCTCTAAAAATATAATTTAGGAACTCAAAGTGAAACTTACAAATTTAAATTTTTCTGCCATTCCTCAAAAGTTATCAGAAGAAGTATCTAAATTTTTAAGATGTCTCACTTCCCACAAATAAATTCCCCAAATAGATAAAGTTCAGCATTTGTTCATGATCACAGTCTCATATTATTGGCAAGTTTAATAGTGCTTTGGAATCAAGGTATTATTTTACTGAAGGAGAATGTATCACTATATTTTTAAGAGGATGTCAAATGGTGGAAGACCAATTAGTTGTAAAGACTTAAAAAAAATAAGAAGGATGTCAACTATGGAAACCTGTAGTGCTTACTCTACTGCTAAAAATTTAATTACTTAAGAAATGAATGAATTTGATTTAAATTCTGTCTGGAGAAGACTTGAAATCTTATGTTCTCACTTTCAAATAAATACTTTAGCCAGAAGTTGATATGCTTGATTGGAAAGTTTAGGATTATAGACAGTAGACTTCCTTTTGAATATATTTTAACTGGCAAAAAAAGAAACTAAACACTTGATGAGTCAGCAGAAGTGCAAATATAAATGTCTATCTAATCTGGCCTGAATGAGGTTGATGTATAAACACTTATTCTACAGGCTGTTTACTGTAAGGCATATACAGGAAAAAAACCACCAAATAATAAACAATTTGGACTGCTCAGATACACTGAAAAGCGATGTCTGGGAGTTTGAGCCCTCAGTTAGGAAAAGCAGTTGAAATTCCCTGTTTCACATCAATAGTGAATGCTCTAACTGCAAAACCGTTCAACACAGTAGATCAGGAGAGAAGGTTGATACTTCTGCTTTGATTCAGAATAAACAATTGCCATTTGATGTGCTTGAAAAGAAACGAGAAGAATGTAATTCTTTAACTTTAGGAAAAATTTAGAACTAGGAATAAATTTGAAAGGAGATAATATTTGCAGATGCTGACACAATGGCTGCCACTTAAACATTTTTAGAAGAAAAATACTTTGTACAATAGTCATAATCAAAAAACATATCTAACAACTATTTCCTTCTTGTGGGCAATGACTGTGCTGCTATTGTTATTATCGAGCATGAGGCTCCAGATTATAGTTAGGTAATAAGTAAAACAATTTCTTTTATACTTGCAAATTATTTTGTTATCTTTTGCCACTGTTTCTTTACCTCAGGTATATACAATTTGTATTTTTTAATGCTGTTATTAAAAAATACACTAATTTTTTTCATTCAAGACCTGTAGAAGGAATCTGAAGTAATCTACCATACAAAGAAAGAATCCTGTCATTTAGACCTTTAGTTCTTAATCAATGAACTTAATTCTGCAAGGTCTTATTCAATATCAATCCATTTACTAAAACAGAATTTCATGAAAAACAAATGAGAATAGCACCGGCCTTTTTATGTTTGCACATATTTCAACAAGGATAGTTCATTAGTGTTTAGAACCCTATTAATTTCTAAGATTTTATTTTCTCTTAAAAATAAAATCACAGTATGAATATTGCTTCCTGATATCTGAAGTCTTCACTTATAGCTTCGTCAAAGAAATTAAGATGTTAAAGAAGGATGCATTTTTTCTTCAATCTCTCATATTTTCATAAAGGCTCATGCTTGTGCTACTGAATAGCATTAAGTTGTCCCATTTAAAAAAATGTTAATTTGAAGCAATTTGCATTGAAGGTTGTACTCCCTAACTGGTAACACATACATAGATGCATTGAGCCATGTTCTTTTTGCCATAATATAATTATTTTTGGTTAATAATAGACAATTTCAGATCCTAAAGTCAATTAACAATTTTCTTGATTTATTTGTATGCCAAGCTCTACTACAGTCATGACTTGACACTAAAGATTTCTTCCAATAACATTTTATCCTTTAGACAAAGTGGAATATTGAGTGATACCTGTAGAAAACTGCAATACTATACTGGTATTTCTTTTTAAGGTGAGCATGTTGCTTTTCAGAGGACTAAGATGTGTCTATAAGCAATAATTTTAAATTCACAGACTAACTTCTTCACATGCTTAGGTTTTCTGCATATCTCAGTGCAGGAAAGAGAAACAAATCAGTTTATACTTAGACATCTAACAATCCTATGCAATACTTGATTTGGGCAGTAATAATTAGTGTGTACAATTGGCCAACAAAAATATTTGTCCAACTGTGAATAACAAGGCAGTGAACTAGCAAATAATATTGTTCACCTGCACACCTACATTAAGTATTAGATTTGGCTGAGACAAAACAAAGATACTACAGAAATATTAGTTCTATTCAAAGTTTTTGTACATATTCTGTCAGTTTATTATTTATTTCCATGGTCCAATATTTCCTTTCCTTCTCAATTAAGTGGTTTATACACTGATTCAGTGTTTACAGGGATGGTTATGGTAAGTACCCATAAAAAGTGTTTCAGGGAACTGTCTGGCAATGGTCATTATGTTTTAAAATAATCTGAAGATATTTTAATTTGTCCCTTGTAAGCATCAAGCAGCAGGGTTAAAAAGACATCATTACTTGTTTTGTAGAACAGAATATATTTTATGAAGATAGTAAGGAATATTATGTGCACAGAGAATATCTTCTAAGAAGATATTGAGTGCAATTCATCTTTCTCCTTATCAGCCACTGAACAATCCAGGCATATAGAACATTCCTTATTGGGGTCACCCTTTCTTGGGGTAATGCAGATCAGCTTTGCGGCGGTCGAGGAGGCAGAGACACTCAGGCTGCAGTGTGATCAGAAGACTCAGCCAAGACAAAGGACTTTATTTTTAGTAACAGCTTCACTTTTATCTACTCCTATATATAACATGCCAGTACACTTTTGGTCAGTAGTTCACCTAACATACATGGAAAGATTCTACTGGTTACAAGGCATCAACATTCTACACGTGGTTCTCTGGTCCTTAAGGATGCACTCATCAATCACCTCAGACTTTAAGAGATCCACACACACACACTGTCATCCCCACAATTCATGACTCAGAGAAAGTAGAACCAATGCACATTCACATGGGTTTGCCTAAATTTCATTAAACCAGAGCATGTGAATGGTGGCATCATCAATATGGGTGTAAGACTATGTCTGCTACAAAATTTTTGCATTTGACAGGATGAGAAAGGAGAACTAGGAGTTACAGGAAAAATTGTATTACCTTTAGAATTACTAGGAAAATACTGTTGACATGAATAGGACCATAAGTAAAGGTGACAGAAAAAAGACCCTCTGAAAAATTTTCAGAGTGATCCTTACTGAGAGCAAAGGAAATGACTATTTGAACTCTTAGTAATCTGGATGACAGAGAGATAATGTCATAGTATATTCCTTATCCATGATAACTTTAATTTTGTCTGTTGCTAAAGTAAGAACAGTGAATACATTTCATTCATTCATAAAAGTAAGCAAATTGGTGTTTTATTTCACTAAAGATATAAAATTTCTATTCCATTTATTCCCATCATTTTATGGAATACTTAATTTACTGACTTTCTGATACATTAATTTCTCTTCTTATCCTGTGACAAAAGTTGCAAAACCAAGAAAGGATATAATTTATTTCTTTTAATGAACAAAAGGAAAATGCATTGACCCCAATCAATCAATTATAATGATTCTTTATAATAGGATAGTTTTTTTCTTATTTTCATAATGCTAACAATATTTAGAACTTACCTTTGTCTGGAAATACAAAACAAGTTCACTAGCAAGCAAAACTAGGGTGCATATAACTAGGGTCAAAACTTTTCCACCGATTCAGCAAGTTTTGTAAATGTCAATGCTAATTTCAACTTTTGCACATTTTGAACCAGAGACTGTTACCAACTGTCTTTGTTGTGGACATAGTCTCAAAAATGTCAGCTGATTGTCAGAAGCTATGTTCCCTAATGTGTTTTCCATAAATGTTACATCCCTAGCTACTACTCTATTGAATTATTCCATTTTCTAGGGTAGAATGCTTCCTCCCCAACAAGTCCAGCACACTAAAAAATATAAAAGTTATACCTCCTGTAACACACTTTGTTCTTACTGACACAATGCCTCACTAGAGCATCAAGGCAAAGTCTGCGACAAAGATCTGTAACTATGAATAAGTCGCTACTACGTTTCTCTTACAAATTTCCCTCATGGACTGGTGCTTTCTAGATAACAGGCAATTCCCAAACAGTGCAGGACTGACAGGATGCTCCATTCAACATATACTCACTTTTTAAACAGCATGGCATCATAAAAATGTTCCAGCACCCTTGATAATAATCTCTTTCTAAATTCTGAGTGTAATGTTAGCAATCCATAATAGAATAGGAATTTTATTATTATCTTCAGAATACAGAGGAAAGACAGATGTAAGAGTTCAGTCATGAAGTGGCAACATATGCCAACAGAAAAATCAAATCAAAGTGTATAGATGATTTCACTTGCCATGGGTGAGGTCATTTTCATTTAACTTTTTAAATCCCAGTCCAACATAATACGGTAGCCTTGGATAACGAATAAGATGGCATAAAACAGAACAACTTTACAACCACAGCACTGATGAATAAGGATTATTTTCTGAGGAAAATTAAACATCCAGCCTAAACCTATTGATTATGTTCTACAGGAAAGTAATAGTTGCAGTCTTAACAATAATTATTGTTATTCTTCTTCACACAGAATACTAGTGCCTCAATGGCTTTAAGACTGTGATATCTCAACCACAATTGATTTATAGGAATAATAACAGTAAAGGATGTTACATTTACATCAGTTTTCCAACTGAGTGATTTCTGAGAAAACAGGAAGGTCTTCATTGATAAATATTTAAAACTTTCTTTACCCATGAGTTTTTAAGCTTTCTTTGACAATTTCAAGGGCTATAGGGAGGTGTTTTCTGTATCAAATACTTATACACAGTTGTATTTTTTCCTGATCATCCCATTTAACCCCAGCTGCAAACTAAGTACCATGCAGCCACACTCACTCACCCCCACTGCTTCCAAAGTGGGATAGGGAGAGAAATCAGAAAAGGGTAAAACCCATGAAGTGAGATAAGAAGAATTGAAATAAAGTAAAATTCAATAATAATGATAATGAAAAGGGAGATAAAAGAGAGGAATAAAACTCAAGAAAGACAAGTGATGCCCGATACAATTGCTCATTATCTGGTGAATGCCCAGCTTGTCCTACAGCAGTGACCCCACTCAATTCCCCTCAGCTGACATATTGAGCATGACATTCTATGGTACAAAATACCTGTTTAGCTAGTTCAGGTCAGGTGTCCCAACTATTCTCCCTTCCTCATTTTTGTGCACCTCCCTAGTACCAGAGCATGAAAAACTGAAAAGTCCATCACTTAGAGTAAGCACTACTTAGAAAGAAATAAATGAATCAGTTTGTTTTCAACTTCATTCTCATGCTAAATCCAAGGTACAACTACTAGGAAGTAAATTAACTCTATCACAGATGAATCTAGGACAGTGCCCACCTATTATTCTATACTATTTACATCTTGCAGAGGTCCTATAGTTTCCAGTACAGCTCAGTTAACCTTCATCACTTTTGATGCCTTGATATCTAAACACACAGTCATTATCCCCTTATACTATGGACCATCTCTGTAAAAGTTCTTTGAGTTCATTTAGTCAGTAACTTTGGGCTCCACTTGTCACAGTTTTTCAGGGCAGGAAAGATGATGTGGTATTGGACTGTTACATGCTGAAGCCAGTTCTGGTTCCATCACCACTACACTTTTCCCAGTATCAAAGTTCATTCCTCATTTATCTAGGTGATATTTAATATAATACACTTGATGAGGCAAGTAGCCACCAAAGAAGGGTTATATAGCAATTAGCATCACACAGTTTAATTCATTGGCTAATCTCACCCCAAATAAAATTCCCCTAGACTGTGCATCAGACTTCATCGTCTTCCCACACTGTGGACCAAGTACACTCAAGGCCTTGAGCAAAAGCAATCCCACAAGTGGGTTTGTCATATGCAGAGCTCAACAGCTGGCAGTCCATCATGCTAATAGATACAGAGCTCTGAAAACCATTTACTGGATTAAGTTGGTGCTTGTTGTTTTTGCTGCTGTCTATTGTTCTCATTTCTAATATATGTTGTAGGATAAGGAGTAGGAATGAGATCTCTTGATGTCCCTTCCATCTGGAATTATCCTGTGATTCTGAGGTTTTAGCTGCAAACTCAATTTTTTTCTGTTACATGCCATAATGTTTACATTTCTGAGATATAAATCCTGACTTTAAATCTCTCTACTGAGTGAATTTGATAATTCTCATCACCTATGAGTGAAAATACCTGGCCAGTGTTTTCAAGTAGCTGAGTTAAATAAGTCATGATTAGACAAATATTGCCTGTCTGTCTATATCTTGGTATAAAATACTAAAAAAATTACTATTTTTTAAATTTTATTTCCAGATAACTTCTAAAAGCAGTATAAATCAGTTGTAAAATCATTTGTAAAATCAACTGCAAACTTGAAAAAAGCTCAAATACATTGCAAGGGTCTATGTTTTTGTTTGCTTAAATATTTCTTGTGCAAGCATGTGCCTGATTTTCAATGTTCATGTTAGGAAGCCATGCCTGAAACCTATTTCTATATTATAAGTATGAAATATTTTTCTGCAGTGGTGATATGAAATATTCTAGTCCAATAGCTTGTGTAGGGGAACTTTTGTTTAGTTTTTAAGTTGGAACACCATATAATATCCCTGGTGAAGGAAAATAGACAAAAGCAAATATTGGGAATTTTGAAATTCAGAAATGTGAAATGTTGTTAAACATTCCTGAACATTTAGTGCCCAGAAGAATAATACCAGTATTTATTTTTGTCAGAAAAGGTAAAATGTTATAGTCTGGGAATGAGTAAGTTCTACATATAGTAACCTTACTCAAATGTGAGACTACTGAGTTAGGAAAATATTGCAATTCATTTTTTGAAAGATTTGTTTTTAAATTCTCTGGGTAAAAGGAGCTTCATCAAGAAAGCTATTGTGCACAAAAATGAAAAAGAGCTAATGAAGTACCCTAAAAAAATGTTGCTATAATTTAGAATTAAAAGTGCAAACCTGCAGAATACCTGTAATTCTTGGATATTTTATTAAAAAAATTAACTTTCTTAAATGTATTACAAGCATTTATTCTTTAAATATTTCTTAAGCTTTATGTTAGTTAAAATGTTCACTCATTTTGTCACTACTTTATAAAAAGGACAGCGTGGAAAAATCTTATCCAAGATATGACTATTTTTCAAAAGCAATTAAGGGACATTAACATGTTTTTCCAACAATAAAAACTATTCAGGAAGTAAACAGAAGGCTATAACTTGTATTAAATATACTGGAAAATCTCTAAAACATTTGAAATGATTTGAAAACTGAAGTACGTTATCCAGTGATGAAAAGAATGTAAATTAGTTTAAAGCTGGGGTGGTGATTAAGAAAGATTCTTGTTTCTTAGTTTCTTCCAGAGAATAAGCTAACAGAAGAAGAAATCTCAAAAAATCCCCAGAACTACTGGATATGAACATAGTGAGGATTACTGTCTCAAACAGAAATGTGAGCACTAAAATTCTGAAATGATAAGAACATATCAGTCAGGTAAGTTGGTATTGTTCGACCCACTCCCAAAGCCCCAAGGTTTACCACATGTACATTATATTTTTAGGCTTCAAGAGACTTTGCCTACACAAACTCTTGCAAAGCCATTTGATTCTTTGATACCTTGAATTCATGTCTGGATTAAAACTATACATTTTTCTCCAAGAGATTTCTTTTAATGGAGCTCTCATGCTGCCTCCTTGTCTGCTGTGGTCACTGTGGCCACTCCCACCAGGCAGGACCTCTGCCCCACTGACCACTCACTGTCCCCTTGGCCAAAGTGAGGGGTCTCACAGTCTGTCAGGGGCTCTGGGGGGTGTGGTGTGAATGGCTATTGGGAGGCCTTCCTTGACTGCCAGCCCAGCCACGAAGTTCCCGTGGCCATGTGGCTGCAGCCCATGTGATCTGGGCACCCCTGTCATGGGCTGCAGGCCCAGCCTGTCCCCGCTGTCCCCGACTCAGACAGACACACACACAGACACAGACACTTCCCCACAAGGTGGTTCTGACCCAATAATCACTGTTCTGGTGTGTAACAGGTATGTGTAGCAACTGGACTTTGTGCAGATTCTGAAAGCCATAAAAGTCTGAAAAAGGTAAAACAGAAACCACACAGCAGAAAAAAAAAAAAAAAGGAAAAATCTTAGATTTCAACAATTTTTCTGGGATTTTACACCTCAACTGACATTTCCTGGAGAATATTTTGTCAAGTCCCATGACTTTTTTGCATACAATGCAAACCTTTTTAATTTATCCAGCCACTAAATACTTGAAGCTACCAACTCTCCTCACTAAGCAAATGAACATAAATTTCTTTACTAAATAGATATTTTTAATATTAAATATTGAAATGGCAATTTGGGCCTATAAAAATATCTTGACAAGCTGTTATACAGATGCTAGTAAGTACCTAATTACATCATGATTCATACATGAAAGTATTTAAGGCCTAATTACAAAATTTTATGGCATGCTTTTTATCTTACTGTCTTTATCTATAATTTTGCCACGTTTTCAGATGTGTACAGGACCAGCACTTCTTTGAAAGAAATTTTGAACAACCAAGTATTGTTTAGATTTTTTTACATGCAAGTTATCTAGATCCTAAAAAATGCCCATGCTATTTTTCTAAATATAAAAATGTTCTTAGAGTTCACTTAATGAACTATTTCTATACCTAAACTTCTGAGGAAATCATTACTGTATGTCTTCCTGCCATAACATTCTTAGGGTAGACTGAAAGCTGTTTTTTTCTTCCTTCCTATATGAAAAGAAATTCCAAAGAATAATGCTGAATTCCAAAAATGTAGAATAACTACTACTCTAGATCTTCTGAACTGTGCACAAAATATTCATATGGCAGAAGACATAAAAAACTACTACATTTCAAAGACACTCCTGCTACATGTGCGCTGTCCTTGCAAACAGAAAACCTCACTTACATGACCTAACAAACAGCTCAAGAGTCACAAGTTTTTTACCAGTGGTGTAGATGATGGGTAATGAGAGAAATATAATGCCTCAGATCACCCTGTTGCAACTTAAAATTATTTGAAAATAATAGTAAATTGAGCCTTGCTCTGACAAATAAGATTAGTGTTTGAATCCAGTAAGATTAGATAAAGCAGAATTTATTTCCTTTGTGGGAAGGTCAATATATAGTTTGCATATCTTAATCTGCAAAGCAGTGTGTATTTTTTATGGTAATTACAAAATTCTGTCTTACAATACAATTTTCCTCATGAAGAGGATAGAAAAGATAGAAGAAAATAACAAGAATTTTCATGCGTTAACTATAGGTTCTGTTCCTATTTTTATGATCAAAGCATTTTGTTTTACTCTGTAATTGCTGCTGTTTGTAGTCAATAGCTAATATTTCTTCCCTTGTAAAACCAACCATCTCAGGTCTACAAAGCAGAGGAATGCAAAATACATTTGTCTCTAATGGGAATCATTAAGCTCTCTTCTGCTATTACCTTTGACAAATGATATATCAAAGAAAGTAATTTTAATTATATTGATCATTCCTTAGCGGATTTGCATTAAATAGTAATACAGGTAGGAGTTCTAATCAAATCTGGCACATAATCATAGTGTGTTTTTGCTTATGAATATTTATTGCATAAATATATATATATTTTGGAAAGAAGAAAATAAACCCAGGAAAAGCTATCATCACTTTTACCAACACCATTCAATACCATTGCCATAGAATGAATTAAGAAAACCCAAACCCCATCAGACAAATTATCATGAATGGGATTTAATATTAGGTCCGTATAAAAGACATAAGAGTTCTCATTCATAATTCTACCTCATATCCAAAACCAGTTGCTGTTCTGGTTTTTTAAATTCAGGGTTTTTTTTTTCTCTTTAAGAGGAAACTAAATTTAACTGACTATAAAAATGCATTTTTTACAAAAAAGTAAGAACATTTCTCTCTGAAAATTCAGAAATCTTACTTGAAAAGAGTACATTAAAAAAAAATAGGTTTTTTCCTAGAGAGCAAATCTGTTTTAAATAAAAACCCTGATGCACCCATACTTCAGTGAAGGCATATGTTATTGTTTCCATTTTCATTTCCATATTAACTCATGCTTCCCTTTTTTATCATTATCCTGGCTTCATGTTGTCCTTAAACCTGTTGTCAAGAATTACCTTTATTCTATAGACAGGTAGTAGTACTGATCAAAAGGTAATATACATATATTTAACATTTATACAAGCTGCACTACTTTTTAATGGGAAATCTAATAGAGTAGGCTAAATTTCATAATAGCTCTTGTTTGGAATATAAAAGTTTTCTTCTTCATTTAATCTTCTTACCTACAAATATTTTTCATACTGGTTCAGCTAGTCAATCTTTTACGTAAAAGATTATTTGGTAACCTGTGGTTTGAAAGCAAAACAATAAAAATTTCATGTTCTTATTATACAAAAGTAAATAATTATCAGGGTTTTTTGTTTGTTTGTGTATTTATGAAGGGGCCTTTGTTGCTGCTGTTGTTTTCTTCCTACACTAATAACCCACTACTCAAATCTTACAGCTATGTCAGCCTAGTTTTTTCAGGCACAGCTTGGCAGGCTTATGGAGACCCAAGTAATGTCTGAGTATTTTATAATCTGGTCAGAACACAGAACTGTCTGCATGTTCCTATACAGAAATCCTATACTATACAGAGTTCCTATACTATTTGTACAGCTTCTTCAGACATATGCAATACTTTTTTTCTTCCTTAAATATCTCATGCATTCATTGCAAATATAAAATTTAGATTATGTAGGTATGTTTGCACATCTAATTTCAATAGCATTTTTAAAGGTTCCCTGTCTTTTCACAACAACTAAGGGTTTTTAAAAAAAACCAACAAACAACAAGAAACAAATACAACTTTCCTTAGAGTTAGTGTTTACAGACATTAGTCAAAAGGTAAAGAGATTATAAGAACGAGAGTACGAAGATATTTTCTTTCACATGTCAAACCACTTCCCATTTGTTCTGGAGAGGTGAAATAAGAGCAACAGAAATCTCTCTTGGATCTTGAGACCACAGAAGAGAGTTTAGAAGAGTGTTAAAATCCTGTAAATATATATGTGGCTTTAAGAGTTATGCCTTTACATTACATAAGTTTCTACACTGATGAAAATTCTTCCTAGCACTATTAACCTTGCACTAAGTTTAGCAATTTTCACAAGTATTTTCTAGGGGTAGGGTGATATAGTGTATTTGCGGATTCTGATTCAAGGACATGATATGATTTCTCTGTCACTCAGGTATTAAACATGAATTATAGAAAGTGATTACACCTGTTACCTTGCCTGAAGCAATGATACTAAGGTTTTACAGAGCTATCAAAAACCTGCTGTGTCAGAGATTAGCATGATTTCAAATTATTATCAAGCACAGGAGGATAATACTTCGAGTCAAATCATATCTGAAGGAACATGAGAAATATGAAGAAGCTTCCATACTGTTGAGAGGTCTACTTAAATAAGAGTTGTTACAAGAAATGGTGGGTTTATGTTCATTTACTTATTTATATACATATATAACCTGACTTTTCACTAGCATAGAAAAAGATATTAGAGTATGTTTTAAGAAATGTTTTAAATCAAGCAAGTCTGTAGAAAACCAACTATTTTCTGAGCTAGGTGTAAAGAAAATGGCTGTCACTAAGTACAATAACAGGGAAGGTGAAGAAAGATTGTGTTTGTTGTCACTTAGTAATTTCCAAGATGAAACTCTTCAATCTGCGAGAATAAGACTAGGTTGTTTTGTTTGTTTTCTATTAGCTTCTACCACTGAGGTCTGTTCAGCTTGAAAACCAAAATTTGTATCAGAGTGGTGGCAGCAAAACTTTTTAATTAACCTAAACTAAAATCAGAATGTCGTGTAAGACAATCCATGAATCCGGCACTAGTAAAACTGAACATCTATTCACTGAGGAGCTATAATAAATTTCCCATATAATGAGACACAGATATAGTCATTATCTGAGCCTCTTTGTTACCTTTTCATGAGCAATCTGTTAGGAATAGGTAGATAAAAGCGAAGTAACTATGGTAACACAGCAAAATACTTTATCTTTCTATCGATAAAATATACCAGTATCTAAGGTCCAAATGCACCTACAGGCTAGCTACTCTATTCCAATGTATAAGGGAAATCAGCTAAACGTACTCAAAGGTTTTTCAGAAAGTGGATATCTTCAATTTCTATGTGTCTTAGTAGATCAGAGTCACCATGCTTATTTTACAGATTGGAAAGAGAACCTGTGAATCTCTTCAGCTAAATATACCAACCTGAAAGTTAAGTGCTTACAGTAAGTTAGACACATAATTTTCTTTTGCCTTGTGCTGGTTTAAAGGCAAACCAGCAGGGGAAATGAGCTCACCACGAGAGAGATTATAAGTCAGACCTAAAATTTAATAATAATATTACAATAACAACACTGACACACAAGGGAAATTGCTTTCAACTCACAAAAACCCAGCAGTATAACCCAGCGTCCTGGGGCACAAACCCAAAGCGGTTTGTTAGCCCTTGTTCTGAGACCTGTGTGGTTCCCCCAAGTCCAAAGCAAAAGGAAGTGAAAAACCTGTTGATGCAGGTGATGGCTGTAGTCTGGTCAAGAGTGGCGGTCATAGTCTGGTCAAGAGCAGTGGTCTCCTCCTGTTGAGTTCCTGCTGCATCTCTGAATCCGACAAGTGATTCCCAAGGTCTTCTTACCCACCACTTATGTACCCTCAGGGAGCACCCAGTCCCTCCCTCAGGGCGGGGACTCACACAATGGGTGATTAACTCTGGAGTCATGGGGTATTGTTGAACTGTTGATGGCCCATTAGCAGCCACGCCCCCCTCAGTCTGGGTGTGAAGGTGCTAATGACTCCCTGGGCAGCTGCTGCTAATAGTCCATTGTTCTTGGGGACTGAATAGAGGGGGTAGAATACACAGCTTTGATCATCCCCACACAGTGTTAACTGGTCCCACCTGCTGAACTAGGACAGGAACATAAACAAAAAGTTTAACAGTCTACCCACCACTTATGTACCCTCAGGGAGCACCCAGTCCCTCCCCCTGGTCGGGGTCTCACACAATGGGTGATTAACTCTGGGAGCTAGGGGTATTGTTGAACTGTTGATGGCCCCCTAGCAGCTCCGCCCCCTCAGGCGGGGTGTGAAGGTGATAATGGCTCCCTGGGCAGCTGCTGCTAATGGTCCATTGTCCTTGGGGAATGAATAGAGGCGGTAGAATACACAGCTTTGATCACCCCACACACAGTGTTAACTGGTCCCTCCCGCTGAACTAGGACAGCCTTCAAGCTATTTGGGAAAGACATAGTATAGAAGAGAAGAAGATCTCATTTTCTACATAAAAGACCAATGTAGGCACATAGAGGTTAGCTATGAAAAACAGGACAGGTCTGTGGAATGCCTTAGATCTAAATCAAAGGAATCACCACCAAGGGGCACCTTGTGGTAGTGGTCTGCTACAAACCATCCAATGAGGAAGAAATGAAGGGCAAAACCTTTCTCAAACAATTCAGAGAAGCCCTAGGTCTGCACACTCTGGGTCACATGAAGGACTTCAGTTATACTGCTATTTGCTGGGACAATGACACATTAGCACATAATCGATCCAGGACATCTTTGAAATATATCAAGAACAACTTGTTGAATATGTCAGCTAGGAGTACTGCTGTTCTGAGTTTAAAGTTGTTTCAAAACATGACCATCAATGGCAGTTTTGATTGCACTGACCATGAGATCACAGAGTTTTAAGATCTTAAAGACCATGAGGAAAACAGCTGCACTAAAGACCTGGATCTCAGAGTGACAGATTTGACCTTGTTCATGGAGTGATCCCTGAGATTTTGTCTGGAAGGGCAAATGAGCTAAGGAATATTGGGATATTTTCAGAAACAGCCTTCTTAAAGGATTAGTCCACTTAGCCAGAAAAGAAACAAACATAACATAAAACCCAGGGTCATCAGATTTAGTAAAAGAATTTAAAAACCAAACCAAGCAAGGAAACAGCAAAGAAAAAAAGGCAAAACCAAATCAACCAAAAAACCCAAACCAAACCAAATCAAAACCCTAAATCAAAGGAACTGAACATCCTACCAAAATAAAAAAAAAATAAAGAGATAAACATATAAGAAAGGAAAGAACAGGCTCCAAAAAAGTATATAGAAACAGTGCCTGAGCATTCAAAGGTGACATTAGGAGGCCAAAATCTCAGCTGGAGCTCAAATTGGTAAGAGATATGTAAAAAAGAGTTCTGTACCTATGTGAATAGAAAGCAGACAGACATGCAAAGAATACGGAGGTCCACTTCTGAATGGGACTAGCCAGTTACTCACAAATAGCATAAGAAGTTTGAGATACTTAATGCCCTCTTTGCCTCAGTCTTCATAGGTAAGGTCAGTTCTAAAGTCTCTTAGCCAAGAGCAAAGAATGATCGAGAGAACACTGAACAAAGTGAACACACCTGTGAGGCCTGAAAGGATACATATAAGAGTGCTAAGAAAGTTGTTTGACGTTCTTGTAAATTCATTCTCTGTCATCTCTGAAAGGGTCATGGAGTCCAAGGGGAGTCCGGAATGATTGTGAAAGAGAAAATAATACATTCATCTGTACAGAAAGCAAAAAGGAAGATTCAGAAAACTGCAGGCCAGTTAGCCTCACATCAGTCAGTGGGAAAATTAAACAATAGGTCCTCATGGAAGATACTTCCCAGCATATGAAGGAGAAAGCAAACACTTAAATGTGATACTGAAAGGCAGCACAGGTTTATCAAAGGTAAATTGTGCTTGACAAACCCACTTTTCCTCAGAGATGCTCAGTGGATGAAGGCAGAGGTGTGGGTGTTGTGTATCTGGATTTCATGAAAGCATTTGACATGTTCTCCCACAACATTCTTATTTATAAGCTGGTCAAGACATGGATTGGACAGGAAGACCACAGAATAGATGGAAACCAAGCTAAATTGCTGAGCTTAGAGTCGTAGTTAATATTTCAAACCTGTTCATGAGTGGAGTTGCTCAGAGATGGATACTGTGTCTGTTAATATTCATTATAAATGGTTGGGATGACAGCATTAAATTCACTCTCTAAGAGAGACTCTTCCAGTACCTAAAAAACAATTAGAGTGGAGGAGGAGATTTCTTCTTTACAAGGATACATGGTGGTACAGTAAAAATGAATAGACACAAGCTAATTCAGGTAAAATTCTGTCTGAACATAAGAACAAATTCTTTATCATGAAAACTGGGGAAATCTTCCTTCCTGGAAATATTCTGGAATTGGCTTGACAATGCATAACCTAATCCAAGGCTTTGCTTTCAAACAAAGGTTGGACCAGATGATTTCCAGATGTCACTTCCAGCTTAGACTTTTTTGTGATTCTGTGATATCTGCAAGAAATATCTCTTACAACTAATGATGACAAGAAAGTGAAAGAATGTGATGACACAAGTGTGGTACTAGGTCATGAATCTATCTGAAATTTAGGATATGCTTCTTTGGATTTGGTATCACATTAACAAACTTTTCATGTAATTGCATCTATGCTACACAGGTAGACAAAGCTGTTAGGGTTTCTTAATTCTCTTGTAAATCGGTATGGTAACACTGCTACATAAAGCACCCTTGTGATAGCAAGAGGGAATATAATTCCTCTGCCTTCAGCTTTCAAAATGTAGGCATCTAATTTAAAGTAGCCATCCAGGATCTCATTATAATTAGTGTGGAGAGAGAGACATCTCTGGAAAGAAACATTATAGACAACTACTACAAGCCAGATACCTATTATTTAAGAATGGCTAAAATTAAGTGAGATGAATTGCTTTCTAAGTGACATGCACAAGGAAAAGCAGTAAGTTTGAAAAGGGATGCACCATGTACATGTTCATGTTCTGACTCTGAGAAAACAGGAGTTCAGATATTTAGGTGGGTTTATTTACGAGGTGTCAGAAAAAATGTACTAAGACTGTTACGGGACCGTATAGAATCTGCTAGTAATGAAAAGAGTATCTGATTGAACAGAGATAGAAAGATAACAAATTTAACTCTTTGACAAGAGAAATGTGTTGGGACTAGGAATAACTGCGTAACTATTTTGTGCTGAATACTGTGGCTAGGTTTAATTCATACTGTTCCAGACTTCTATGTCCTTTTTTTAGTTTTTTTTTTAATACCTAGTTTATCACTGGTTTATAGTATAATAATTCGCATTAGTTTTAAAGAAATATTAATTTTTTAATGATCTGTGACCTCTTTAAAAATAGAATAAACACTTTAACATAGAATAGTCCTTGTCTTGAGAACTACTTGATTTATTCCTTGCCAGCAGCTCTGCACCTAAGGTCTTATTTAAAATATGTTTTCCACTGCTGTTACCTTAACTCTTTCAGTGTTTTAATGTCATTTCAAGGGGAGCCAGAATTGTTTGTCTTGGGCTTTCCACATGATTATAGTCCTCCACTTTTCAGATCAGTTCCTGTGGCAAGAGATATAACCACTGCAAATCTTTAGAAATAATACTGTATGGGTTCCAGACATATCTGCTTTATTTTCTGGAACAAGTATAAGGCAAACCCCATAGAATCTGTGGCTGCACAGATTAGTTGGACTTAAAAGACCTTTATTGCTTCTCCTGATTTTTGGGAGTGGGTGTAGAACATTGACAAAATGACAAAATGAGATCTCTAAATGCTGGTCAATTTTGTACATCACTTGTATCTCAGTGACTTAAATGGTAATTCTAAGAATTATTTTTAAATTATACCTAGTTTATGGATTCTATACTCTTGAAAACACAGTTCTGTCTTATTTGTGTTCCACAAGCAAAGCAACGCTTAAAATTGCATCCATTCTGAAGTTCTCATAGATACATGGTTATTCTTATCTTTGTTTTTTTCAGTCAAAACAGATTAAGCTAAAGAAATGAGAACTATAAATGCAAGAGAGAAAAAAAGAACCGTACACTTAGATTGTTCAGTTTCTTAGCCTTTCTTAGCTCACTTCTTAGCCAAAGTGGAATCTTATTAAAAAGTGCAAAAGAGGAAGAATGTAGCAATAAAATAAATAAAATCAAAACATTTCAGTTATTGTGGTGTGGTGGGTTGACTTTGCTGACCTCTAGGTGCCCACCAAACCACTCTGTCACTGCCCCTTCTCAACAGGACAAGAGGTCAAAATACGATGTAAAGCTTAGGACAAAAACCACATACCAGTTATTGTCACAGGAAAATATGACTAAACTTTAGGAAATTAATTTTATTTATTTCCAATTAATCAAAGCAGGATAATGGAGAAATAAAAACAAATATTAAAAACACCTTCCTGCCACCCCTCCCTTTTCCCATGCTCAACTTTACTCCTGAGTTTACCTACTCCCTTCTGAGTGGCAGATGAAATGAGGAAGGGGTCTTGTGGTCAGTTCATAACATATTACCTCTGTTACTCCTTCCCCCTCACACTCTTCCTTTGTTAAATTATAGGGTTTCATCAATAGGCTACAGTTGTTCATGAACTTCTCCAGTGTTGGTCCCTCCCATGGGTTGCAGTTCCTCATGAACTGCATCAGTATGGGCTCCTCTCCCTAGCGCCGCAGGTCCTCCCAGGGGCCTATTCCAGTGTGGGCTCTTCACAAGATCAAACCTTCCTTTGGGCACATTCCTCTGCTCCAGCATGAGGTCTTCCGTGGGCTGTAGGTGGCTATCTGCTTCACTATGGACTTCCATGAGCTGAAGAGGGACAACCTGAATCAGTTTCCAATGTCTTCTCACAGAAGCAACATCTGCAATACCTTCTACTATCAAACTTTGCTATAAAAAACAAATACACATGGACACTGCATAAGGACTGTGAAGACTCTTTAGACTGGAAGAAAGTATAATCATAAGTCTATAGACTAAAGCTGACATTTTAGATATAAATCTAATTTGTGTAATACCTATTCAGCCAAAGTCATATCTGCTTTTTTGCAGCAATACCTAAATACATAAAAGTGGTTCTACAAAGCTGCACCTCAGTTAAGAATCTCCATTAAATAGCCAATTGAACAGGAACAAGATATATGGGTTCCACATCTCTCAGAGTCCTGCATCACATTCTTTCTTTGCTATCACATCATATTCACAGAAAACTATTCCCACTTACAGTGTTCAATGCTTGGCAAAGTAAAAGGCTATTTTATAAAAGGGATGAGTATTCCAGTGCAGTTGTAGAATTGCTTTCTACTTTGTTTTCCATATTTTCTTACATGTATTATGTTCAACACATTTCTGAAAATTTCATGGACTTTTTTATTAAGAAGTCAGAGCACCATTCATTATAAAAAACAGAACTGGAAACCAGAAGGCATTCTTTTCTTTTGCATATATTACAGAATACACTCAGAAGCACAGATGTGAACTCTTACTAGCAACAGAACACAGTATTTTTATGGACAGATCTAAAACTAATGATCAGCCTAAATATGACTGTGTTTGTTTTCTCTGTTGACTGCATCTGGTACTCGTAAGGATTTATTTCTCAAGTGTTAATTTACATCAACAGAATAATTGATAATTTTTGTTCTGAGTTATTTGATAATATATGTCATTATATTGAATTTTGACACAACCACACAGTCCTGGATGAAACTAAATGTCTTCCATCTGTGATCCCAATTTATGCATATTGTTATAGGCTGCTAAAATTAGCTGTCTCTAGGCCACTTTCTGTGACTACATAGGTTGCCTCTTGTGTGTGTGTGTTTTTGCGGAAGTGAATGACAATGCATTTTTGCTGTTTCTTTCTGATTCACACTGCCAGAAAATAGAGGAATACTGTTTTCTTATATATAACATTGATGTATACTATTGAATATCTGTAGTTTCCTGTTCTAGCTGCTAACAGCTAGCTGAGTGTTAATACAATGTAAAAGCTATTAAAATAATATTTATATAATTGCCTGTTTATTCCATCTTTTATATTAAAAATCTATAAATATATTTTCTAATAATTTGTTAGAGTTGGTAGTATAGCCATAAGAGAAATTACTTTTGGTGTAAATAATCTCCTCTGGTTTGACAATATCAATATATGTCTTTAAATTATTTCTTTTATTAGTAATTTTTAAATCATCTAACTTATTTAGTATAGTAGAAACTCTATTTTGTTGTGGAGAGGAATATGTCTATCTCTCTTCCCTCATATTTGGCATTTCAGAACTGAGTACTTCTTTTTCTTCTAAGAAGTTCTCAAAGGGAATATTTACAAAACTATTTTTAATAACTGCAAAATAAAAATTTCTACATTGTGGTGTTTGGTCAGTGAAAATGTCAAAAAAAAATGTGTTATTCTCTTCATTAAACTCCTATATATTTTACTTCCTACTGCTGGACATATTGATGGAGATTTAAAATTCCCTCTTTTATTTATCGTCTTCAGTGAATGAGTTTGTTATGCAGTTCAGAATTCATCAAATTGAAAACAATTCAAAAGCCTTTATCACAATATTTAGACCTAGAAATAATTTGTTTTTCTGTTTTGCTATTAAAACCATCATAGAATGCATTGTGGAAGACTGGAAGGTTCAGAAGTTTGCAAAGGTTTTCACATATGCACAAGAAAACCTACAGCACAACTGCATTTATTTCTGTTCATGTCACAGTTGTATAGAGAGGAAAATATATTTATATAGAAAAGAAAGAACTATGAAAAAGAAAGTATATTAAATGGAATGATTAAGCATTAGGTATCTAGATAGTTACAAGATAGAATTAGATTTTATGGATGAGAAATAATAGCATTCACACTAATTTACAAGCAGTAGGATGTTATCCAGTGTTTGGGAACAGCAAAGCTCCTATATAACACAAGAGGATAGAAACGATGTTATATTATCTTCAGGCCTAGAAAGATAAAGCTGGTGCATATTACAGTGAGAGATAAAAAAAGGTTTTTCCATTTAGGGAAGTAAAAGACATTTTAGATGGAAGAATATGTACTCATTTTTATTGATAATTCATTGAACTTCCTTTGGCATTTCATCCATTTTTAAATTCCTTTGTGTTGGCTGATAAGTTTCAATTCCTTTTCCTCTGTTATTTAGCCTTCTGTCAGATGTTTGTTCTGTATGTGCATACTACAGCTATGAGCTAGGCTGATTTCCCTTTGTATTTTGTGATGCCTTCTGAGACACTGAGGCAAAAAGAGTGATGAATATGAGAATCACAAGCATAATGTTGGTATCCAGCAAAGGTAATAAACGTCCTTTTTGCCACTCATCCTCTTTCCATTCTGAAATTCAGCAGAAACTCTTTGATTTAATATTCTCTCAAATGAAATCCTTACAATCTAAATTTAAAATGTCTTTGATGGGAAGGTAAATAAAACTCCAGACAGTGTAGAGGGTATAGCAAGATGCTGGCAGTGGGTTCTGCGGCTGCCCCATACTGGACAGAGATGGTTCAAGTTGACTCCAACCCACCCACCATAGGGCACAGCTGAGCCCACAAGTAAGGGGGTGGGGGTTTGTGGAAAATATAATAAAGGGCAAAAAATGCCGGAGGGGGAGGGACAATAGACTCAAAAAGAATGAGAAAAAAACAGAGGCAACATCAAGGTGAGAGAAGAAGCATGGGAGGCAGCACTCCAGGGACCACAGCAGAGATTCCCCTGAAGTATGTGGGAAGACCCCAAGTCAATTTGGTTTGTCCATGAAAGTAACTGGCAAGGGACCTCCCTGTCTTTATGTCAACTCCTGAGCTTTTCCATCTCATTTTCTCCCAAATGTGGGTGAGGTGGAGAGTGAGTATGACTGACAGGGATGAAAGCCAGCCAACGTCAACCTCCCCCACACACACACAATATGTATTATGTCACATAAAACATGTAGGTAAACTGGAATATAGAACATACTATATATAATATCATATATATTTCCAGATCAGAATTATGACATTGATTTCAAATTTAGAAAAAACATTTCCTTCATGGCATCTCCATTACAAAAAAAAAAAAAAAAGGCAGCTTTGACACAAAGATGCACAATTTGATATTAAAACAAAAAAAAAATATGTTCTTTATTTTGTGATTGAATTATTAGTGAAAGAGTGTAACTGCCTGCAGAGACAACTTTTCTCAGGGCCTTAAAAGCACTCCTAGGACATAGCGTTCCTGTTGAGTCACCACCCACTTCCACAGCCCAGAACCCCACATCAGTCCATGGGGAATATCAGCTGATGCTGATGGGCTCCATGATGGTGTAGTAGGGCTGGTCTCCAGCCCCCTACAGCCCTGTCCTTCCTGGCCATGGGCCCTGCTGAGCAGGACTTGCTCATTGGCCCAAGTTGAGCCTGTCTTCAGACTGTCCCCAGGGATGTGCCTGATGCCCATGGCTGTGAATTCCTCAGTGACCCTCTCATTTCCTTGCTCCTGTCTGGGCTGCCTCCTTCCCCAGAAAGTAGACAAGATTTTGGGAGGGAGTACAGCTGGAACCAATTCAACAAGGCCAAAGGGATATTCCATATCACATGACATTTTGATCATGGAAAGGAGGAAGAAGGTGATGTTTTCATGGTTACACTTCTTATCTTACCAAGTAACTGGAAGAGGTTGAGAACCTGCCTGTTGATGTTAAGCGGTGAATGAATTCCTCTTTTTTTTTTCCTTGCATATGTATCTTCGCTTCACCTGCTAAACTGTATTTATCCCATTTTAGCCCTTCTGGTCTCTCCCTCATCCCACAGGAGTGGATGGAAGCTTAGATACCAACTGTTGCCAACTCATCACAGGCACATAATTTTCCTGGTTACAGAAAATAATTTAATATTGTATTGCAATGAAAATAAAGCTGCAACCTCTGCACAAGTAATACATGACTCTAAAGAGATTTGTGGAAAAATAATCAGAAGGTATCACTAGCAAAAAATGAGGTCTTCCAGTGTGAAGAGAAATAATTATGTTTACTAGATTTTATAAGAACAGATTTTTATGGAATTATATATATTGACCTTGAGACCTTTTCCTAATGATTCACATTCTCATTTTACTTATGAACTGGATGATACATATTTTCAAGACAGTTTGCTTACTGTTTTTTAACTCATGTTAGCTTATGATCTACATGCAGGATACAATTTTTCTAAGGGATGAATTTGAATGCATTTTGCTTTCTCTTTCCTAGTGCAGGGAGAAAATTACTATGTAATTACATGTCTTTGTAATTGCTAAGACACACCTCTGAAGGCAGGGTAACTGAGGTGCTGGTTACTAGATCCCTTGGGGTGGATTAGAGTGAAATGACACTGAATTACCTGTATTTTATAGCTATCCACATTCTGTTTATTTTAGAACGCTTTGGTTGCAATGGAAAGGAGGTCTGTAGATGCTTTCATTACTATCTGAAGACATATAAAAATATCACTTAAGTAAAATATATAAGGAAAAGGAATAACAAAAAAGAAAATATAGGAGTAGATAGTGGAGAGGAAAGCTATCGCCACCCGTGGATCTAATGACAAGACTCTGTTGCAATTTAGTTGTCTGTTGGTTGAAGTGATAGTTGCAGTCTTGGTCTGTTGGGGTGAGAGAAGCCCATGAAACAGAAAGTTCAATAGGATAATATACATTCAGGTTCAGGTTGAACCACCCAGGTGTCTCCCCTGCTTGGAGGGAGTTTTACACTATCAGATGCAGCACCACGGATCTGTTCCATCACTGTGGATCATGCACAGCCCTCTACAGGAATACCCAAGAAGTGAGTCTGGGGGCCTTCAGTGGTCATTGGTGGTTGCAGCTTTTTTTGATCAGTGATATGCTTACAAGCAGTTTTGTCCTTTCTGTTAGACCTGGATTCGAATCTCACTGGATTATTTAATTATGGGGTTCAAGCTAGCTCTAGTGTGTGTATATATGGGGGGAGGGGCCAGGCCAGCAGCTTTGGAACCCACTTGGCAGGCTCATGGGAGCTGTATGGAGTAGCTGTCAGTCAAAAAGGTAGCCTGGTAGCCCACCCACACCACACCCCCCAGAGCCTCTCCACCCAATCACTCCTGCATGGGAGGCACTGAGTGGTCAGTAAGCTGGAGGTCCCATCTGGGAGACAGTGGTCACGCTGCCCAGACCACATAAATACTTGAGCACAGGGGCTCCACTTTCTCTTTCTTCTCTGGCCATGATCATGTGAAGGATTCTTGCTACTAACTAGCTTTCTCTTATTCTGATCTCTTTACTCCTCTCTTCTCTCTCTCTTTATTCCTTTTACTTTCCTTAATCACTCTCATTTTTTTATTCTTATAATCTTTCTTTACTTTTTCCTTAATCTCTTTTGGGTAACTTAAAATGGATAGGTTGTATTTTACTAAGTTTTGTGGGTTAGTATGTGCTCGGTTCTCTGGGGAAATGCTTTGTCTTGCTTGTATGTTACCCCTTTTAACTTTTGCCAAAATATCTGTTTTCTCTCTAAATTAAATCTCTTGGAAAACTCTTTCACTCTCCTTTGCTCTCTTTCTCTCCTATCTTCTTCTCTTCTGTCTTCCTTCTCTCTCCTTATTTATTTCTGTGGTAAAGGACTTGATGCTCTAACAATAGAAAAAATGATGAAGAATAAGGGAAAGAGAACCTACCGTCTTCTCTGAACTCTGCTGTTGAAGAACATCCACATATATAGTATTACAGTAATCCAGGCTTTTGAAATGTGGCAATTTCTGCAGTATTTTTCTCCAATCAATAGCATAAAGAGCTCATAAAGGGTACTTTAACGACATTAAGAACAGGGTAAACTGCTTTAAATGAAAATACACTACATTTTTTAATTTAAAATATTCAGAAATTTCTTTATGTTATAACTTGGATTCTATTGCAGCAAACAAAGATTGCTATGTTTTGTGCATTTTCTCCAGGCTCATTTCTCTTTTATTTATCCTTGTAGTTCACAGACATTTAACTCAGAAACAATACATAGTAAAGTGACAGAACCACCAGATAAATTAGGTATCTGGAAAAGGTATCATGCCTATTCATCCTTTAGCACAAAGTTGTGCCTTGAAGGAATGCCCAAGCCTTTAAAAAGCTTTTCTATTAGCTTCAGTAACAATATGTGTGAAGGCAAAGGCCTGCTCTCAGCAGGTGATTGGCACCTTGCAGGATGAAAGTTTACTGAATATTTCATCAATGAAAGGAGCTCACTTTCATATGGTATGAGATTTAATACCAGTTTCTAACAATCTCTTAGTCTGTCTGACCATAGCACTTCCATAGTTATGGCTGTGGACTGTGATCACATCTTTTTATGGTCATAAGACATCTTACCATAAATCACAGCATACCAATTATAGTGTCCTTTCCTGAATTTCTTTGTGGGTTCATACTTTATAATATATTATTTTTGGTCAATCAATGACCACATCTTCCATTATTTTGTTAGAAAGGTAGAAAATATTTTAACTCCTCCATTTTTACTTCATCAGGAAAAAGTTACATATGTAGAGATTCCTAAGTGTGTCTTTCTACACAAGGAGTGGGGAAGCTGGCATGATAAAATAAAGGAAAGGATTGGTGATGCCATAAAAGATTGCAAATAAGTGGTGTTTATTTCTACCTTGAGGACGTTTACAGAATCCAGGGTTCAATGTGATGGATTCAAATTTTGCTGAAAATAGCAAAATACACCCCACACTCACTCAGAAATACTGATTATTAGAGCCTATGAAATCCTGCTTCAAGCTTTGTCTGCTTGAAAACTTTGTCCATTTTACTAGGTTCTCTTAGTAAAATTCTGTTCCTTAAAGAAGACTGACCTTTGAAATACCTTACACCTTTAAATTTTGTGCAAAACTCTCATTGACTTGCAAGGCAGTTCTGCATGCACCTAAATGTAGCTCACAAACATGTCAGGAGACAGTTAGCTGGGGCTTCGTAGCAAAGTTTCCACAAATTGCATAACTGTTTGGGAATTTATATAGAGAAACAAAATTGAATGATAAATAAAATATTATTCAAATCATTGTGTTTTGGTTTGGTTTGGTTTGGTTTTTAATGAAAGATAACATTATCTAAAAAAATATATCCCAAAGATAGGACAATATCATATTTTTTGCAGGATGCAATTAACCATTTTTATGTTTGCTGAGTTTCTTTGTGACCATTACAAATGGAATTGTCAAGAATTTCAGTTTTATTGCAATTGAAAGCAAGTAATGAGGCTGTTTAATTATTGCAAAATCAAGATTATTAACTTTACCTGAATTTAGTATGAAAAAACCCAATAAGGCTTGATGTCCCAAAAAACGTCCCTTTGTGGACGCTAAAAATACATCTCCCTAGACATATACTTTGCATTTTATTGTACTTGCATAATTTATTAAACATCTTTTTGCCTTATTATCACAAGATTTATTTTAAAGGTTAGGATAAGTTCCTACATTAGGAAATATTCTTACATAAAGGTATAATTCTTACATATATTTCTTTGTGGCATCAAATTCATATCAGAACACCCTGTGTAACACCAACTGTAGCATTACTACAGTTGGATTTTCTATTTTCTTATAAATGAAATAGTGGTAGAGAAAAGTCCTAAGGAAAAATAAAACTTTATTTTCCTTTTTAATCAGTAAACAAGGTTGCTACATTTGTAAAGAAAAGATAGTTTATATATATCAGCATACCTGCACTACAATTCTTTTACCTGAGACTTATAAGTCAAAAACTTTACTTTCCTATCAGCAATGTTAAAGTAAATCAGCAGTTACTTGTGCAACCCCAACCTATTTATTCAGGGAGGAGAGTGAGAAACAGATGCCACACAAGCTTCAGCCAGACATAGATAAAACATTACTATGTTCATCAGACATTCCTTGCTGCAACAGATTCCTGGTAAGTGATTAATAGGATGCTGAAATTCGAAATCTTATCTAAGTGTATAAAGAATTGATTGCACACATATAATCCTTTGTACATAAATAATTGATCAAGTCTTGGACTGTCTGAATCCAGCCGTACCTAAGCTCCTCTGATAAGGAGTTTGGAACAAAAGAGGCTCCTCTCTGAACTTTATGTCTCAACAGGAGGGTGTCTCTGGTAATTTTGTCTGACCCTGTCCTCTATGCAGTTAATAATCAAGTGTACTTTGCCACTGAATCATGTTAAACCACTGTCTCATTTGCTACCAAACTTGGTGAAATTGCTGGTTTATATCAATAAACATATTACTGCTTCTCTCTTATGAGTGAATTGTGTCACTCAAACAGTGACAGTCAGTTTTGAAAACTGCCATTTTAGTTTTTGTAGCTGACCTGTCAGAGACTTTATTTTCCCCAATCATTACGAAACTTCTCACAAATCAGGCTGTGTCTATCAGAGCAGGAGATCACTGTATGTTCCTTCATGTCACCAATCACTAATGTGAGGGAGTGGCAGTGACATTTTCTCAGGACAAAATTGTGTTCAGACCACTGTAACAAAATCTGAAAAGCTTCAGAAGTTTTGAAATCTCTAGGTGCTGAAAGTTACAGGATGAGCTCAAGGTTTACTTCTCGTATGCTGTTATGGGTTTAGCTAGGTGTAGGTCTAAACTTAGGCTTTAGTTTTCAGTAGGCCTGAGATTATCAGCTGACAGCTGACTTCTACTGGCCAATGGTAGTCCATACCATATTCTGACATCATCTCAAATGTAAAAGCAAGTGTAGGAGGGGCTTAGTTCAGTTCCTCATGGCTTCTTCTCTGGGAAGGATTTGTTGTGTTCTCCTAAACCAGGCCCTACCGTCACTTGCTGCTATGGTATCTTAGGAAAGTCAGATATTTAGTCTTAGTCTTCTCTCCGCTTGGGTCTGTCTCTTGGGAGATTGAGTTCTCTTGGGTGATTTGTAGCTAGAATAGTAGGATTTGTGTTCAGGGGGGAGTGAGGAGTTATTGTTTGTTATTTCTAACTTGTGTGTTATATTGTAGTCTTCTTTTAATTTTCTCTTTTATGTATAAATATATAACTAGTTAAGTTAAAGTCTTAAGAGTTTTTTTTCTTTCCTTTTCTCAGCAGGGAGAAGGAGGCTTTAACACTCAGTATTGGGCAGTTGGCATTTTGCCAGCTCAACCCAAGACAATGCTTTTAATTATGAGTCTCCATGTAGAAAAGGAAGTAAGTTTAAACTTATAGTAAAGAAATAAAGTTTTAAGTCATAAAAAAACTGAAGATTAGAAAGAAGGTTAGAAATTAGATATGAAGAAAGTTAGACAAGAATGGGTTCAGGACATAGGGGATGGAAGGGTGAGAAAGGAAGAGTATAGGATGGCTGGAAAGCTCTGTCAGAGAAAATGTCATTAATAATGGCAGATAGATGAAAAGTATGATCTTCCTAATAAGAACTTTTACTCAATATGTGGGTAGAAGCCAAGATTCCAAGGCCATATAACAGAAAGCTGCATAGTGAACTCAGACTTTTAGCCTTCCTGAAATATTATATGGGTGCCAATGATACTTCTGCTTTTCTGTTTTCTCCCTGTTGCTAAAATCTTGGAAAGAGCATATGCAAAATACCAGTAAAGGCAAAAATTTCTTCTCAAGTCCTAAACTTTTAGAATGTATAGAAAAAAACCTTCAATTTTATTTATTTTTTTTTTAACCAAAGTCTGTTCTAAGGATTTTGAGTAACATACACGACTGGAATAGAGCACTGAGTCCAGTTTTCTGAAACTGAAGATAAGAGGTTTTTTCTCCTTTACACACATCTAGAAAAAGTCACCATTAAGGTAGTTTTGGCAGATGTTTTTTGATTGCTAGTTTTAGAGAGCTACTTAAGAACAGCTTAAGAAAGTAGAGTGACACAGGGGCATTGAGCAAGCTCTTCAGTCAGTCACAGAGGATCTCCTTTTCCCTAGCTAAAATGATAATCTTGGTTCTAGCCTTGACTCTTACAGGCTGGAATTATTTCTTTTGACCATTGAGATGCTCCAGAAATTGTCTCACCAAGGTCGTGTAAATGGCACAGGCACTCCTCGAATTTCTTACCTTATATATCTTGAGTTAAAGGTTCAAACAAAGGAAGGTGGTGTTGGGAGGAGTCCCTCAGAGAATATTTTTCCCTCTACCAGCACAAAAGTTTGGGCGTTGAAGTGCCAGGACTGAGGACAAAAGAGTGGCTGATGACTTCAGATTCCAACTGAACTGTGGGGTGGAAGGGAGAAACAGAACCCCAGCACCTGGAGGTGGGAGAAGTTTTTCTCCTGTGTGCTGGCTTTACTTTTGGTTTTGGGCAGCTGCAGGAAAAGAGCCGCTGTTTGCTAAGCTGGTGAGTGCTTTTCCTGGCTCTGCTCCTTGCCTTCCCCCTTCCATCTCTGGGCACCCTGAGCTTCAGAGAGAGAGAGAGAGAGAGGAGGGTCATAGCTGCTTCAGGACATACTGTGGACCTTTTCTTTCTGGGGACTAACTTGGACTGCAAGGAGATTCTTGGGAATTATCACCACCCCTCAACTCCCAGATTTTCCTTCTTTTTGAACGAAGGACAAGGAGAGAGTCTGCTTTTCCCCCATGAAAAAGGCTCCATCCTACACCACGTGAGTTGTTCACTCCCTTGTCTCTGCCTCGTTTCACCTCTCAGCCAGCCAAGGTGTGACACTGACACTGTCCATAAATATAACTGCACCAGAAGAAATCTACAGGGTTGTTGTTTTTTTGGGGGGGGAGGTTGATTTTTTTTTTTTGTGCCGGGGGAGTAGTTTTCTCTGGTCTGTTTATAGCTATATCTATATCTATATATATAGTAGTTAAGAACAGTTATCCTTCTTATATCCATTTTCTAATTAAAGTTCCTTTTTTTTATTTAATAAAGAGTGACGTAGTTATTGAGAAGAAATCCTCTCCTCTGGTTTTGGTAAACATTTTGGTTTCTCTCAAACTAAGACATCTTGAAACATCTTGTTTAATGTTTTGTTCATTCTGTATCACATCTTTTTCTGTGTAGAGGAAATACTGGCATCACTTATCAAGGAGAAAGATAGTTCTAAACTAAAAAGGTGACCTGGTAAGGTGATATGGCTTCTGAAATACCTATGGCCAGAATATCTAAATGCATTTCTTTACAGAAAAATATGGCACTACTATGAATTAATTTGCTTTTGCTCCTCAGCTTTCTGTGATAAAATCTCAAGATGTTCCACACGAAGTTTTCACAAGAGCTGCTTGCATTCCTCCTTTTTAGGTTCTCAGCCAGAGTCCTTGCATGGTGATTGATTCCTACTGCAGTCACAAATCCTTTTAAATTCAGTGAAAATTATGCATTAATATAAGAAATCCTATAATACACTACCATATTTGAGGAAATCTTGCCAAAACCAGAACTTCATACCCAACAAACTAGATAGCAAAATAATTAATGTTTGCCTTTAATATATTACCTAGGACCTACTTATTCTGTAAAATGGGGGATGATACTTCTCTTGATTTGTAGTTTATGATAATAAATGAAGCACTTGAACTATAGGAAAGAATGTTCCAAGAGAAGCCAAGTGACTGTGTATATGTTAGCATCTCTTGCTTAGGCACCAAATTTCCCTAATGTTTTAGAGGCCAAGTGAAACAGTTCTCCTCAATTAAGTGTTCATGTTCCTTGTAACGTTGGTAGAAGGGACTTGACTGCACAGAATAGTTGAAGGAGGAACGGATTAATACCAGATTTTTATTTTGTGCCTCATTATTGGTTGTTTTTTTCTTTTAGTTTTTAAGACATGATAGAGCTTTCTGTTGTATGCAGTATCACATTATACAAAACACATATATTAAATAAATGTGGCTGTCTTCTATTTTCAACTCAATTTTATTACAGAGGCACAGCTGGGGTTTGAATGACTGAAATTGCAAAGGATTTTAATATAATGCATTGCTCTGTACAATAATTTAATTTACCAAACATGACTTACTTATTTTTTAATTTAGTTTTGCTGTAAAGAACATCTTAGTGGAATGGTAAATGCAAATTATATTGTATTATCAGTCATAAATCATACTTTTCATGTCTAATTAAATACAAAGGGTCACTAGAATAATGTGAAAAGCTTATTTCTTGTTACTTATAAATTTTCTCCCTTTCGATTATTATTAAAATATTTTTATTATTTTTATTTTTTCAAGGAAATTACTTAATATAAATTTTGGAACATAATCTGATAAATTATTTTTTCTTGCACCTTTCTGTATAACTAGGGCAAAATTTTTCACCTTTGAGATCAGTTTCTTGCAACTCTTCAACCATTCTTCTTTCTTTTTTTAATTTTTTTTTTTACCATTGTTTTCTCCATTTCTCAAGTGGAATAACAATATTATGTTGCTTGATATTTTTATAACTTGTAGGCTCAATAAAAACACGAGCTTTCAAAGGGTTGTGGAGATGCTGTCCAGCCCTTGGTATAAACCATTTTCTCTCATTCACATGGCCAAGGGAGACTGCTACAATCTGGTATCAAAGCTCCAACCTTTACTGGGCGTTATACTTTAATTTCAGGCTTCAAGAGATTTTGCCTATCCAAACCCCTGCAAAGCCATTGATTCTTTGATACCTTGACCTCCTGTCTGGAGTAAAACTACACATTTTTTCTCAGAGATTTCTTTTAATTTGGTGAGAAAATAGGCATTTCAACTAAAAGGTTTTACAGGAGCAACATGCAACTTCACAAAAGCATTACAACAGATTACTGAGACAAGCAAGCATTGCTATAGTAAGGAACTTTTGTTACACCCAGCAGACACAAACTTCATGCACCTTAAGTGAAGTACCCACAACTTACCCAAAGTAAGCATTTAGGTTACCCAGACGAGGAAGAAAATAAAAAAGAAAGAGGGATTAAGAGGAGAAAGAATAAAGAAAGGAAAAGAGAAAAATATACATATCGCTCAGAAGGTCACATGTTGATAGGTCAGGAGAACAGGCCAGGGCCCACAATGGAGACCTTGTGCTGCCTCCTTATCTGCTTTGGCTGTTGTGGCCACTCTCCCCGGGTGGGACTTTTGGCTCACTGTCCCCTTAGTCAAAGTGAGAGGTGTTACAGTCAATCAGAGGGGTGTAGTGTGGGTGGGTGACTAGGCAGACTTCACTGATTGACAGGGCCCCCCCACCCAGCTTTCCATGCCTTGTGGCTGCAAAACCCGACAGCTGGCCCTGTGATCAGTGTGCTGGAGGTCTGGTCCCCTCCTCTGACACACACACACAGAAACACCCACCCCAGGGTGGTTCTGACCCAGTAATCACTGATTTGGTACATAACAGAGACTCATAGAATACCAGCAGTAAGCACCATTTTCATGGAGCTAGTGTGAAAGGCAGAGGAGTCCAGGCGATGGTCTCTTTGGTGACAGTGGTAAAATGGAAAAGCTTGGGCAGCACTGGATGGATCTTGTAAATCAGTGCCTGGCTAACCAGACATTGCTGCTGGAAGGAGACTGTGGGACTGCGGCTTAAGAATCATGAGACCCTCCCTGAGTAGTAAGAACAACTACAGAGAGACAGGATTTAGATGACAAGAAGGGCAAGAGCCCAGTTAATTAGTCAATGATTCACGAGAGTTTCATAGTGGATTTGTGAAAAGATTGTAAAAAAATACTGAAAAGCAGATGAAGTGAGGAAGTAACCCGGAAATGGTATGATGGAGGTGGCTGTCACATTTCTAAGGATTAATGTAAATGGGCACCCATTCTTCAAGCCTTGAAAATGTACCATACAGAAAAAAGCCCAGGTGGAATTACAGCTCAGTGTGTACTTATTCAAAGATTTTGTTTCACTGGAAACAGAGAGAGAAATGGTAGTGTAGATTGCTAACAAGTGTGTTGAAATGGATGCATACAAACTTTTGAGACAGTACAGGCAGAGAAGATGAAGGGTTGTTACATTCCATGCACAGGTATAGATTCAATATGCTTTCCATTTCCAAGAAGTGCTACTGTAGTTGACAACAAATACTTCACTCATAGCTGTCTGTCTCATTTCTAAACAGCTCAAGTTTCAAAGTAGTAATTTAGATGAGATATTAGAGGAAAATTCTTCTCTGTGAGGATGGTGAGGCACTGAAACAGGTTACCCAGAGAAGCTGTGGAGGCCATGTTGGGCAGGGCTTAGAGAGCAACCTGATCTGGTGGAATGTGTTCCTAGCCATGGCAGAGGGTTGGGATTAGACGATCTTTAGGGTTCCTCACAACTCAAACCATTCTATGATTCTGTTGGGGGTGTCTGCATAGGCCACCCACAGCAAATAACCTGTATGGCAACAGCTGATAAGAATGTTAGTTTAAATTTTAGGTCTGCACATTGAATACACAAAAGTGCCTGAGGACATTTGCCCCAAACCAGACAGTTTACAGAGGAATATGACCATCAGCTGCTTTCAACAGGGACAGCCAGGAGAAAAATAGGCTAATGTAGGGAATCAAAAGTTTGTAAAATGACACATTTTCCAGGATATTAAAACTGAGAAATTTATATTTTCTTTACCCCATAAACTTACTATAATAGCAATTTCTCAATAAATGCAAATATTCGATTCTCTTCAAACCACTGGGAACAGACTTATAAATATTGTTTCTTAAACAAGTATTAACATTTCATTATGTCCTTTCATGAGAAGTTCTGTCAGATCTGGTAACCCAAACAAAATTCTTTATTCAATCTTTTAAGTGTTCAGATCAATGCAATGTATTTTGCAATTACTTTTGGGCCATTTACAGTGAAAGTCACATATTCTTTGATTAAAAAAACAACTGCTATCAATTAACAGCTGGATTGCTTCAACAGGGGGAAGGAGAACTCAGTTTTGATTCTCTTCACTTCTTACAACACCTAGAAAGATGCCATTTGATGTTGGAAGTTTAATGATGGACACACCTGTTCACTTTCAACTACTGTGGATAGATAAAGCCCTGAAACTCACTCTTCATGAAAGTAACACAGAACATCTATCAGATGGTAACCACTTCCAGTCAAAGCTAATGGGGAAGTAATTTGAAACAGAAACCTACTAGTAAAATCAAGTACATTGTCAGTCAGGAAGCTCATTAAACTAGACTAACTCACATAAGAAGATGGTGGCAGATTCAAGCGCAGACGTTCCTTTAGAAATTAGACTGCATTCATTAGCATGGAAAAATAAAAGGCCAAGTACCAGCAAATATCTAGCTTTTAAACAAAAAATAAATACAAAATTTTACCTTTCAGTGTCCTTAATTTGGTGAAGTTAGGAACAAAACACTAATGTTTTATTAAGGAGTGACAAATTTTTTAGGAAACAAAAAAATTTTTGTTATAATTATGTGGGCTACAGATACTCATTTTCTGATAGAAAATAAAAACAGAGAGAAACCAGGGTAGAGGTAACTTCCTATTGCTCCGTATATCTTCTACCTTGAGAAATGAGTGAACATGCTTTAAAGGTATGAATTATAGCATATTATGTTAGATGGTATGTCTGTAAAATATGGAGGCTGTCTTCAGTTGATGCAACAAACTGTAACCCTCCTACTAATGCTGTATCCACATCAACAAAAGGGAATTTCAAACCTCCAGGGTTGACATTCTGAATTGTTATTACAGAAGTAACATAGGTTAAAAAGTTAAGAAAGTAAATCCAAGTATTTCTGAACTAAGTGTCACAACTCAGAAATAATAATGAAAGAAAGGACAAGAGACTCATATGGGTAACTAACAAAGTAATAGAAGATATCAGGAGGGAAAAAACTAACATCAAATGACATAAAATAAAATATCAAGAACACTAAGAAGATTATGAAGCAAAGCCAAGCAGTTTATGAATGCAGAGTGACATGAGAGGATTTTCCGGGAAAAGGAACAAATAACAAAAATTTTTCCATATACAATATTTTCAACAGGGAAATACATTCAACATCCAAATCATGGGAATCCCAATCATGATGCCTGGAGAGACCTCAGAATCCTTTCCCATAGAGACACTCATCCTCCCAGAGAAGGCCATTCTGTCATAGAGAACTCATCTGTATTTTTAATCTGCACATTTTCCTCTTCATAACTATTACATAAAAATATCTTCAATGCACAAGGAAATTAATAAACAGAAACAAGTCATGCTAAGTCCACTTAAAAAGAAAATAAAACTCCAATGTCAAGACCATCCTTCCATATAGATTTAAGATGAAGATGACATTTTCAAGAGTTCAGAGGCAAAAAATTGATACTGTATGAGAAGGAGCAAGGCCCGATTCCCAAACCCACTCCCCAGGTTTTAGCCCTGTTTGCTTAATCTTTATCACTAAGCATGTTCTGTTTTCTTTACCAGGACTTGGTTATCTCTGAGTTCATTGTACCATAAACCAGGGGCAATAAATCAGGTAGTGGAAGACATATGAATAGAGCAAAATAGTAAAGACGCAAGCTTTTGTAGCATTAGAGCCAAGGTTTTACAAGTTTGACAGGTCATGTCACTGAACAAAGAAACGGCAGAAGTCCAACAGTGATGAAGACACTTCAAGACCACTCCGAGGGATGAAGTCAAGAGACCACTACCCAAATTCAAAGCCAAAAGGAGAGCTTTGCCCAAGATTTTGCCCAGTCATTAATATGAAAATTAGAAGATGTTAACTATGAACTTAAGACTATAAATAGCCTATTTTACAAAAACAAGTTAGGCAAGTTTTTCCCCAGTATGAACTGTCTTGCCTCCAACATTGTCAATAAATGCCTTCCTCCTATTAGAATACAAAACTTTCTCTTAGCAGTTATTTTTGTGGCGTTTTCACTTAACACTATAAATATGATAATAAATACAATATTGAGAATATAAGTATGAGATAGTCCTACTAAAATCACAATCCAGAGCTACAATAAACAAGCAAGAGTTGTGATAGGAATCAAAATATAAATGTGCTAATATTATTAAATTGATTATTATATTTTGTATCTTTGTCCATCTATATTTAAGCACATAGATTTTTTGTTTGCTTTAATATTTTGAATCTTAATTTTAGATAATCAAAATATTCTCTTTTTATGTATTTATAATAACAATATTGAATCCCTGCCCAGTCCAAAAGCTGTAATGAAAATTATAGGCTAGATAAGAGAAAGAAAGCAAAAGTAAATCACATAAAATATTTATAGTAACACTTGTTATCTCAATATTAGTAACTTTGCAAGCATTTCTTGACTTTATGAATCAGTGGGGTTGACAGAGGGGCATGAAGCAACTTCAGAGACCAGTTTAGGAAAGTTCCATGAAGAAAGGAAGTACTTTTAGAAAATGTTATGATGATCATTGGTGATGAAGACAGGAATGGGCAAGTGAGCAGTCAAATATAGCTTTGCTAACACAGCAATACAGTAATGGGGTAATGTAAGAGTTATGAAGGACCTTTGCATTAAGAGCACTTTATTTAAACTTTAAACTTGATGTAAGGTGACTTCTTCAGAATAAATTCATTAATGTAGTTGTTTACTGCAGAGTGTGTGCACAGGCATAAGTGTATTTGTCTGGGTTAAAAATTTCCTTTGACATGGCACAAAGGCATACTGCAGTAGGAAAAGAGGTCTCAAGGATTCCTTGAAGAACTTGATTTTATAGCCATTGTTCCAGTTTGCAAGCACTTACCAGTGCAAAAGACTGATATATATGATCAAGAGAACTGGGTTTCACAACTAAAATAAAACTGAATTCTAATAGCAACACTGGGAACATAGGAGTCAGGATGAAGGGAAAAGAATATTTTATATCTTTGTAACTATCTGGAAATTTTAATTGTTTTAATACTGGCTATAATCCTAAATCTGAGGTCTAATTCCTCCCCCGTGACCAATTGTGAAGATTATTTAATATATTAGCATAACATCAGTACCTTTTATAGTTTCTCTTAGTCTGGGGTGTATAAGATGTCTGTAAAAAATCATGATAGTTCATTCAACAGCAGGCAATTCTTGGGCTATTATGCTTGATTATTACATGCTCAGTTTCTGAACACTTTTTGTTCCATTTTTTTACTATTTTCCTTTATTTTCTTTGAATCTTTCTTTAAAAAAAATCGTACTAGAGTGGAGTTAAGGATAGAAAGATTTCTTTGTACTTTGAAGATCCCATATCTTTAGATATTATTATATGTAATCTAAAATGTTAAATAGGCAATACAGTGTTTAAGTAATCCAAATATGCTTAAAGAAACTATTATTAGAAAAACCCTGGATTTTTAACTGCAGTATCTTGCCAAAAAAAGGAGAAACAAACCCAACACAAAAGAGATTATAAGTCACAGTTACAATTCAATAACAATATTACAATAAATTCAATGGCACAAAGATAAATTGGTTTTAACCCACGAAACCCAGAAGTATAACCCAGCATCCTGGGACACAAACACAGTGGTGTTTATTGGCCCCTGTGCTGAGCCCCGTGTGGTTCCCCCAAGCCCAAAGCAAAAGGAAGTGAAAAAACCCTGTTGGTGCAGATGATGGTTGCAGTCTGGTCGAGAGTGGTGGTCTCCTGCTGTTGAGGTTCTGGTCCTTCTCTGGATCCAACAAGAGGTTCCCTGAGGTCTTCAAACCCCAAGATTTTATACCCTCAGGTTCAGTTGGGAGTACCCAGTACCTCCCCCAGGGCGGGAAGTTACACAATGGGTGATCTGACTCTGTGAGTCATGGGGTATTTTGGCATTGTTGCTGGCCCATTAGCAGACACATCCTCTCAGACTGGGTGTGAAGGTACTAATGACTTCCTGGAGGGAGTTATCACATCTCTTATCTCACAGGTGTCTTTCACACCCAGCTCACAGCCTGAGGAGTCGGGTGTGCCCTGGGCAGCTGCTGCAAATGGTCCACTGTTAACACCTCTTCGGAAATGGATAGAGGGTGTAGAATACATAGCTTTGGTCACACCCACAGAGGGATAAACTGGTCCTGGCTGCTGAACTAGGACAGATAGATTTGAAAACATTTTGTTGTGAAGTTGTGGAGCATTATGATTTTATAAAGGCCAGAGCGTGGCATTAAACATATAGACAGGTATGACATCACATATCATCAGCCTTGCAGACACTTTTTCACAGAGGTGGAAAACATATTTAAATGATTGTTCAGACTGAAATGAGCTTCTGTCTGTTAAGATGTGAATTAGAAAGTGTCTGTGCATTATTTTACTATTATTTAGAAAGTACTTTAGCTTAAATACATAGGCGTTATTCTTTTCCATATAATTCAAGCCACATAACTTGGAAAAAAAAAAAGCTCCTAATCCTGTTATGTTCCTGACTTTTAAAAGTGTGTATGGTATACATATGTCCTGTTTGCATATCTTTTCTTTTCATTTTTTTTTCCCTTGTAGAGGTTTTAGCTAGGCCTCAAATTAGCGGGCACAGAGAATCTATGTGGATTGGGAGACAGCTATCACCTGACTGGGTAACTAAGGAAGTATTTCATACCAGATGACGCAAACTTAAGATATGGGGCAGCAGTGGGAGGTGTTAGTTCAGTTCCTTCATGGCTGAAGTAGAAGAAGGACTGCTGCAGCTCTTCTAGTGTTGCTAGGCCCCTGCTCCTGTTGCCTCTACTTGCCTTTTGTTTGAATTCAGGGAAGTAGAAATATTTTGTTGTTATACTTTCTCTTTCTTGCAGGGTGTCTTTTAGAGTGCTTATGAATCTAGAGTAATGGGCTTTGTATTAACTGGGGAGTGGGAGGTTATATCTTGTTATACTATACATAACTTGTGTAAGTGTATGTTGTGTTGTAGCTCTCTCTTAATTTTCTCTTTTCTGTATAAATACATGTAGTTAGTTTCAGCATAAACCTGGTTTGAGGGGTTTTTTTTTCCCTCTCCCTCTTCTTTTTCCCTTGGATGGTTGGGGGGAGGAGGAACCCTTTCTCTCCGTCTTGGACCCTTGGTGTTTTGCCAGCTCAACCCAAGACACCCCTCTTGACACATATTACATTGAATGCAAATTGATAATTTTTTATAATGAAGCTTGTAAAAAAAGTCCACTTGTTCTGGAATATGTGATCTTCCTGAATTGTGTGATTTTTGGTTTTCATACTGCTGCTTCCCTTTTTCTCTCTTATTGTTCCCTACCCTACCCCTTCTCTTCCTTTCTCTCTGCTCTTTCCTGATGATTCTGTGCTTATGGACCTGCTAGAATGTATGAGACGTGTCTTGCTTTAGAAATATTAAGATAAAATGTGCAAATTGAAGCTGGTGTTTTTGGAGCACAGGTCATTTTCTGTAAGGGTTTCCATCTACCATGATGGAATATGTGTTTAAAAACACTTTCTTGTAAGTGCAATCTAATCCTTTTCAGAAATATAATGCTTATCTCGTTCACTCTGCTGGATTATATAAAGCAGATAAAATGACAATTAAAACTGGGTCATGAGTTGATTTTTTTTGTTCTTTTTAAGGAATTTCAACATTTAGTACTCAGCACCTCAGAAACACTACTAGAAGGTATTATTTTGGGATTTTTTTTTTTTTGCAATATTGTTCTAAATAAGTACAGCTCAGTTTCTTACGTTTCATTAACAGAAGTTTTCCCATATTGTTTTGATCCACATACATTGACATAAAATTGGCATCTAAAAAAAAAAAACAAGGCAGTTGAACAGACAGCTACCATTAACAGAATATCTACTGCTTTACTTGTTCTAAAGGTCTGTGAACAACTATTGTACAATTGTCCTCCTGTGGCCTCTGCACCATTAGTCAATTTATCTGAGAACCCTTGCAAAGTGAGAAACACTAAGTGGAACAATAAAATCCTCTCAAAACCACACTGTAGGTAGCTCAGGACTTGCATGTCTCTTCTGTTTCAGGGAAGGAAATTGCTTTTTAATTTACGTGGGCAAAGTTTCAATTAAGGTCATAGAAAGATAGAATTTAATCTTGAAAAGAATATGTGTGCATACATGCATAAAGGTATATCTATATGCATACATGTACATCTATATAAAGATCTAAAGAATGTACTTTGTATCCAAAAATTTTCCATGTCTAGAAGGAAAATTGCTAAGTCTGAAGTCCTAAACTAATCTGCTCTAGTGATTTTTCCAGCAAAAGTAATATAGAATTATTTGGGTTTTATTTTGCAATATGATCCTGAAAGGGAGACAATATATGGCAATCAAGTTTACTACTTTAGAAAATTGTCGGGAATTATGTTCAAAAAAGGAAATGCAAGAACATAAATCTGATTTTGTTTTGTTGGCTTTTTTTGATTATTTTTATTTGTGTATTTGTTTGCCTTTGCTTTTTTTTTTAAAAAAAATCTCTTTTTGACTGTTTTCTGGTTTAACATGAAATAGCTTGCTGCAGTTAAATTGGAGAAGGAAAGCATTTAGTATCAAAATAAATAAAATGAAATCACAAATAAAATGCACAATCTTTGTACTTTTGAGATGTCTAGTGTTATAGTTAAGAGATACATTTTTCTACTATGTTTAACAATTAATATAAATATATGTTATATAAGATAAGAGGTATAATAAGCTAATTTCATTTGGGAAAACTTTCACTAGTATTCTGTGATGGTACAAGTCTCTCTGTATTGATTTAATTCACTTCTGATGTTAGTTGCATTATGCATGACAATAAGATTAATGTGATCTGACCTCTGTAAGATGAAGACTGGGAGAAACTTAATTCAGACGGAACACTGGAAGAGGTCTCTATAATATCACTCATTATTTTCCTGCTAGTCTTCATAGAGGCCATAGAAAAAGAAATGAACTTGTACTTACAGTATCAAAATCCGCAGATGTACAAGCAGCATCATTGCAATATTTTCTGCTGCTGCAGCAAATTTAGCCATATATTCTCCACCAGTGCCTCATTATTTCTCATTTTTGAAGGAAAAAATGCATATTACACCCTAATTTAATCCTTAGCAGAGATGACTAACTGAGGACCCTGAGCAAGACTCAGGTGTTGTTCATAAATTGGATATAGGGATGCTGTTGCTTTGGATTAGGAAGTGAATAATTTATAATAACTAATGTGAGACACGCTGACAGCCAATTTCAATATTGTTGGATTTGTTTTTCTAGAGTAATTTACAAATAATTCTCATATTCTGATGCTGGGTTGGAAGTGGTTGATTAAAATTTTTCAATATTTGGATTTTGAATTCAGTTGGTTATTTATTATTAAATAGATTGGCAGCATAGTATTTCTGAGTCCTCACAGAGAGGTGCAAATAGTTTGGAAACAAAAGTGAAGGGATAATAGTGCTTGGGCTGTGACAAGTTTAAGATTGTTGAGAAAAACACTGCCGAGGTGAGAACTCAGACAAAGGCCCAGGTCAAAAATATAATGCTTTGTGATTGCTGTCCTTTCCTTATTAAAATCTCTCTTAAGATTCACTGTTCCCATGTGTGGCGTGATAGCCCTGATAAGGTCTTGATGAGTTGAGGGAAATGCCTCAGCCCCCCCACCCTAGAGGGATGCTCCCAGAGCCATTGTCAGAGGACAAAGACATCGCAGTGACTTTCCAAAAGTGCTAAATCCAGAATGGTAAGATTAATAAAGGATGGAGTGTTGCGGAGATGACATGGCCATCCTTTGCAATATCTTACAAATAAACAGGGAGCCCTTCAGGCCTATGCTGTCTATCAGCCCAAGACCAATTATTTACTAAAGTCATCCAAAATACCTAAAGGAAAATAAAGTATAAAAGGAGATTGGGCATGAGCAAAAACTGGGGAGAAACAATCATCGTCTCTGCAGTGGTAGCTGAGCGCAGCTGTCCTGTCTCCTACCACCTCTTTGGACAATGTAGGGGTGAAAAACCATGTGCTCTCTATACTTTATATCTTATACTTTACTCTCTTACAAAGCTTATTACTTTATACATTCTATTTTATATCTTATGCTTCTACTTCTACTTTACAGCTACTTTGACTCTTACTGCATAAGAACCTTATTTACTAACCATGTTTTGCTACTTTAATACTAATAACAGTAACTTGCCTTACACTTTACAACTTGCTAGGTATATACCTTACTTTATATTAGTTGTTGTCCTTTTCAGTGTGCAGTTCCTTTTCAACATGTGTGTTGATCAGAAGCAGCTCTGTTCTTTCCTTTTGCTTTGTGTTACAGAGAAGGTGGTGTCCTAGCCATTTTATTGCCCTGTGTTGAGGGGGGGTGTCTAGATTTGTGTTTTGGATGGTTTTGTTTCTGGTTGGTAGTTTTCTGTTTTTAGTTTCTGTCTATCGTGGGAGTGGGATACATTGCTGTATTGAAACTTAAGTTTGGTATGCTTGTCTCTGAATGTGTTTTGTGCCAGTTTCTTTTGGAGTCTTTTGTCATCAATTAAATACAATCCTGCAGCTAAATGTTATCACTGGCAACACAAAACCCACAGTAACTGTCACATACTTGTATTATAATGTTATTTTGGGAGCTGTTGTGGAGAAAGTTCTTTTCTGGCTATTAAGTGTGGTCTCAGCAGAGGTCAGAGATCCTTCCAACCTGTGTGCTGCCCATAGTTCGACAGGCAGTGTTGGGTCCAAAGACTGATTTTCTGGAGATGCTTATAGCTATTAACTTTATATTAATACAGGTGGGACTGGAAATCTTTCCTTTTCTGCCCCTCTCCCTTTCACGTGACACCACAATAGACACAAAACTTGATTTTCGTATTTATGAAATAGGAAACCTGTGGGCTCTAGTGCGTCTTGTCTGCATTTTTGCATCAACTAATTATTCTACAAACTCTTTGGAAAAGATTATTTTTTGGATCTTTTGCAAGATGATTAGAAATAAATACAAAACATTTCATATACACAGTACAGTATTTGAAATTTCCTTCCAATTATAATCACACAACAAAAAGTGAAAGGTACCAGTGAACTAAAGTTTGCTCAAATACTGCAGCTCCTGGTTTTCAACTGTTCGCCTTGCCAGTGTAGTTAATGACTGAAAACTAGTGACAAGTTGCCATCAAGGACATAGGTAAGTATCTAAAACAGGATTTCACAACCCTGCTGCCTGTCTCACTCAAAGAGCAGAACATTAAAAGAAGCAGACAGGGCATATGTTCCACCCCTTTTCATTACCCACTGTCTACATCTAGGCCTACTGGAGATTTCATCCTCCACTCAGCTGTAAGACATCTCAGCTATAAGTCAGGTAAAATGAATATGCAAGTCTAAGTTTTTAATGTCCCACATAGGTTTTAAATGAAGATATTTTGACAAATGCATAAAACTGTAATCAAGTATGTGGCCCTGTCTTCAGCTGACTTTGCATGAGGCTCAGTCAAGGCATGATCTTAGAAGACAGGCTGTAGGCAGTGTACAGAAAGTGAAATATCTGCTAGAGGTACCTTGAACAGGGTTTTTATAGTGTAGGAGTAGGAGACTGGATCTATCTCCTTCATAACTAAAGACAGAAGGAGGGGAAGGCACTAACATACCACTTTCATTCTTGTAATAATCTTAAGAAAGACTATTGAACGACATGGCACTACTGATGAGACTAGAATCACCTCAATAAACCTGCAAAAGGAGATTCAACACTATCAGAAACTTAGATGGCTAAAACACTAAAGCAACTACAGCAAGAAAATATGAAGTCACTGCATATGCAAGCTGTTCTGAGCATTTGGTATTGTGTACATCGAAGCCCTTCCATCCATTAGCTTTTGTTACAACCTGGTCCAACTTCAGGCATACATCATAATTTCAGGCTTCAAGAGATTTTGCCTAACCAAACCCTGGCAAAGCCATTGGTTCTTTGGTACCTTGAGTTCACATCCAGAGAATAACTACCCATAGATTTTTCTAAGAGATTTCTTTTAATCTGGTGACAAAATAGGCATTTTGGCTAAAAGGTTTTGCAGGAGCAACAAGCAACTTCACAAACACATTGCAACAGATTACCAGGATTAGCAAACATTACTACAGAGAATCTTTGCTACACTTAGCAGACACAAGTTCCACACAACTTAAAGTGACGTGCCCATAACTTACAGAAAGTAAGTGTTTAAGTTACCCACAAGAGGAAGAAAAGGATAAGGGAAGAGAGATTAAGAGAGCAAAGAGAGAAGAACATAGTTACCACTCAGAAGGTCACAGGTTGACATGTCAAGAGACCAGGCCAGAACCCAACAGAGCCCTTGTGCTGCCTCTTTATAGACTGTGGCTGTTGTTGCCCTCCCCCGGGTGACACCTTTGGCTTACTGGCCAATCACTGTCTCTCTTAGCCAGAGTGACAGGTGTCACAGCCAGTCAGAGGCTGCAGGGTGTGGTGTGGGTGGGTCATCAGATAGCCCTCATTGACTGGCAGGTGCCCCACACCGGCCCCAGCCACGTGGCCACAGACCCGACTGGCATCCTGGGTGGGCATGGGGCACCTGTTGGAGGCCTGGAGCCCTCCCCGGACACGCAGACACACACATACATGCACAGAAACACAGACACAGACACCCCCCCCAAACACATACGCAAACACAGACACACACACAAACACAGGCACAAATGCACAATGTGGTTTTGATCCAATAATCACTGATCTGGTGTCTAACAGTTTTGAAATATCATTTTTGGTTAGGAAAGCATACAATGGCCTAGAATGACAGTATATAGCACATATAGTTACTCTGTGAAATACTTGTGTCTTCCTCTTATTTTCTTCTCAGGCATTGGAACAGGATTCCCGGGAAAGGGGTTGAGTCACCATGATCCACAGGGACATGGGTTAGTGGACTTGGCAATGCTAGTTTTAGGTCACATTTCCCATAGCTGGAGTCATCTTTTTGCAAGCCACCATGTATGTTTCACTCCTATGCTTTTGAAAGCAAAAAGGAATATAATTTTAATTCTAATGTACCTACTAAATATACAGCAAGTAAACAGTGTTTTATTGCATGCCATATTTGTGAATGAGGGAAAAAAATCAAGCACATCTTGGCCTTAATATCTACACAAACAAGGTGTATCTAAATATACAATAGTTTTGACATCTACTTATGGTAGTAGTAATTGTGTATTGTTTTCTCTAATAGTAATGCTTGAATTAATTTTTTATAAATTTTTAGTGTCACCTCTTGTGTTTCAAAGTAGGTATTCATATTTTCTCATTTTGCAGTCATTGTGAGAACAAAGCTTGAAGTAATAAATAAAGTATTAATTAGGTCATATGCAATACGATAATGGTTTTTGCTATGTTCAGCATAGGGCAAATATATTAAGTTGTATAATTTTTGAGAATATTTTGGGGAGTCAATTTAAAAAAAGACATATCTCAAGTTGGGAATTTGTTTTACTTTTTACTTCATTAACTGATTGATTGCAATTTCTTAAACTTGTGCTTAGCTTGTCACTGTCTTTTATGTACTAGGATCTGGAAATATTTCCTGCATTCTCACTGGCTCCCTATATATTTTATTATTTATCAGTGAATGTTCTTTTTGACTCTTAAGTTGGTCTCTGGATGTATTCAATTTGACAACTGAATGGGCAGGGTATGAAAACTTATCAATAAAACTTACCTTTTTGCCTTTGTGCTCTTCATGCCATCATGTGTTTCGAGAAATGTCAAAATTTGTTTTCCATGTCATTTTTTTCCTATATATTTGAGTAAGATGATTGAGAATCTTAGACACTTCTACCCAGCCTAATTCTCCTGCCAGTGAATATTAGATAAATGTTTCTTATGTGGTATGCTATAGTTTTCAGAAAAGATTCTCACATCACCTCTCAAGAGCTAAATGAATGTTTTAAAAGTCAAGAAAAATTTCAAGAGCAATATTAAAATCAGTTCATATAGCTGTTTGTAATATGCTGATTGCTATAGTATATGGTTGTAAAATGTCCATTGTAAACACAATGGAACGCTATATAACACGGAATGTTAAACTGCTCAGAATTGCCTCCTATCCTTGTATTCTGAAGAAGCTTCTCAAATTCCCTCTGTGCCATTCCTTTTCATCATGATACTGTTGATATAACTATTTGATGAAGTGCTTTGAATTCTGAATGAGCAGATGTTAGCTCTATAGAAGTTATGTTATCCTCCTTGGTGGCTGGACACATAACTTCTAAGGGGAGAGATTGTTCAATAAATAATTAATAACAAGAAGCTTTCCTAGGTAGATGAGAGACAGATCCTATTTAAAGTGATTTTGTCTCAGTGGTTGATCTGTCTAACTCCAGGGTTATTTTATCTCAAACTTGTATTAGTTCTACTTCAATTAGCATTTTAGTCCCCAGTGGGGCGCTGCTGATTAATTAGTTATTGTTTGGTAACTTCATCTTCTGGCCCTGACTCCAGCCACTCAGTCTAGTGTGTATTGATCAGCCTCTGGATCTGTGGCATGTTCTTTTTAAGGCTGCTAAATGACTAATTGGTCTGAGTGAACCAGATATTGACCTTGACTTCAATTCAGTAACATATTTAAGCACATGCCTAGGTCTAAAAAGGAGAATAAAGCAATAAATTCAACTAAACTATTTCTTTCTGTTTAAAGTTAAGCAGATACTTAAATACTACATTTCAGTTGGAGCTTTGGCTGTTGTCTTGTTGGTGAGGTATCTAGGAGGTTAGAAGTGTAAAAACCCTGAAACTTGGACAATTTTTTAAATCTATCTTATCTATTTGAAACTCTGAGTCATATCAGAAACTTCTTATGTATATAAGAGCTTAAAAAAATCTTTGTCATCAGCAAATCACTTGTTGATGACAAGCAGATGGTTCTTTCTAAAGATCTGACTTCTAATACTTTATGAAGGCCTCAATACAAAACACACACCCCTTTCTTTTCCCAGTACAATGCTTTTTGTTTGAGTGGGATGTGTAGGGAATGATAAGTTAGTGTTGGTAACTTCTACTGTCCTCATGGAAAAGATCTCTGTCGCTGGAACTTTCTATGAAAATTTAGGTTGTTACAGAAAAGTGATCTGGTAATTTCATAGTGAGTCATTCTTAACATTTGATGTTTTCTTGTTTTTATGTGCTGAACGGATACCATAAACTAACTTTAGCTACATTTTTGTTCAAATTATATGATAACAATTTTAGTATTACAGCTAAAGGGCATTATAACAAGAATGAGTGTGGAATACAAAGATAAGAGAAGATTAGGACATGGCAAAGTATTGCTGTGACTAAGCTCATGATCTTTAACATATTTTTATTAAAAGCCAATAAAAAATCTTTTGATTTGCTTCCTTGATTTTATAACTCTTGGTCATGATTTGAGATAGAGAAGAAACAAAGTTTTGGCATGAGACAGATTAGACCTCATGTAGTTTGTTTTTGTGAACTACCTAAAACCTGTGCAATCCAACTGTGGAAATATGTGTTATGGGTTCACCTTGGTGGGCCTAGATTTGAGCTCTGAAGTTTGGACTAGGCCGAAGCTGTCAGTTGACTTGAGCTGGGCTGAGCTAACAGCTGACCTCTTCTAGCCAGTAATTTTGTATTTCATACCGCATTATGACATCATCTCCAGGGAAGTAGGAACCAGTGTGGGAGTGGTTAAGGCAGTCGTTTCTCAGCCTTCCTCTTGGGAGGATGCATGATGCTGTCCCAGGGGGCATGGAGAGGACCAGGCCCACCACTGGCTCACAGGGTACCTCAGGAAAGTAAAATGTGTTGTTCTGGGTCTCTCCTTTCTGCTTGAGTTTGTCTCCCTGGGGAATAAGCTTCTTCTTAAGTAATGTGTAGTTAGGACAGTAGAATTTGTGTGTTCATTAAGAAGTGGGGAATTTGTTGTTGCAGATTTGTGTGTGTATATTTGTACTCTCTTCTAATTGTCTCTTCCTTTCTGTAAAAATATATGTAGTTTTAGTATAAACGTGGTTTGAAACTTTTTTTTCTTTCCCCTCTTTTCCTCCCTTTCCCTGGTGTTAGGAGGGAGGCTTTTCTCTCTGTACTTGGGGGGGTTGGCAGTTGCTTATCTCAAACCAAGACAATATGGTTGAAGCATCCCAGTTAGGAATCAGAGTGGTTCTGATTCCTTATAGGAATGATGCATTTATACAAGAAAATTAATAAGTGCTCTGAGAGTGTGGCAGAATTTCATGGGAATATGATTTCTTTATAAGTGTACCTTCTCTCCATTGTCTTTGACAGTCATAAATATCTCTTATGTGCTTGTGTGTAAGTGGCTACTACAGTTTATCCATTGCTTTGGAGAGAGAAATTGTTGCCAATGCCCAGAAGATAAAAATGAGGAAACCTATATGCTGAGAAAGCAGTGTCTGAAAGTTTCCGTAGGTTTCATCAGCTCAGAAGAGCTGCCAGTTCTGAAGGAATGGATAGTCTCAGGAGACCACAAGGCCTCCTCCACACAGTGGCTATATGGTTGTGCAACTTAGGATGCATCTAAGAGGTCAGGGACTGCATGAATGCAGATGAAGACTACTGGGTTATAAATATGCATGATGAAACAGACCTCTGATGGACTTTATAAACACCTATAGAGAAGACACCGGTGTGCCAGAGACTCCGTTCTTGAGTCTACTGTTGGAAAGGGCGTCCAAACTGAGAAATGGACAGATAATTAGTGGGAATTTCTGTGTAAATGAAGTATGTGTGAATAAATAAGTTTATATGCTTTTTAAATAAGTGCATATGTTTTTTGAATAATCATATTAATAATTCTACTGATAATAGCAACTTAGTGTTTAAATGCTTTCATAAGAAATATAGATAATGATCTGTATCTGCACTCAAACTCAAAGAGAAGAGGTACATTATAGGAGTTTTCTCAGCTTGAGCATCTTATACATCCACATTTTTCTGATCTTTATAGCCCCTGAATATTTTGCACCTTGAAGTATTAGTTGAATAAAAAAAGGGTTATGATTTTCTTAACTGGGCTAGTGTCTAACACTGGACATCTGTTCATTTTTCAAGGCTAGGCTTCACGAATGAAGATTTGGGAAGGGCACTACCCATGCTTGCTGCAAGGGTACTACTGGCTAAAAAGGCCGATACGAGATAGGCAAATCTGGTCACAAAAGGCACAGCAGAAAGTCTCCTTAGGTGATGTTGGTGAGGAACGATTCTTTCTGCATTGTCTTTTCTCCTCAAGACTGATTCTGTGTGTGTTCTCAAAGGAAGCAGCAGCCTCATGAACGGTGTGTCTCCACGAATCCTGATTGGAGGCCAGAGTGGACCATTGGTGGCAGTCAATATGGCCAAGGCTGAGGTGTTGTTTCAGGCAGTCCTTGTATCTCTTCTTTGGGGCTCCTCTCTTGCGGCAGCTGGTGGTGAGTTCACCACAGAGCACAACCTTTGGGAGGCGGTGATCCTCCATCTTGGAGAAGTGCCCTGCCCAGGGCAGCTGCGTTCTCATCAGCATGGCCTCAGTACTGGTGACCACTGCCTGTTCAAGAACAGACACATTGGTCACATAATCAGACCCATGGATGTTTATGATTGAATGGAGGCAGCGCTGATGGAAGTGTTTGAGGAGTTACATGTGGTGGTGGCAGATCACCCATGATTCAGACCCATATAAAAAAGTAGATCGTATAATGGCTCTGTAGACATTGGTGTTTGTATTTATCTTCAGGTGTTTATTGCACCAGACCCTCTTATGTAGTTTTCCCGAAAGCTTTGGTTTCCACTAGTTTTCTGAAACCTAGTGGTTTCTTACAATATAAATCAGCAATGAAACTCTACAGTACTGTTAGATGAGGGTGGTTAGTAATGCATCAGGACAGGCAATTGTCTAATATCTTCACTCTACAGAAGTGTCTGTAGATAAAAATACTAAAATGGGCATTTGGAGACTTCCTTATATTGAGAAGCAGATTCCTGTAATCTTGATGATCAGATTTTTAATGATGTAAACTGCATTTTGGTGGGAAGTGTTTTGTGAGAAAGTTAAGACATGGCCTTGTACAGCTTCTTAGCACTGTGCACATGGCTAAGTTTTTTGTTAATTGTTACATTGTTCTGTCTCACAATCACTTTCTGGAGAGCAACAAGCCCCAAAAAATCTGCATCTGAAGCCGTATGAGTTCTTGAGACCACATTGACTTGGATTCTCCCTAAAAATTTACCAAGGAAACATTTCTGACCATCTTTGTTTATCTTTGATAAATTCAAGCCTATTAGATTGAAAAAATGGGCAGTTAAATGCCTCCCTGACATCTGATCCCGTCAGATCTCGGAAGCTAAGCAGGGTCAGCCCCGGATTAGTACTTGGATGGGAGACCTCCTGGGAAATGCTGGGTGCTGTAGGTTCTAGTCCTGAGGACTTCACTGACACCGTCCAAGCTCGCTCGGCCGTGGCAGATGAACCTCAGGACTTAAACGGTGGGGCCAGTTCTGCGCACGCTGAGCCTCACCTAAAATCCACTGCGCAGGCTGGAAGGGCACACCCACATGGGGACAGGCCTTCCCAAATCTTCGTTCGTGAAGTTTTGCCATATTATATTACAGATTGAAAAAAAATATTCAGAAAAGATATATAAATTTCCTCTTCCATTGTAAAACATCCACATTTACTCTGCTAAAATAGTAAGCATGGATTTTCTAGCTTTAGATGCTTTCTCATTCATCGAAAAGCTAATGACTTCACAATTACATGACAGAACATTGTGCTGGTTTAAAGGTAAACTGGCAGGAGAAATGAACCCAAATCAAGAGAGATTAAAAGTCAGAGTCACAATTTAATACAAAGATCATAATAAATACTATGATACGAGGAAACATTGGTTTTAACCCACAAAAACGTGATGTATAACCCTAACCCTAAGCCTGGAGCATGAACAGAATGGTGTTTATTAACCTCTGTGCTGAGAGCCACATGGTCCTCCTGAGTACAAAGTAAAAGAAAAGGAAAACCTGTTGGTGAGGATGATGGTCACAGACCTTTTGAAGTTCTGGTCCTCCTCTGGATCCAATGAGTGGTACCAGAAGTCCCCAAACCCCAACATTACATATATTCAGGTTCAGGGGGGAATGCTCAGTACCTCCCCCCAGGGAAGGGATTTTCATAATGGGTGATTTAACTCTTTGAGTCATGGAGTATTTTTGGAATCTTTGATGGTCTGGGTCATTGCAACTGCCTGTTGTGCCAGTCCCTGAAGACCCATTAGCAGACAGGACCCCTCCAGCTGGGTGTGAAGGTGCTGATGACTCCGTGGAGGGAAGTTACCAGAGCTGAGTCACTGATGTGAAGTGTTGCCGTAAAAGTCTGTAAAAAAGACTCCAAGCCAAATTTTATAGGAGATAAGATAAAGGGCAGGCAGTTTAATGAGCAACCCTGCTCATCCAGGAATACATTGACGTGCGCGCATGCAAGCTCTAAGTTCTATAGCTTTTATAATATAACCTATCCAATCACTACTGTCCACATGTCCAGTTCCACCTCTGTCCCCTCCCAGTTCCCACCCCTGTTGAATTGGGGCTGGGGTCGTTGGGACCCTCTGTCTTCATCCACCTCCTCTTCTTCAGCACACAAAGGTTCTCTGGACGCTCTCCAGGGCTTCGGGTCACACTGCTCCATGTTTATATTCTCTTCTGATATGCTTTAGTCAGGTACCTTGAGGAAGAGACTAAATAGCTGGCAGATCTTAGCTGCCTGTTCATTGAGAAAACTTAAAGTGAGTGATAAAAAAAAAAGACCATAACAACTTCAACTTACATTTGTGCTATTTCACTTTCAGATTTTTTTTTTATTTTTAGTACTTATTGTTAAGATACTGAGTGACCTATGCTTCAGTTTCTTGCTTTTCAGCAGAACACTTTATATAAGCTGAGTATATTTCAAATTTAGGAAGAGAGCTTGAATTCTTTTGAATGTTAGCCTGTTACAAAATAATGCAGTTTCACCACTTTCAATTATTTCTTATCTGTTATTTGGTGATTTTTTTAATTGAACAATGCATATTGCAGTGTTAGTAATTATTTAGGAAATGCACATGCCCATGAATATTTTAAAGTAGCTCTTGGAACTATTATTTTTCTGTTCTTACATCAGAGAATTAGTTTGTTAATTATTTTTAAAATTTGCTATGAAGGCAATAATCTGTATCTGACCTACCAAATACCTTTGTAAAATAGGTAATGAAAAAAATCAATATGCCTGATAGAACCTAGTCACCATCTTTTCTGTTATAAAAATTGGCTATGTATTGCTTTGTCATTTGAGTATTAAACTACAGACTTGATTATTACTTCCTTTGCAGACTGCTATCTCTATGCAGATCTTTGTACATGTGTGTGAAGGACAGACACACAGAAAAATGTAGCTATGAAAAGTTAATAGGTGTTGGAGTAGGTCACTCAAGTGTAAAACATAACATTTCAAATTCCTGTGAAAGCACCTTAAGTAAAAGGATTTATCACACAATGCAAATACATCTTCAATAAGACACTGAGGTATTCTCCCTAAGTTTCTTTTATAGTCAAGAAAAGAATAGATGCTGCCAGATTAAGAACTGAGAAGGAAAGGTGCTTCTAGATTGAGAATTGCATGAACTATGTTAGATACACACCTAAAAATGCAATGAATAGTGCTTTAAATCTGTGTATTTCCTTCTACTGAATATAAAAGGAATCTGCATACAAGTCTGATTATTTCAGCTGTATAAATCTCCACAATAGATTTCTGACGTCAAGTGAGATGAATAATGCTTTTTGTGGATGCTTTTTGAATATTTGCTTTATTTGTTGGGGGGGGAGGGGGTGTTGGTTTTTGTTTGTTTGGGTTTTTATGTTAGAGGTGGCTAGAAGTCCATTTCTGGAAACACAAAGAGTTGAAACAGATGAGACACGAACCTCTTGTTGGGGTTAAATGAAAACTCATTTCATGGCAGTCACAGGTCACAGGTGCATATTTATACCCTTTTTACTTTCAGTTTCTGTTACCAAACTCCAACCATCATGCAATACACAAGCACACCCTTCCCAATCAGTGTGCTGTGCATGTTCCCCCCACCAATTAGCTCCCATCACGCAGTGTTCACGTGTCTGGCTCCTGACACTGGTCACCTCCCTCTGTCCAGCCACACAGTACTGATGTCCTGCGATCCTCCTCCATCTTGTCTTTGTTCTCCGCAAAGAATCTCTCTGTAAAACTTGCTTAGCTCTTATTCATAGCAAGACCTATTTCAAATTCATACTTTAGATATTTCTGAACTTAATTTTTGCTGTATCTTATGTTTTCAAGTTTAGATTCTACACACATTGAATCTGCCACATTTCTGCAAATCATGAATTTAGACAAAAAGGAAGTGGGTGGATTTTTGGTTGGCTTTTGTTATTGATGGTATTGTTTTGGTTTATGGGTTTTATTTGGTTTGGTTTGTGGGTTTTTTTCCCACAACAAAGGATATAACTCTGATGAGATCCAGTGACAGGGAATAAGAGTAATTTCTCTTGAGAAAGTTCAAAATTGTATCATTATAAACATCACCTGAATCACTCAATTATAGGAGAGGAACAGTGACACCATAAAAATTCCAGCTGCTGGGCAAAAAAAGAAAAAAAGAATTGAGATCTACCAGGTATGAGAGAAATAATGTAGGATTTTATGTATAACCTTTATAGCTAAGGCAACCATTTATGAGGGTGGGCCAAAATATTTATACATTTTATTCCTCAAGTTTATCATGTAAAATTTAACTGCTATGCCTGGAGCAATAACAGAAACTCAAAATTTTCATTCCTAGGTGGATGCTCTTACCTCTAGTCATGTCCAATTCCTTTACCCAAATTTTCTCTTCATCATGTCATTTTTCTCTTTTTCTGAAGAGAGTAGTCATAATGGGTACATTGAGGATAACTTCCCCACAGTATTTTACAACACATAATTTGCTATTGTTTTGAAGGAGAGTGAAGAATTTGCATCAATGTTGATATTTGCTCTCTGAATGTGAGTGATTACATCCCAACTTTAGGGGGATGATTCAAGACCAAACTCCTAGAGAATGCAAGTCCTTCCAGATATCTGGGTTTAAGGTCACTAATCCTCAGAAATCCATGTTTACTCTCAATGTGCTAGTTATAGTTAACAGTTGTGATTACATTATTTTTGGTTCACACACTTTTCCAAGCAAGCCCAAGCCCAGTTTTCCCCCTAAAATTCCTAAATTTTTCACTCTGTCTGCGGGGTGAAGACTAAAAAGTCCAGTTTTTTAGCTTTGGTGTTTTGAAGTAATCTAAATTTGAAAAACAGTATTAGAAGGAAAATCAAGTGTGTATAGGATCCAGTAAAGCAGACCATCTAGGTCAGCACTGACTGCATTGTTTGAGATAAAATAGCATGAAGTGTTAGTATTTCAGAACATCACTGTCATACTGATGGCTACAGATAGAATAGATATGCCTAGATATAATCAGTATTAACCTATCTTATTCATGAAGGTTAATGCAATGCTTTACTGAAGGCACACAGCTCTTGATATAGGAGAAGACTCAAGCAAAGGCAAATTAAACATGAGGCTACCTCATTTCTCCCACAAACTTTAAAACCCATGACAATACCCTTTAATGAAAGCAGACAGGTATTGAGTTTCTCTATCTCCAGGTAAGAGAGTCTGAACTTTTATTATGTACATTATTTACACTTGTACTTGTTTCTTTCTGATGGATGTAATGTTCTTGAGGTCATAAAAATTTCTATGTCTTTGATAGTATGGTCTGCATAGGAAAGGTATGTCTTGGTTTGAGGGGGAAAAAAACCAAAATGTTTACCCACAAGCGGGGGAGGGGGCCTTCTCCACAATAATCATGCCACTCTTTATCAAATTTAAGAAAAAAGGAATTTTAATAGAAGAAGGATAACTGTTCTTAACTGCTATATATAAACAGACTAGTGCAAACTGCTTCCCCAACACCACAAGAGAAAGAAAAAAACAAAAACAAAACCCAGCAGGTTTTCCTCCAGGAGGAAAAGTTATACTTAAGCAGTGTCAAATGTCACAGTCCGGCTGGCTGCGGAGTGAGTTCCCAGTAGTTCCCAGTCCCTCTCCAGCAAGACAGACGAGTGGTGAGCTCTCAGATGAACTCTGTGTCTCTTGTCCCAGATGAAGGAAAAAGAAAGCTGAAAGTGGGGAACCACCACGTGTCCTGCAAAAGCAGCTGCAAACCTCTCTCTCTCCTGGGTCACTGCCCCAGCCGGGGCGGGCAGGCTGTGACGGTGCAGGTGGTGGTCAGTGCAGGCGGTGGTCAGTCTTCAACAGAGGCCGGGATCCCAGATGCAGGAACCGGGAGAAACAGCCACGGCGAGGAGAGAAAAGCAGCAGCTCAGCCAGAAGCCCCAGCAGTGCCAGCAGAGCCACTTCTCTCCTCGGCAGCCACCGCTCCTGCCTTCCACCGAGCTAAGAAAAGAAAAAATGTCCCCAAAAAACCAAAAGAGACAAACCTGCCCCCATCCAAGTGATCAGTAGTTAACTACTTCTTTTGTTAACTGCTGGCATGGGCAGTTAGTGGCAGGGGAGAGAATTTACATAATAATCCCAAACTACAACAAGGTAAAATCCACTAACACCTCAACATGTGGTATACATGTGACTTCGAATGCTTTTATTGAATGGAACGGATGTCAATTTGGTGATTTTATTTCCCACCCTAAGTTAGGTGAGCTAAATGCATTTTCTGACAATTTACTTTTTAACAAGTTCTCTTTAAAATTAGAATCTCTCTTAAATAAGACCTTCACAGAAGTGGTGGTAAGGAGAGAATTATTTCTGTAGAACAAAAACTTAAACCACAAATTCCTAATAAATTATTTTTTTCTTGCTGCATTGTTTGAAGAATTCAAAGACATTTTAAATATGTAATTTCACTAATCTAATAAAATTCGTTATCTGAAGCAGAAAGAACCGGTGACTATCAATACCTGTAGAAATGGATAAGGGAGATGACAAGGACCCGAACCCCTCAAAACACAAACAAATTAAAGAACACAAAAAAAACCCAAAAAACTAACACAACAATTTATCTGTATGTCATGAAGTTAACTGAAAATTCTTGCTGTTTCTTCAGTAATGCCAGTCAGTGATTGTGAATAGATATAAAAGAATTTGTTGCTCTGAATTAAAATTGAGTAAAATTGAATGCACAGCATATTGGTAAAATCAGACCAAAATTCCTGTTATGGAAAAATTAATCTAGCTGATATGTTTCCATAAATTCAAATATCCTAAAAACATTTAGCAGAGATAAAATTCAACTGCACTGGTGGACAACAGACAAGAAACTGGACCAGTGTTTGGTTTGCGGACCTTGGTGTTTGTGAAATACATCTGGCTTCTTCAATAATGATATGCTCTGCTTTCTTCTTATACTGATGAAGTGAATTTTGTAGATGGCATTTAAAGTATTTTAAGCACCAGAAAGCATAAAACATCAAGGTCAGAGCCCAGCTGAACTGGTTTTTAACTGCTTTGAGACAAATGAATGTACATGAGTTATTGCACTTAGATGTACCATTTGTGGCAAAGCAAATATGTTCTCTGACAACTTTTTTTCCCATCAAATTAAGTCAAATTTCAATAAGTACTCTCCAGTGACAACCTATCCACCTGCTCTGGACTGTTGTTGCTCTCTAATGGATATTGGGAGTTATCCATTTCTAAGTACATGTACACCTAAATGAGAATGACTCAGAGTCATTTTGACTAAAACTCACATTGCCCACTTGTTTGCCTCTCTGATTCATGCATCTTTACTAGTCCATTGACAAGATGAGTTAGATACATTGTGAATGCAGATTTTACAAACTGAATTTCTTTGAGAGAAGACTTGCAAACAATAATCTCTTTAATAAATTCATGCTGTTTCCAACCCCAGGAAACAACTTGATTTGCTCAAAATTGGAGATTGTCAGCACTGATTATTTTAATGTTTCTTTGGAAATATTTATCTTCTTTTTTGTTATTTTAAATTAATAAATAGAGTACCTTAATCAATCCTTTCATCCTGACTGATAGATCACTCCATTTCAATTAGCAGCTTTTTTATTCCAATAATTTTTAAAGAGGTAAGGTATGTACACTAGAGATTGAAGGAAAATATCACCTGGTTCAAAAGTATTTCTACATGTAGAAACAAGCAGCAGATCATAAGTGAGCCCTTTCAAAAACTCTTTTAGAAGATAAAGTCTTGTAGAAAAAATAATATATCTTTACCTGAATAAACAAAAATCAGAGAGTATATAAATAAATTTAAAAAAATGAACTGGAAGCTCAGCTACTGATAAAAGGAGAATAGTTTTCATACAGTTTTCACATAGTTTTCACAATAGTGTTCTGCCAAAATACTAAACTGTAACGTTAAACTCTTGTGCACAGCTGATATTTAAAAAATGAAATAACTGTATCGAAATAAATTACAAGAAAATTTTGGTTCAATATCCACAAATAGAGAGCACATGTTCTATCTCACTGAGAAAAAACTCTTATAATTTGTCTTGTTCAAAATCACAGAATAGATCTCTTGGTTCATATGCTAATAAACCAGAACCACTGGTTAAGACTTTCCTTTAGAAATAATAGAGTACGTAAACAACATTAAACATCACACTATGGATCACACACAGAATAACCCTGTTAGAACAGGAGGACAAGATGGCCTCCAGAAAGTCCTTTCCATCTCCACTTTCTGCAATTTTGCAATTCCATATGGGTTGAAGAATTTGACTTTTATGACTATGTCACTGTTTCTCATACTCAAAGACTCCTAGGAAAGGATGAAATTGACCTGACTGAGTAGGGCATAAGTATTTTTGCCTACAGGCTAGGCAATCTAGTGGGAAGAGCTTTAAACAAAGAGACTACCAGTGAGCAAGGGAAGGGCTGGGGATTGTAGGGATTGAAAACAGCCCTGCAAGAAGGACTTGGGTGTACAGGACAAGTTGGACACGAGATGACAGTGTGTGCTCACAGCCCAGAAAACCAACCATATCCTGGCCTGCATCAAAAGAAGTGTGCCCAGCAGGTCACCCCTCTACTCTGCCCTTGTGAGATCCCACCTAAAGTACTGCATCCATTTCTGGGGTACTGAGCACAGGAAAGACGTGGACCTATCGGAGCCAGATCAGAGGGCCATGAAAGTGATCAGAGGGCTGGAGTACATCTCTTATAAGGAAAGGTTGAGAGTTCGGCTTGTTCAGCCTGGAGAAGATAATGCTCCAGGAAGACGTTTTTGCAGCCTTTCATTCCTTAAAGGGGGCTTATAATATAACAGACTTTTTAGGAATGTGTGTAGCAATAGAACAAAGGGGTAATGTTTTTGTACTAAAAGAGGGTAAATTCAGACTAGATACTAGGAAAAAATTCTTTACTGCAAGATGGAGAACACTGGGACAGAGATCTGGTAGATGCCCCATCTCTGGAAACATTGAAGGTCAGGTTGAGTAGGGCTCTGAGCAACCTGACTGAGTTGCAGCTGTCCCTGGTTATTGAAAGAAGGTTGTACTAGGTGACCTTTAAAAGTCATTGCCAACCCAGATGATTGTATGATCCTGTGAATGACAGGGGAGAGAGGTGGTGATGATCCACAATCAACAGAGGATAGACTAGGCTAGCCAACAAAGGATGCAAATTGATGTAGATGAGAGAGAACTCATGATCAACAAAGCATATTTTCAATCTTAAAGAAACCAGCTGTACTTACAGAAGAAAAAATCCTAATAAACCCCCATGAGGACTTTCTGAAAGTCTGCTTTTGTGTGACATGAAAAGAAATCAAAATCTTATGGGTTTTATTTGCTTCCAAAATAAACCATAGTTATATACTCAAAGGGCTGAAGCCAATGGAAAAAAAATCTTACAATGATGGCCAAACTCAGCAAGGACTAAGCCTCTCATATCCTACTACAAACATCGAGGAAAAAATCCGTATGTGGAGCACCATAAAATTGGTCTTGTGCTGGGGGAGTTTTACCAGGAGTATCCAATCATTTGTTTTTTCTACATATAGTTATATTAATACTGATGAAGGCTTTTTCATCAACTGAAACACATTAAAGAATGTAAATTAATACCTAAAGTCTACAAAATTATGGTATTAAACTTTCATAGGCAATACAAGTGACTTTATTGACATTTAGCTTATCTAATGAAAAATCAGACACTTTTTTTGTACTGAAATGAAACTACTTTATACACATCAGTTTAGTATTAAAGAGGAATTTATGTTCAAAGAACAGCACACTCTTTGCGTGCTACGTACCTCATTCTTAGCAATAGAAACTTATTTGATAATAAAGTTGAGAGCTTTCAATATTATTGTAAATGTTTTCTTTACATGAAAGGAATAGCAAGCCCTGTTCTTTAATAGAATACAAAGCATTTCATTAATACTTTCTGATAATAAGACCTATCAAAGTGGTCCCTTGTAGGTTGATTCTTAATGTAAGTCATTGCTAGTTTTGGTCCCGTATAGCCAGTGAAATGAAGCAGCTTTAAAGATTCAATCTGATTCATTTTTCAGTAACTGAAGTCATGTATGGAACTACATAGATGGGAATTGGCTGTGTCAGAATGCAAGACCCTTAGTGTAACCACTTTCAAGAAAATCTGTTGATGTTAGGCTACCACTGAGATAATTTTTCTAGAAACATATCTTCTAGACAGGTGTAAGACCCCAGGTCCAAAGCACATGCTTGCCCAAGCATTTTACTTATATTTCAGGCTCCAAAATTTTGCCTCCCAAACTTTTGCAAAGCCTTTTGGTTTTTTAATACTTCAAGATAGCATAAAGAGAAAATGCTGCATAGGTTTCCTAAGAGATTTCTTTCAATTTAGAGAGAAAATAATCATATTGGCAAAAATTAAAAGAGGTAACATACAAACAAGACAAAACATTTCACCAAAGTACCCAGCTCATGCTAATCCACACAACTTAGTCAAATACAACCCATCAGGTTTAAGTAATCCAAAAGATACTAAGAAAAAAGTTAAGAAAGAAAGAGAGATTAAAAGTAAAGAAAGAACAAGATTAAGAGAAGGAAAAGGAGTAAGGATAGAGAGAAGCTATTAGAATAACAGAAAAATGAATTACCACCAAGAGTCCTTTACATGGTGACAGCAGCTCAGAGAAGGACGAAGAAGGGGAGCTCCTGTTCTCCTATATTTATGTGGTCTGGCCAGCATGGCTACTCCTCCCAGGTGGGACATTCAGCTGACTGGCCACTCAGGGCCTCCTAGCCCGAGCGAGGGCCGGCGCAGCCAGTCAGAGGCTGAGACAGGGGTTCCAGGGTGTGCAGTGTGGGCAGGCAACCCGAAGTCCCCTTGGAATGACAGCTGCTCCATGTGAGCTCTGAGACAACCTTGGGGCTGCAGGCCTGGCCATGGGAGCTTCAAGGCTGGCCCTCCCCACATACCCACAGTGATGGTTCTAACCCAGTATTAAAATAATTCAGTGAGATTCAAATCCAGTGTCTCACAGTAGGATTACAGACTAAAAGATTTTAAATTTGACTGGAGATGAAAAGGTATGAAAAATTACACTGCAGAAAGACCTGAGGTACCAAATATTTGGCTCTTTACAATCTTGTTTCTTTGTTCTCTGAATTTCCTTGTATTTTGAGTGTCTTCCCTTTCACTTCACTGCTGTTCTGCATGCCCCTTCGCTTCAGTCTTTGTCACAGTCACATCATAATATAATTTCATTTTGAGACTCTTCCCTCAGGTGTTTCCTGTTTTCTACTTAAATTTCAAATATGTTGCATACAGAAAGTAAACAAACAAAACCCCCTTTCCCTGTGCATTATAAGAGTTATTATTACGTGATGAGGACAATTGGTGACAAACATTCTTTTATACTTCTCTTTAGCTAGAAGCCTGACCAACCTAGGACTCTAAAAGATATTTCCTACACTCAGGATTTCCAGATGTTCCCCTAGAATGCTGAGTGTCAAACAGAGCTTCAACAACAGTTCAAGAGTTCAAAGGTTTGTTCTTACAGTTGTGAACTATTATTTCTTTTTGATCATGTTTTTTGCACTAATGCTTAAGGCAATTAAGAATAAAATGTATTTTAAGCAGATAATGAAGCATTTTCATTTAAAGAGTCTTGTCTGAAATGAAAAATGTATTCTATCCTCTTCCTGCCATGCAAAGAGCAAGCTTTGAAATTAAATTTTTAAATTAAATAGTTATTTTTGGACAATACATTTTCTTCCCGGCATACTTGACTGGAAACAGAGACCCAACACAACTGAGTAACAAATCGAACCTTCCAATAATTATGCCTTTCAATCCTGTACTGGTGCACAGATAAAATTCTAAAAGAAATAATAAAAATTATTCTGTGTAACACAAGCCATGTTTTTCCTTTCCTGAAATTGTTCTTTTCATTCCTACCCAAGACATACTCTTCAGATCTTTGTAGACCTCACTTTAAGAAGGATTATTATATACAACAGCAGAAATATTTTGCTTAAGCCTTGATTGAGTAGAACTCTTACAAGCCCTGCTTAAGAGATAGATCCTTCTAAATATGTTGAGATGCTGATAGAACTAACTGGTCCTGGAAAATATGAGGAGAAAGGAAAAGAAAGGAAGAAGTATAGGCTTACTAAGTGGTAAGTATGGTAATGTAAATGGTAAGGATGGAGTGTAAACATTTAAGTGAAGAGGTTAATGTAAAATAATATGCTCTTATTTGAACCATTGTGTAAAAGGAAAGGAATTCCTTCCCTGTTAGAGCTTGAAGGCATTAGTGACATGCCTTGCACACAATAAAATGGTCCTTGTCAGAGCCTGTGGTCTTTTCTTGTGATGGAAATGGAATTTTCAGAAAGCAAGTTTACTGGATCATAGGCAATCTGTGACACAACACTGACACAAGGAATTCAAAACCTCAGGGAAACAATGGTCAATAAGAGGGTACACAAGATTTGTCCAGGGAGTACAAGTCACAAATAAGCATTACAGTTGCTGTTCTTAAAAGCTAAAACCAAACAAATAACATCATTGTAAAAAGATCCGAGTGCCCTAACCTTATAGTAAAACCATTACTTTCAGTATTTCGAAGCTGCTGTTAAGTACAACAAAAATAGATACGCTTTTAATATGCATGCAGAAACATAGATTGTCCTTTCTCAGCAGAATATTTCTGTTTCTGTCTCTGAGGATAAATGTAATGTTTACTTGATCAGAAGCATAATTGCTATAAGGTGGTTTTCCTATAATAAACAAAGCTCAATAAACTTCACCAAAATTTTTCTAAGCTTTTTAGATCTGCTTATCTATTGGTCCATGTTTCATATAATTCACATTCAAACAAAGAAAATGAAAAGTGAGTGTAATAAGCCACCAGAATTAGACTTTTCATATTCCTTTGCCAAAATGACAGAGTAAACAACAAAGCAAGCCTGATGCAAAGTAGAATTTTTAATATTCCAGCTCTGGTTCTAATGAATTATAAATGTGTGAATCAAAATCCCAACTCAAGCTTTCAAGAATTGTAGTCTTGTTTGGTTTGGGTTTTATTTTTTTACATAGGAAATAATCTAGGAAGAAAAAGTGAACCCTTTTTTTTTTTCCTTCCTACTTTCTGATAATGCTTAGATTAGAGTACCAACTGACTCAGGCTACAGTCCAATTTTTTAAGACTGTTCACAGCAAAAAATATTTAAGCAGATGCCTTGTTCCTATTGCAGTTCAATGCTTCTTCATTTGAACCTCTGAAACTCACTTGGACACTCATATGGGACTATGATTATAATTGAGATCAGTGGAATGATAACTTAAAACCACCACAGTCCACACATTTTTTTTATCTTTCCTCCATAGAAACAATGTTATAAATATACTTTTTTCAGAGACAAAGCTTTTTTAGGAGGTACACTTCCCCAGTCATTTAATCTTACACTGTGGATCACCTACCAATTCAGAATCTATGTTCTAATGAAAGCTTTTCCTGAAGATTTTATTTTATTTTAATTTTTCCAGGCTGTACATTTTTATAAATAAATAAATAAATTATATCTGTGTAGGAGAACAAGTGGATCAAGGGAAACAGGCAGTTGTTAAGTTTCCTCTGCCAACAGCAAAAAATTTTATCAACCCCAATTTTCATGCAGGTAACTTAATCTCAGAAATATAGTGCACAAGTATAGGATTTCAGTAAGCAAATTCAGTTTGTTTTGTTTTTTTTTAATATTCCAAATCTGGCCACTTTTTTCACTTATTTTTTGTGCTTTCCTCTAATTGTTTTTCTGATGAAGTTACAAAGAATTTGATGTGATGGTGTGCTACATTATCTTAACTACAAATACTCTGTTATTAATAAATACCTTACATTGAAATCCTCAGTTAAAAATCCTCATGGGACTGAATCAGTGCCTTGAAAGAGCTGCCCAAATGTTGCCTGAGAACAACTTTTTTTTGCACTTACATTTTGCTAGGTTTCAGAGCTACCATTGTAACAATCTGAACTCAAGACAATTCTAATTCACATAGAATTTCTAATGATTGTAAATGGAATAAAATATCAAATCTTTGTCTGGGAGCATCAGAGACAGTGACTGGTGAGTCTTTATCTCAACCCATGAGCCTTTTGTTATATTTTCTCTCCCCTCTCTAGCTGAGGACAGAAGAGACAGAGCAGCTTTGGTGGGTACCTGGAGTCCAGCCAGGGTCAACCCACCACATTTGATCTAGAGGAAATATTTATCAAGGGTAGATGGAAAAATCAATTTTTCATTTCCTATAACCAACATCACAGTCTTACTGGGTCCATGGTGTAAAGGACTAAGTTTTCTCATTCTAATTCCTCTGTCTAGCTTAATGGTGGGATAATCTCAGCTAACCTTTTAAAATGCTGGACTAAATAATTAAACTACTTACTTTGATATAAGATGATCTGCTATCTTAGACTTTTGACAAAAATTAAAGAAGTAAACATTGCATTTCTTTCTGCAAACAGGTAATTTATTTCAAAAGCTTCAGGTGATCATTACACAGTGTATACAATTACGTTAGTATTTCATTGAAACATGAAAAGATGACCCTAAATATCATTCTGCATTAAAGTCTAAGGATTAAAAGCAACGTTAAATTCAATGGCACATTTGATGGAAGTAAAGAATTTAGAGATTAAAATATTACCTATTTTGCCTCAAATGTTTCTACATTTTGATGTCCAGACTTATCAAACAGAAGGAAAATTTCAGCTCCATCTTCATAGAGAATGTGTTAAAACTGGATGGACAGAACTGTTTTTATAATTAATTAACTAAATATTACTGTTGTGCAAAGTATCAAATTACTTCAGCCTTAAAAGAAAATAGACACTGAGAATGATTCTGTGTCCTAGTTCAGCAGGAGGGACCAGCTAACCCTGTGTGGGGTTGATCAAAGCTGTGTATTCTACCCCTCTATTCATTCCCCAAGGTCAATGGGCCATTAGCAGCAGCTGCCCAGGGAGCCATTATCACTTCACACCCAGCCTGAGGGGGGTGGAGCTGCTAATGGACCATCAACAGCTCAACATCCCCTGGCTCCCAGAGTTAATCACCCATTGTGTGAGTCCCCGCCCAGCGGGAGGGACTGAGTGCTCCCTGAGGGTACATAAGTGGTGGGTAAGAAGACCTCGGGAACTTCTCATCGGATCCAAAGCAGCAGCAGGACCTTGACAGGAGGAGATCCCCGCTCTCACCCAGACCACAGCCCTCGCCTGCACCAACAAGTTTTTCTTTTCCTTTTGCTCTGGACTTGGGGGAACCACAAGGGTCTCAGCACAAGGGCAAACAAACCCCCTTGGGTTTGTGCCCCAGGACTCTGGGTTATACTGCTGGGGTTTTGTGAGTTGAAAGCAGTTTCCCTTGTGTGTCAGTGTTGTTATTGTAATATTATTATTAAATTTTAGGTCTGACTTATAATCTCTCTCGTGGTGAGTTCATTTCCCCTGCTGGTTCACCTTTAAACCAGCACATTCTGACAATATAAAAAACTTTGCTAAATATATTACAATTACTATTTTTAAAGAATTCAGAAGAAAAAAAAAAGAAAAGAAAACCAACTATCAGTTCAGTCAAACCGTAGTATGCTGTCCAAACAAGTATATTCAGTTTAAACAAAAATTTTTATAAGAAAGTAAGAGAACATCAATGTGAACAAATAAATTATCACATGAAAAAAAAGGACAGTAATATGACAGGTATATAGTAATGGTAATTGACTTGCTGCTGCTGTTTTCTTCTACCCTTTGAAAAGAATATCTTGTCTTGTGTTCTCTACCTAATATTATGTTATTACAAATTTAAAAAGTACCTGGGGAAATGCATGTTGAGGTTAGTGCAGCTGCCATTCAAAATGTTTAATCAGAATTTCCTAATGAACTGTTAAAGGAAGCTCAAATTCCCTGTAGCTGAAATGCATTAGAATTTTTCAAATGTGGAGTTGAATAATTTGAATTTATTTATTTATTTTTATTGGGTGATTTTGCTTTTACCATTCAAGCAACAAATAAGTGTTCTGGCCACCCACTTAATTAGAGACTGATATTACTTTAATATTGCTTCACCTAAAATGAATTTTTGTTTAATGTATCAATCAGAATGTAGTAGTACAATTTCACAGATTTCTTGTAGCAACTGCACATAGCAAATGTCACTAAGTCAGCAAGCAATATTAAAGCTGATCTGGGTAAACCTAAAAAAAAAAATCTCTATAGTTCAAGACAGTAAGATGCATTTTAAAACAAATCTTTATTCCAATTTGTCAAAATCAAATTGAATTCTGTCTCCCATGTACTTGAAGCTTGTAGTCATTTCTGTGCTATCTGGAAATGTAATATTTCTTCTCATTCAAGTCATTAGTTCAACTGTTGAGTCAAATTTGTAAAGGCAATGTTTTCTTCCATTTTGAATGCTCATGTCCATATGTAAGGCAAGATTCTTAACTCCTAACAGTGTAGCTTGAATTTGTTTGTCATGTTAAATAGTCTGAATGCGAAAGGACAAGAATTCTGTAGTCTCAAATACGTGTCTTAGCAGGATGATAACTCTTCTATAGAGTATTGATTTGCTTTTTGAACAAAAACATTGTTTTCATATGGTGAATTTCTATTCTTATATTTTGAACACCTTCAAAAATGTCACAGTTAAAATATTTTGTAGGGAAACAGAAGTTTTAATAGTGCAAAGTAAAGAAAGATTTAAATTTGATAATTTATCCTCGAAGTATCAGCCTTTATTTATTTGTTTGTTTGTTTATGTATTTATTTGTAATTTCTAGCCCAAAGAATAGGCATTATTGCCAGTTATGTTTTAAAAGAAAATGGTAGTTTCAGGGTAAAAGAAGTTCTACCATTAGAAGGAAACAGGAAAAAGGAGTCATAGAACACAAAACTATGAAAAATGCTGAGACTGGTTGATGGTGGATAGAAGGGTTATAGATTCCATGTTATGTGACCAAGTAGCTGTCACAATACCAATACCAGAATTGAGATTTAGTTTTGCGTCTTTCCACTCCTCAAAATAACATCCATTCCCCATTGATTTAATTAAGTTGGCCTATATTTTATAGATTAAAAAAATCAAATGAACACTAAACATACTTGTTAAAATGATTTTTCTCAGCTCCTTGTACAGAGCGGAAGAAATATTTAAATGGAGAGTGAATCTGTGCTGCTAACAGTACCTCTAAATTACAGCTGTCAACTTCAAAGAAAAATGTCTTTAAAAAAATTTAAACTGTAGAAATTCAAAGAGCATGGCTTATTCACATGAGCTTTGGAGGAAAACACTTTTTCAAGAAAACATCCATCCAAAAATCACTGATTGCATTCTAAATTTATGATAAAAACAGGGTGTTTGTAAGGACCACATTATCTTTAATATGTATACTGAGAAACAGAGCCTCTGAAGAATGTGTCAAAACTTGTACATAAGATATTACCGCAAAGCACAAACTGGTTGAAATGGACATGTAAAGTGAAACGGTGCTCAGTATCCAGAGTCCAACCCAGAGTCCACATTACACACATTTTAGAAGTTCCTTTAGACCAATTCAAGCTTAGTTCCTTGTATTGAATACTAATCAGTAGTACAAGTTCATGAGCTACACTCACGGGGAGTTTATTGAAGTTTATTCTCACATGCAAGGAAAGTGGTCAACTCTAACAGGACTCTAGGATGTGTAGAGTTTGGGGTGTAAGGAGTGGGTATGACTGGATTTTTTTTCCACAAACACACTAGGATTTCATCTAAAATGCACATGTAGTAGCATCCATATGCAGAGTGCAAATTTAACTGCCAGCAATTGATTCTTCTCTTTTCTTTAGAGAAAAGTTTTTCCAACTAAAAATGTTAATGCTTACTCCATGGAACTTTCTTTCTGCCTTAATGTCAGTGTTCATCCTTTTAAGACTCACTTTTTGTTACCTATTAAACTTCATTTTATTGACTGGCTGTAGGGAATATCTGCCGTTCCTATCTGGGCCATCCTGCCACACTGCCCCAGAGCTCACCCAGCTGACGAGGTCAGTGCTGCATGGGGACAGTGCTGCATGGGGACAATGCTGCAATTTACTTTTCAATCAGAGATCTAAGTTACTGCTGTTTGGAAGCTACTATATGGGAATTTGTTGATATATGCGCAAACCAGGCATAGAATTAAGTGTTGGGGCTGAGGGCATTGCTCCAGATTGGGAGGTTTGACTGCAGGGATCAGCTTAGAGCCCATGTCATAGACTGTCACACTATTATTTGTAACTGTTCTATGCATGGAATTGCTAAGTTTACTGTAGAATTTAGATGTGTACATGAAAACTAACCAAAAAAATCTGTAAGATAATGGAACACATATTTTATCATTTTGAGCTTCTTCTTTGGAAAGCAAGTTTCTTTTCTTTTTTTTTTCATTCCTTCATTTTGTTTTGGGTTTTTCTGGGGAGTTTTGGTGGGGTTTGTTTGGTTCAAGGTTTTTATTTCTTTGTTTTGCTGTGTTTATTTGCTCATTTGTGGGAGTACTTCTTCATGCCATGTATTTCCTTAGAGTTTTAAATAGAATCAAATTTTATATAGTTTTTTGTGTGTTTTTATGACTCTGGGATAAGTTTTCACTTACAGTTCTTCCTTTATTCTTCATAAACTTTTCTTCAAAAGAATAAATTCAACAAATCAACATCTCACCTATCTTACCTTAAATACTGTCAATTTATTATAAATTCCCTAAATAAAAAAAATATAGAATTAGTTAAACCTTTGAAATTAAAGGAGGAGCACTATTTTGGCTTTAAATAATTAATGTCTTGGTATTATCTTATTATACCTACCTGGACTTGTGCAAAATATTTGACACTGACCTACATGATATCCTTGTCACTAAACTGGAGAGATATGGATTTGACTGATGGACAACTGCATGGATAAGGAATTGTCTGGTTAATAGCACTCAAAGAATTATGTCAACAGCTTAATGTCCACATAGAGACCAATCGTGAGTGATGTTCCTCAGGGGTCAGTGTTGGCACTAACACTGTTTAAAATCTTTGTTGGTGACAGGGACAGTGGGATTGAATGCACCCTCAGCAAGTTTTATGACAACACCAAGCTGTGTGTGCAGTTGACAAGCTGGAGGGAAAGGATGCCATCCAGAGGGACTTAGATAGGCCTGGGACATGAGCCTGTTGAAACATGAAGTTCAAGGCCAAGTGCAAGGTCCTGTGAATGGGTTGGGGCAATCCCATTCTCAAGTATAGCTTGGCTAGATAATGAATCAAGAGCAGCTGAGGAGAAAGACTGGCGGGTGTTGGTATGTGATAAGCTCACCGTGAGCCAAAAATATGTGTTTGCAATCAAGAAAGCCAATCACATCCTGCGCTGCATCAAAAGGAACGTAGCCAGCAGGTCAATGGAGGTGATTCTGCAGCTCTATTCTGCTCTCATGAGACCCCATCTGGAGTGCTACCTCTAGCTCTGGGGCTCCCAACATATGAAGGACATGGACCTGTTGAAACAAGTCCAGAGTAGGTAGGTCCATGAAAATCATCAGAAGGCTGGAGCACTTCTGTGAAGACAGGCTGAGAGAGTTGGGATTGTTCAGTCTGGAGAAGAGAAGACTTCAGGGACACCTTGTATCAGCTTTCCAGTACCCAAAGGAAGCTACAAGAAAGCTGGAGAGGGACTTTTTACAAGGTCATGAAGTAGTAGGACAAGGGGTAAGGCCTTTAAATGGAAAGAGGAAGAAATTCTGTGCTGTGAGGCTGGTGAGGCACTGGAACAGATTGCCCAGAGTCATTGTGGATGCTTTGATTGGTTAGATGGGGCCCTAAGCAATCTGGTCTAGTGGAAGGTGTCCTTGTCTGTGGCATGGAGATTGAAACTATCTTTAAGGTCTCTCCCACTCAAACTTTTCTATTATTGTCTGATTACTAATGTTACATTATTTTACATCCTCAAAGCATTCTGCAAATAATTGCTAATCAAGCCTCACAAGACTTTAGTAAAGTCTTTCTGCATTATTAGTAATATTATACCAGTTTTCTAGCTAAACCCTTATGGCTGGTATCATAATAGAGATTTAGACACCAAAACTCACTTCAGGCACTAAAATTAGTGTTACAACTCACTCTTCACCTCAACCTTTGAAGTTTAATAGTTGATCTTAATAACAACACCTTCAATTTCAATTATTATTCTAGATTGTAACTTAGGGAATAGAGGAACAAATAAATATTCTATTCATACAAGTTTAATCAGTCACATAAATAAATGCTTAATAAATTTTTAGGTATGTATATGGTTTAATTAAATAAATCTTGAAGGAAATGAAAACCATATATTTTTGCTAAAAGCAGCTAGCTCCACTATTTTACCTCCTAGATAAACATTCTGACAACAAGAATACAGAAAAAGGTTTTAGATTCCAACTGGGTTTTTTTGTATCACAGTTAAGGGACAAATCAAGGAAGATCAAAAATATTCTTCTCTTTCAATGCCATAACTACTGAAGATCATTATTTTAACAGTCAACACACTTCTCCATTGTATACTTATTTATTTCAAGAGTTCCTTCTCTTCTACCATTATACTTTCTTAAAGCTGCTGAAAATTTGGTGTCACAACATATGAAGCTTGCAAAAACTACAGTCCTCTGTGAATTTAGCTAAAATGTAGAGATAATATTACTTATTTTTTACCAAAATTAGTTTTCTTCACGTAAAAAAATACTACTGACATATCTGTGTGGTTCTACATTACAGTCTCATAAGACAAAATTCATGTTGCACTCAAACTTGAAAGATAATTAAAGTATTAATTGCAGGGAGAAAAAGAATTACTTAGTCTTTTACTTTTATACTGCTCCTGGAATTCCTCTTAAAGAAAACAGCCCAAAACTTGCAACTTAATCAAAAGCCTGAAAGTAGAAGAATTGCTAAAATCTACAACCTGTGTAGTGTTTTAATATAAAACTTGCCACAGTTCTTGTGCTCATCCCTAGCACAGTGTAAAACCCTGTTTTGCTGCTATTCACACAGTGTTTGTGGTGTGTGTTTCCAGCATATTATTTAATGTTTCCATTGAGGATTTGCATTTTCACTGTCTTAAAGAGTAATTATGTTGTAGTTTTGTAATTTTTGTTCTAACAGAAGCTAGCTTTACATACTGGAGGTTTTTGGTAGCCTTCAACATATGTCTGAGGAACCTGAAACAGTCACTTCTGATCTGATTTGGATCTGGTTGGATCCAAAAGTAACACTGGCACTGTATTTCATGAAGATAGCTGTAATACTTGTCTAAGGCTGTTGATAGCTGAGTGATTGCTGAATGTCTTTCTCTAATAAATGACAAATAAATACATCTAAACATAATTTAGAAACAAAATCCCACTAGAATGTATGAATTTCCTTTTTACCCTTTTTACTCTTGCTTAAATGAAGAGTAGACATATTAATCTTTCTTGAGTGTCTTTGCATCCTCATTTACTTTGGTCCAACCTGAATTGTTTCTAGAGTTACAAGCTTAATTTCTCATACGTTATAAAATCTATAATTTATACAGTTTTCCTTTCATACTACCAGATACAATAGTATTGGAAAAACTATTCAATACAATGTATGTAATGATCTAAAAATTTAATCTACAGGCATCAAAATTATTCTGTTACTATTTCTCTGTAGTATACACCATAACAGTTTGGTGCTTCATGTACGCTTTAGAAAGATAAGGTCCTTATTTTATGTAGTATTTGAACTTGGCACTGAGATAGCAAGTTGCTTTTGCATATAAGGCAAAAATATATCTTGTATTGTCATGCATTTTAGGTCTGCATGTCTTGTCGTATTTCTCTCAATCTATCAATTAGCTAATGACTGTCAGTGACTGTCTCCAGCTTGTCATTGTATTTTTTATGGTCTATGATTTTTCTCCTTCTATGTAGAAATAGATGGTGAATATTTTTTGTCATATTCAGACTGATATTTGACTGTTGAACTCATCTGAAGTTAACAGCTCAGTCTATCTTTCCTTATCTCTTAAAAAAACCCTAGTAATTTCTCTTTACTACAATGGAGTAAAATAATTTAAAAAAATATAGCAGAGATAAGCTGTCAACCAAATAATGCATATTTAACCTAGACGTTTTAGAAGAAAGAAAGGTACAGTACAAACCAAATAATTATTTGAGCACTCACTTATTTAGTTGATTTTCCTCCTTAAACCTTCATTGACTGGGGAGAAGTTATAAAAACAACAAATCAGTAGGGTGATAAATTATCCATGGTACTTTTCACTAAACAATATAAAGTCTTAATTCTATAGTGAAGGAATTCTGTTAATTTTTGTTTGTTAAACACACATAAATAATTATGTTTAGACTTTTAATTATTTCACATTATCAATCTCAGTCACTAGTAATTTATCCAAAATGAAAGTGGCAGTCATAAACAGTGTATTATTCCCATTTGTACACAATCTTACATAATTTTTTAATTATTTCTCTTAATTACACAGAGATTTTTGTCATCTACTTGAGATATATATATGTGCATATATATTATTCTTCTATAGCTTTGTAGTCCTATTGTTGTCACAATTTCCCATGATTTTTTCCCCAATATATTGATCAAATCTCCATGATAATCATAATTATTGACTCATGCCTTTGTGAAGCAGGTCGAGGACAGTCCAGCCTCAGCTTTGTTTTCAGTAGTAGCCTCCTATCTGGGTTTACTTGCAATGTTTCTGCTTACGTAGTTTTTCAGAACCTTTTTAGATCCTTTTTTCTCCACTTAGCCTCTCATTTGTGTCCTTGTGTCACCACTCAGAAATCTATATCTTTAACAACATCTGTTGGTCCCTTCTCTATTTTTCCTCTCTGTTTTATTTTATTTTATTTTTTAAGTTTTTTGGTTGGGGGTGTTGTTTGTGGGTTTGTTTGGGGGGTTTTTTGTGGTTTGTGTTGGTTTTATTAATAAGACTATTTGAGACGTAGCATATACTAAAAGTTGGAGGACTTCTGGATAAAAATTATTGATATGATGTTATAAATCCAATATTTCTTCTGACTGAAATTTTTTTTTCTCTTTTGCAATAGGAAATTAGAACCTATGTGTATACCCTTGCTTTTTTTTAATAAATAAAATTAAATTGAAATGGATGGCTGAAATTTTCTTGAAATTGGTCTTGGTACTTTCTGGAGTCTGTTTTTCCTTTTCAGTAGTTATATTTTCCTCATCATCTTTATTTCAACTGAAGATCAAAATCTCTTTTATCTCATATTCATGTCAATTATTTACTTGAGAAAACTCATTTAATATTACCCAGCAACAGCTCTATTATAAAATCTGCCCATGTTTTGCTTTTACAGAAGAAAATACGAAAATCAGTTATTGGCAGATTTAAATTGTTAATGCCTTTTGGGTTAAGTTCCTGAATAATTCACAGATCCAGCTAAATTTTGAAATACAAAGTTCTAGCTGAGCACCATGGACATGAAAACATGACATAAGAACAAAGCTGTAAACATGGATTTGAAATGAGCTGCAAAGAAATCATCCCTTTCCCCATTCCTGAAGGAATTCAGCATTCACCAGAGGAATGTTCTTTTCTGTACTTTGTTGCAGTGTCTTATGGGTGAGGGTGGATGAGGGAGTGTGAAAGCTTCAATAAGCAGACTAATAGCAACAGTGGTGGGGCTGCAGAGCTAGCAGTTGATCAGGGGCTACTCTGCTTCTGTGTTACACTGAGCCTCCATAGTGAAAAGCTTAGAGTGATGCCAAGCATGGGCTAGGAATTAAAAAAAAATAATTCTCTGGATCTGGTTTACAGTAGACTGTTGCTGGGGAACATGGGAAGAAAACAATTCTTTATATCTTAAGCTAAAATGCTTGTAGAAAGACCAATTGTGTTAATTGATAGCTTCCTTTGGAAAAATGGAAAGAAACGATGAAGATTTCAGGCCTTTAATGTTTCAGAATTTTAGTAAGTGCTGTCTCGAAAAGTGGCTGCCATCTTTAAGTGTTTGATATCTCTATCACTCTTTGCATCTCCATGACTTCTTTTTTCTTCTTTTCTTTTTTTTTCCCCCCATTCATTTTCTTATTTATTTATTGGTTGTCTTGGTTTGGGTTTTCTTTGTTGGGGTTGTTCTTTTTGTTATCTTGTTTCAAATTGTGAACGTTCTGACTTTGTGTGAGTGAAGTCATATCCTTAGAGTTTTTGAGGCCTATAACACTCTTTATACTTTCAGATTATAATATACTAACGGTACCTTCTTCTATTGCCAGCATTATAGGACTGTAAATAAGGTGTTCATAACTACTTAGATCTTGTATTCTGACTGCATTAGCATGATAGTAGAGGTTGTACTGTCTACATAATCAAAGGGGTGTTTTAATTATTAATTTAATATTCTAAAGACAAACCTCTGCAAGAGGGTCCTAGTGAAGGGAGCACTGTTCATGACTTTTATCCAGTGGAGAAGTGTTCTGCTAGTAGTAGTCTGCTAAATATACACTGGGGTGGGAGGGACTTAAACTATAGCACATAAATGTGTTATGGCCTCTCTTCTTCAACTAAAATTGCTTTTCAACCTTTTCTGGATTTATCTTTACAATATTTTTGAATATTGACTAGGAAATAGCGAGGTAATGCTGTGTTAATATATGTTATATAATAGTTAATATACTGTTAAAATTACCTAATGAAACCATGGTCTCCCAATGGCCTGAATAACACATTTTGGGTGAAAAAAATTGCTAGTCTTTTCCATGTGTATTAAAATTATTTGGAAAAAAAAAACCACACAAAAACTTTAGCAGTATGATAGATTTTTTTTTTAATTGGAAAATGTAATGCAAATTCTAAAGAGATTAAACTGTTGAACTTGCCAGTTCTGAAACATGCTGCCAAGAGGAATATTCTGCTTTAGGCACAGAAATATATCTCTTGGGAAGAAGGTACAGGATGCTTTGCCTCTATTTCTAAAACATGCGTTTTTAATATGCTGCTGAAGGGTAAAATATGTCTCCCAGTAGAACATGACATGATTCTGCTCACTTTATTTTATGCTTCCAATCTACTGCTTCATAGACTGTTCAGAATGAAGCTATGTTGAAATTTATCGTTTCACTCACCTGTAATTTTAATAAACTAGCTGGGTGAAGAGGTTCATCCAAGCATGAATAAATATGAAATAGAGAAGAATCTTTGTAAGAAATAAATTATATGAACATATACTTGTTGACTTCACAATATTATGGGAATATATGTGTAATAAATATATTGAGTGTTTCTATAAAGACACCATAATGCCATAATGTTTCTGTTATCATAATTTGGCAGGGAGATTTTTTGATAGAATAAAAATGCTCATAGCACAGTGCTATATTTTTATCTCCAAGTTGAGATCATTAATAAAGCATCTATTGTGAATTAATATTTCTGTAGGGAATAACTAGCAAGGATAAATGTTAAGAGCAAAACAACTTGATGCTGCTGGACCTCTGATTAATGAAACATAATCATACTGATGAGCTTCACAGAATCCTGATTAAAACAAAACATAATGTGAAAACAGGCTCTTTAAAGTATTCTTAGTGTCTGTGGTGACTCTTGTTTTAATATGACAGGAAAATGCAGATAGTTAAATTTGAATTGCACATAAACAGCTTGACAGACCAAGAAGACTGTGAGGCTGTCATTTTATGAGTGCTGTATATTAAAACACAAGAAAAACTAAGATGTAGAAAATTATTATATCCAATACAGTAAAGGTAAAGGCAGCATAGGAATAGGAACTTTTGACTCTAGTGCTCTGGTTTATGTTCAGTAATATGTTTAATGCTTGAAATGTCAAATATGGTTGGATATAAGATATTCGTGTTGAATAAAGAAAGAAAAGATCCCATGTCAACAAAGACTTTACCTGGCACACTGCAGCAGCAAGAACTTAAAAGTCATAGATTGTTTGCTTTGACTGGTAGAGAAGGCTTCCATAACATATTCTAGTCATATCTGTGCCTAAAACACTTTTAAATGAATACTCATTGAGAGGAATTTAAGAAAAGATTCAGGCATCTTATTTTATGTATGACAAAAATACCTGTATTTTATTTCCTAATACTCTCTTCCAGGCACATTTTCCGTGGTTACTATAGAAAGAGATAGAAAAAGCCATTCCAATGTTTTCAAAATCTATCATACTTTATAAGTTTCTTCTCATAGAAGACTATTTTTTTAATGAAATATTTAAAATAGGTCTTTTTTGAAATTATATGTATTAATCAATGATCTCAAAAGAATCAGAAGACTAGATGATCATTTTATGTTCACTAAATTCCTTAAAAAAGAAAAAGGAAAGAGCGATTGTGATTCTGATTAACAAGTAATAACTAGTATTTATAAGTAAATAGTTAAAGTGCTAGATATTCAGTTATTCCACAGTTTCTCAGCCACAGTTGAAACTATCTTGCCTGTAGGAAAGCAGCCTGTTACCTAAAAAGTATCTCTGATATAACTAGAAAAAAAAATAGAAAAAACAAAAATCATACTAGAGCATCTTCAGAATATTTCTATTAAAGGTGTTTATTAACTAAGTGCTTAGATACTCTATAAAGCCTAAATCTTATCTAAGAGTTTTACCAATAGAAAAATTGACAAATTACTGCACTGTTGAAGTAGCCGGGAAATACAGCTGTAAACTGAGACTTATGACAGTTTGAAAACAATTAACATATCAGCTTAAAAAAAAAGAAGACAACTCTAGAAAACCCTAGCACAGCTAATATAAAAAAAATGTGCTTGTAATCAGGAAAATGTAATAGATGGTTCAGGAGTTCTTATCTCAGTGAAAATACAGCTTTTTAATTGTTGCCGTGGTCATTGTAATTGTGAAGTAGCAGTCCCATAGAGGCCAGCTGAGTAGATTAGACCTTTCCTCAACTAATCCAAATTACGTATTGAACTTTTAAAGAAATGTTTGCTGCATATAAAAATTGCTAAATGAATATTCTGAGTCTTGTATGCCCGACCATTATACCTGTCTAGCATTGATACTGCCATCTGAGTCTCTAATTCTGCTAGGATTCCAAACGTCAGATAACTTGGCTAAAAGGCCTTGGGGTCTTTGAATGATCATCCTTAGAAACAAAAAGCTGAAATCTACTATGAAGTTAATTTTTTATACTGAAGCTATAGAGTACTAAAGGGAAGCAGGTTTTCAGTTCATGAGGTCAGTATTAGCTTGTATTCATTCTCTACAGCAACACACTGCCCTGAATAGTAGTGAAGATTTGTCTCATTCTGTATAGTTGTTGAACAATACAAACTATATAGCATATTGGATTAATAATTACATGTTATAAGGGATAAATTATTCCTGGCTGTTGAATGAGTGCATGGGCCATATGAATGCAAAAGAAAGTTTCTAAACAGCCTGAGTCATTGTGAACCTCAAGTACAGGTTCATGTCCAAGGAGAACAGAGAAAACAGGGACTAGTTCATCACTTCTGGGATGACTTTTCTACCTGTTCAGTTGTGTAGCCCTATTAATTCAGCTAAGGATGCTAATTTTTTTTATACAGAATCACAGAATGTGATGAGTTGGAAGGGCCCCACAAGGATCATTGAATCCATCTCCTGGCCCTGCAACAATTCCCAAGAGTCACAACATATGCCTGAGAGTATCATCCAAAAGCTTCTTGAATTCTGACAGGCTGGTGCTATGACCACATCCCTGGGGAGCTTATTCCAGCAACTAACCACTCTCCGGGTGAAGAAGCTTTTTCTAATAAGCAACCTAAACCTCCCCTGACACAACTTCAGGCCATTCCCTGAGATCCTGTCCTGTCGCTGGTCACCACAGAGAAGAGATCTGTGCCTGCCCCTCTTCTTCCTCTCACAAGGAAGTTGTAACTGCAATGAGGTCTCTCCTCAGTTTTCTCTTCTTCAGTATGAACAGACCAAGCACCCTCAGCCGCTCCTAATATGGTTTCCCCTCAAGGCCCATGTTCAACTTGCCATCAACCAGGACCCCCATGTCCCTTTCTGTGGCACTGCTTTCCAGCATTTCATTCCTCAGTCTGTTCGTACATGCAGGGTTGCCCCACCCCAGGTGCAGTATCCGGCACTTTCCCTTGTTGAACTTCATATAGTTGGTGATTGCCCAGTCCTCTAATTTGTTGACGCCTCTCTGCAGGACCTCCCTGCCTTTGAGGGAGTCAACAGCTCCTTCCAGTTTTGTGTCATCTGCAAACTTGCTTAGTATCCCTTCCAGTCCTGTGTCGAAATAATTTATGAAGATGTTGAAGATCCATGGGTCTCAGATGGAGCCCTGTGGAACCCCACTAGTGACAGGTCTCCAGTCTGATGTTACCCTATTCACTATTACCCTCTGTGCTTGACTCATGAGCTAATAGCTCACCCACCACATGATATGTTTATCCAGCTGTGGGCTGGACACTGTCCAGAAGGATCCTGTGAGAGACAGTATTGAGAGCTTTACTGAAATCCAAAAGATTACATTCACTGGCTTCCCTTGATCAAATAGGTGGATTATCTTTTTATAAAAGGAAATCCAGTTTCATAAGCAGGACTTTCCTCTCATGAAGCCGGGCTGGCTGTGACCAATGACTGTGTTGTCTTTCAGGTGTTTTTCAATAATCTCCATAACTTTACCAGACACTGAGGTGAGACTGACAGGTCTGTAGTTTCTGGGATCCTCCCTCTTGCCCGTCTTGAAAACTGGGATAAAGTTCACTGGCTTCCAGTCAATTGGGACCATTCCCAGGACCACACAAAAATCATCAAGAGAGGTTTTGTGATGACATCAGACAGCTCTTTGAGGATTCTGGGATGAATCCCATTAGGCTCCACAGATTTGTAGGAACCCAGCTGGTATTTATGTGACTTTCTCACCAAGCCAGGAAGAAGCTGCAAGCAGTAATCAACACTGTATATCAATAACCATTAATTCCTGTACCTACTAATGAACATTTTTAACTCTTATAATATTTAGAAACACAGGTTTTATCCACTCTAGTTAATGGTAGGCTTCATGCACTGAGACAACCTGGCACAGATTAGCTTGTGTTTGCACAGCTAAACTCTCTTCCCAACTGAAAGGAATATATGAATTACCTTTGGGAAATACATATGTCCTGTCATGGGCCCTGTCTAGACTGTCACGTAAAAAGGAGGGGCAGAAATGCAAAGATTCCTTGTCCCACCTGTATTAATATAAAGCTATTAGCTATAAGAGCCCTCCAAAGAATCAAGGCTCTATGAACCCAGCACTGCCTATCAACCAGTGGACAGAATACAGCCTGGAAAGACTTTTGACCTTCCTGTAAGGACCACACTTGAGCCAGGGAGAACTTAATAGCTATAAGTGTCTCCAGAAAATCAAAATCTTATGGCCCAATATTGCCTGTCAAACAATGGATAGCACACAGATTGGAAAGGTCTTCAACACTCTGCTGTGAGAACCATATTTAATAGCAAGAAAAGAACTTTCTCCACAGCAGGTCCCAAAATAACTTTTATTAGTACAAGTATGTGACAGTTACTGTGTTTTTTGCATTGCCAGTGATATTATTTACCTGCATGATTGTATTTAATTGATGACCAAAATCCCCAAGAGAAACCAGCACAAACCACATTCTACAGAGACAAGCCCCCCAAACTTAAGTTTCAATACAGCAGTCTATCCCCCATGACAGACTTAAATAACAAAAGAAAGTGCTAACCAGAAACATAACAACCTAAACCACAAATTTAGAAACCCCCCTGGTAACACAGAGCAACTAAATGACTTGCATATCACCTTCTCTATAACACAAAGCAAAAGGAAAGAATATAGCTGTTTCTCATTAACATACATGTTAAAAAAGTACACACTGTAAATGTACACAGCAACATTTATAAAGGAAGATACATGCCTAGCAAGTTGTGAAGTGTAGCAAAACACAGTTAGCAAATAATAAATACGGTGCCTATAAAGATATAGCCTAGTGAAATTAGTATCAATGTATCTGTGAGGTAGAAGTGAAAGAATATTATAAGGGTATAAGGTACTTTAGTAGGTATAACATAACAGGCATAGTATAAGATAGAATTTATAAAGTAATAGGTATTGGAAGAGAGTAAAGTATAAGATGTGGAATAAAGAGAGTATATGGTTTTATGCCCCATTTGTCCAAAGAGGTGGAAGGACAGGGCAGCTTCTCTGAGCTACCTCCCCAGAGATGATGTAATTTTTCCCCAGTTTTTCCTCATGCCCAATTGATTTATATATATATAAATATATATATATATATTATGTTTATGTATATATATATGTATATAAATATATATATTATATATTTTTAAAAATTTTTTTCCTCTTAGGTGGTCTGAGTGGCTTTAGTCAATAATTGGTTTTGGGGTGATAGACAGATGACTGTGACATAGGTCTGAAGGGCTCCTTATGTTCTCAGAAGATTTCACAAAGGAGGGCCATGTCATCTCCACAACAGTCTACCCTTTGTTAATCTTATCAGTCTGGCTTTAGAACCTTTGGAAAGCCACTGGGATGTCTTTGTCCTCTGACAATGGTTCTGGGAGCATCCCTCCAGGGGGCTAAGGCATTTTCCCTCATATCATCAAGAGTTTATCAGGGCTATCACTCAACACTGGACATTGGCTGGGAGACTGCTAAAGAGGTTGGGCCAAAGTACAGCACAGAACTTGCTAACAGTTTACCACTTCTCATTACAGTAATCTACTGTATTCATGTCTGGAAATTAATCCTAATCATTTCTGATAGTTCTGTCTCAATCTGTGAATCTGGTCCTAGTGCAAAGATTAAGAATTAATGAGTTACTTCTGTCGTGAAAAAAAGAAGAGAAAATTATTCCTGAAAATAGAAACATTAATAGATCTTTGCCCTGAGCAGGGCAAGATTCGACAGTGTGGTAGAAGACCCTATAAGAATTTGCAGGATGAACTTTCTTACTGATTCAGGAATTCTCTCTGGTAAGGTAATCTACCTATTTAAGACCATAGGCATTCTAAGTATATCGTCTTAAACTCAAATTCAACAGAACTTTGGTTCCTTCACTGGGAGACAAACCTACTGAGAGAAGACACTAATTTTTCATGTGAACACAATAACTAAATTAGGGGGGCAGTAGGAACAATGACATATGCAAAACAAGGTGGGATTTACATTTGTATAAATTCTGAAAGGCATGCTCTTTTCATATGTAACTCTGAAGAACAACTATATATGATTAATTTTAGGCTCAGAGCTGGGGGGAAACTGCTTGTCATTAAACAATGGAGTTGCCCTACTTACAGCACAGATGTAAGAACACCATTTACACAGAAGTGAAGAGTGATCACAAAAACTGGGCAAAGGCAAGTAGAAGTAATTAAGTCAACAGAGAGAGTGAACAGACATGAGAGTGAATTACATCCATCATAGAAAATATGTTTTTAAACCTGAGATTTAGAAATTTGCAGGTCAGAACCGTTGCTAGGTGATCAGATTCCAGTCTGAGACAGTTTATTATGTCACTAGTATATTTCCATAAGGAAATTACAAGGTTGTTCTCACTATAAATCTATTTGCTTACAAGATGAAGGATTTTATACAGTTTTATAGAGTTGATATTAATTCATCAGCACCCAATGCTGTCTTGACATATCTGTGGGCTTTAGCTACCTCTTTATTATGGCATGTCTTTCATTCAACCATTGTCAGCAATATGTGGATATCTTGAATACCTTTACTGTTTGAGGAAAATTAAGTGAGCTTGAATAACTAATGCGCATGGATGAATTATGTTCACTGCAGATGATAAAGCAGTAACAGTTTGTGTTTTTTATAACCTATAGAAGTGACTTCTGATTTTAGTGATTCTCCATGTCTTTTGGTCTGCTGCCTGAAACAGTCATTTGAATAACTAGCTAAAGGTGTAACCTATTTTTCATGGTTGAACCAAGATTTAGAACCAGCTTCTGTGATCCAAAGACTTTTACTGGGGAATGCAAGTATCTTGTTAAGTATTACACAGAGTGTGAGAAGTAACTTTTGTGGTGATGCAGATTGTTCTTTTCCAACAGTTACTGGAACTAGTGGTTGTGGACTTAGCACGGGGAAATCACATTAATTCCTTTGACATTTTCCTATGGGCATTTTTAGCCACCTATGACTCAGTGGGAGGCATTCTTATGAGTTTTCAGAGAATATTAAATGTGCAGGTCCCCTTTCGTGGCAGAGCTGTTCTTGGACCATATGCCAGCTTTTCTGATCATGTTGCTGTGGATATAGTCTACCTAGACTTCAGCAAAGCCTTTGATACCATCTCCCAAAGCATGCTCCTGGAAATTCTGATAGCCCATGGTTTGCACAGGTGCACTCTCTGCTGGGTTAAGATGGCTGGCCCCATAGAGTGATGATGAATGGTGCATCCAACTGGCATCTAATCACTGATGGTGTCCCCTAGGGATTAGTTTTGGGTCCAGTCCTGTTTAATATCTTTATTGATGATCTGGATGAGGGGATTGAGTGTACCATTAACAAATTTGCAGATAATACCAAGCTGGCAGGGAGTGTCGATCTGCTGGAGGGCAGGAGGGCTCTGCAAAGGGACCTGGACAGGCTGGATAGATGGGCTGAATCCAACGGTATGAGGTTCAACAAGGCCAAGTGCTGAGTCCTGCACTTTGGCCACAACAGTCCCATGGAGCACTGCAGGTTGAGCACAGAGTGTCTGGACAGTGGCCAGGTAGAAAGGGACCTAGGGGTACTGAATGACAGGAAGCTGAGCACAAGTCAGCAAAGTGCCCAGGTGGCCAAGAGGAGAGACAGGTTGCTGGGGTTGTTTAGCCTGGAGAAAATGAGTCCCAGGGGAGACCTTATGACTCCCTGCAACTACCTGAAAGGAGTTTGTAGCCAGTTGGGGGTCTGTCTCTTTTCCCAGGCAACTAGAAGTAGGACAAGAGGGCATAGTCTTAAGCTCCACCGAGGGAGGTTTATGTTGGAAGTTAGGAATAAGTTCTACTTGGAAAGAACGATTGGAATGGCCTGACCAGGGACGTGGTGGAGTCACCATCCCTGAAGGTACTGAAGAAGAGGCTGGATGTGGCACTTGGTGCCATGGTCTAGTTGACAAAGTGATGTTTGTTCATGGGTTGAACTTGAAGATCTTAGAGGTCTTTTCCAGCCTAGTTGATTCTGTGATTGTTAGGTGATCATTCTCTGTCTGACCAATATACTGCCAAGACGCAGAAGTGCCAAAGCAAGCAGTTAGAAGAAGACAGAGGAATGCGTTTGAACAGGTAGAGTCTGGTGAACCTTACCTCCTGGCAAGCCACCATACTCAGTTACACAGTGTGTATTTAATACCTTGTCTGGCTCAGTAAGCAATGCTTTCTGGTCTGCAGAGTACCTATCACTATTATACAGAGGGACATGCCCTATTTTCCATAGCAAATATCCTACAATTAGTAAAGATAAAACAATATTTGTGAACTGATAATCCATGAGAAACAAGGTTTAGGAAACATCTCTCTTCAATGATTTTAAAGCAACTTTTCTATCTAAAATTAACTGTACATACAAGAACCAGTGTGCCATACACACATAATTATTTATATCTAATAATTTTCATCAGAATTTTTTTCACATTACTTATTTTTCAGACTCTAACCTGAAAATTAAGACTGAACAAAAGAAAAAAATGACTGAATTTTGGAATGAAATTTACAGACTTAAGAGGCCTTTGAAGAAAAGTGAAAGAATGTTCTCTGTAACTGAGAAAGCGTAAAATAAACCATCACTGATCAGTCTTGGAAAAAAAAAAAACCTTGTTAAAGTAATAATGCCCAAATGAGAATAAGAGATTGAATTTTATAAATAATGAATCAAAATTTTTAGTGAACATAATAGAATTGTCCAAAGAAAATGGAATTAGTTGGGCAACTAAGTTTGAAAATGTGGTGTTTAACTTTAAAAAAACCTTTTAAAACAGGCTTATTTTTGACATTTTATTAAACATATAATGCCTTAAAACTTCACTTTTAGTGTTGCTATAAGGTATATTCTTTCCTTTATTCTCTGTCAACAGTGGAATGCAATTAAGTAATGCTAACCAAGGCAGAACCCTTTTCCATTTCATCTTCAGGGTTTTTTTTTCATTTGCCAGCAGCAACACTGCTGCATCTGGATGATGCTTAGGTTTACCTGAAATAAGGAGTCATCATGCACAATTTATAAATGCATTGTGGTTATGATTCCAAGGCTACATTCATACATGAAAAAGTTTTATATTTCTACTTTTAAAAATGAAAATATTACTAAAATGTAAGACTATTTTCTATAATGAGCTGTGAAAACATCAAGGAAATAATACCCAAAGAGATTCACATCTATCAAGTCTCCAGAAGCATGACAATCAGAAAAATAATCTGTGTAATACTGGTTTGTTATTTAATATTTGGTTGACAAGGAGGTTGTTTCTAGTCTTCTTCGTGTCTTCATGAAATTAAGTTCTAACATACTTCTTCAGGATTTATATAAAACTTTTAAAATGTTCCATAGCAATTTTTTGAGAATGTTATGTTCCCTACAACTTCAGTACATATTGAGAGGCTGTATTCAGAACTAATACTTAAAATATTCAATTCACTTCTAACTTCTCATATGCTCTTCACTGAATATTATTGTCAAAAGTTTAATAATTTATATAAGCAGTGCCTTGCTAAGTATTCTGTCAACTTTATTTATTGTCTGAGAGATTAGAAAGTTGACCAGTGGAATTCAGTATTACAAATTTATGGGGAAAATCCCAATTTTTTCTTATGTAAAAGGCTTCCACTAAAACATTAATGGATGCTCTGTCTACTGGTTCGACTTACTGCCCTTCAGGGACTATCACATCACTTATTTTTTTTAATCCCCTATTTCTTGTCTTCATATGTTAATATATCAACTCAATCTTAGTTGCACCTGCTTAACAGTTTTCTCAGAATTTTCTACTACACATTTCTTGTCAGGGTCTAGAGAGAGTCATGTTTATCTTAAATTTAACTAAAATATAATGAGAATGAGATATATTTGGTTTAAGGTGATTTTAGCTGCTTGCTGATCATGTTACAAAAAGGGGAAATGAACTGCTTTTGAGACATTGCTACAGGTGGACAAATATTGCCTGGCTGATAAAACTGAGAACGTATTTTGTGATACAGAGCTCACCTGCCTTTACTTTCTTTCCAAAACAGTGTTTGTAAAAAGAGAGATGTGACTGCTTGCCATGTGAAAGAGAAACCATGTATGGAAATGGGGTATTTTGGGGGTTTTTTTGTTTGTTTTGTTTGTTTGTTTGTTTTTTGGGTTTTTTTATTCTATTGCCCAGTACTTAGAAATATTAGACTAGATTTTCCGTAGAATTTAGATTCCTCATTGTTGTTTTTTTTGAATATTCACAGTTGGGTTGTGCATTAAGAGTTTTATACTGGAATGCTCCTTCTATTATGACTGTGTAAAGACTCCTGGGAGACTCTTTCTGTTGAAGACCATTTTTAACATTTAATGAGCAAGATATCAGCTTGAACTGATTGAGAATTAATTTATTAATTTGTTCCTTTTTTTTTTTATTTAAGCTATCTCTTTTTCCATTTTATGCCCTTGGAAATTCATCTTATGCCCTAGTAAAATGAACTTATGCTCATCACATTAAACAGGCCTTGTATTGCTTTTATATTTTACTACCCAAACATAAGATATTTTTATATTCTTCACTAACGTTTTCCTTTCTTTTCCTGTTACCGTTAGGATTTTTTTTCCCTTTTCCAATTGCTTTTGTCTACTTCATACATTAAGACACTTGAAATCATATTGACCAGATTGTCTTCCATTCTCTATTTCTGAGCACTCCATCCTAATGCATCCTAGTTATAGTGTCTTTTAGAATTCTTTGACTGGGGCATTAGTTCAGTACTAACTCACATAGAAGAGTGTCTCCCACTGAGTCAGTAGCACTAAAAAACTTGCTGTAACAATGAAATGTTCCTTAGAGTTCTCCAACTCTACTATTAATTCAACTTGAATCTGCTTAGCTTGTTAGGTCTAACAGGATTACTCCATGGTGACACGACTGCTTGGATTTATAGACAGCGCTTTTTTAAGAGAATAGTCTTCTAGTGGAATAATGGTCAGTACAATAAGTACAAGCTGAAAATATGAAATAAAAATAAATTACTTAATAAAAATGTTTACATGTATAATTTCTTTTTAAGATGTGGAAGTATATTAAAAATATTGGTTGCAATGTATTTAATGTGCAAGTATCTATGTAATTCAAACTTCATAAGAAAAAAAGATTTATTAATTTCTTGTACAGTGCATATCTAAATATATAGATTTCAGAAGACAAGGAGTGAAGAAAACATCTTGTAAAACAAAGAATTCATATTGCATCTATAACCTCTGAAGTCATGTACGTTCTTTTAAATATGTCCTAATATTGACTAATACATCTGAATTAAGTAGTCATTCTGAAGAATGGTAAGAACAGCTACAAATTATGGCTGAATAATCCTGATAATGTAGCTCTAAATTTCCCCAGGCTAAAAGATATTATTCCTGTCATTTTACTACATTGAGTACTTTAAGTACTCTTTAAGAGCATGGATAGTCTTAGTGATTTCTGTACACCTAAAAGCTATTAAAATATAGAAAACTTAAACAATTTTTGAGAAAACCTTAAAGATTATTGAGAATAATAATGTATAAAGCAAAATGAAAAATAGTAGCAGCAGTAGCAGTCTTGACTGTTTAGTCTTGATGCACCCCGAAAGATCACTCTTTTTCATCCCATGAACAAAGCCATGCTAATGGTACTTGTTAATGGTTACAGCAGGTTCATAGTTACAGTAACAGCAAGAGACTGCAGTTCTGGATAAGGACTCATTCTCTGTTAAGTCTGCTAAGCTTGATAGAAACAGAATTTACCATCATTTTGAAGACTTTACTCCCTGGACTCAAGCCCCCTGGGTATTTTGAGATTTGTGATAACTTTTCTCAAGTATATGACAAAAATGCTTGAACTACTTTTGGAACTTCAGTTGCCATTTATAACCTGGCATATCAGTTCATGCACCTTACAAAACCTTCAAATCCAGTCATTCTTCTCATCTACAGTTGTAAAGTTACAATCCTTACCTCTTATAACAGCAGGTTTTATCAGAACATCACAAGGTATATGACAGAAGCTGCCAGTATTAGTTCTTTAAATATTTTTCTGTAAAAAACATATTCCTGAATTTATGACCAAATGAAAGCTGCCTTTACGTCCACTTTTTCTCCTACAGTGGAGGTTATAGTTACTGCTTTGAAACATTGACACATCGGTTATAGGTTCTGTACAGTCTTTTTCTATTGGTTTTTCTTTTTATGAGTTTAAATATCCATCAAGAAACTCTAGGTAATGCCAGTCATTTGATGAAGATTCTCATTTACTAGCTGCTCCGACTGCAGCTGCTTTCTAGAAATGGCATACTATAAACCTTAATTTATCTGCTATTATGGCAACCTCATAGTCCTTGATTTCACTGTCATGAATAAACGTACTATACCTCCAGGGTCTTCAAGTCATTATTTCTGCTGTAAAAGAGAATATGTGATTATTCCACTCCTTCATTTCTATTTTCTGCTTAGTTAATATCTTAAAGATTTTAGAACCAAAAGTGTCATGTGGAGCAAACACCATAAAGTGGTCTTTCTTCTATATAGAGCTAAAAAGTACTTTTAAAAAATTTCTTATCTTCTGTTTGTTTGTGTTCTTATATTAAGCTTTACTTCTCTAATTATCCAAAATAGCTGCTATGCATGTCTAAAAAAATGTACTGATCAAAATATTTTACTTCGTGTTTGCTTAAATTTCATATTACATATTTTTCCATAGGTATAAATTTTAAAATATTTTTGATGGTGTCATGTTTTAATCCCAGCCAGCAACCAAGTACCACACAGATCCTTGCTTATTCTCTTGCTAGTGGGATGAGGGATTGAATCGGAAGGGTAAAAGCTAGACAACTCATGGGTTGAGATAAAGACAGTGTTAAAGGTTCAAACACAGGAAGGTGGTGTTGGGAGAAGTCCCCTCAGAGAATTTTTTCCACCATACCAACACAAAGTTTTAGGCTTGGAGTCCCAGGAGTGAGGACGAAAGATAGCTGACGACTTTTAGATTCAAGCTTAATGATTGGGTGGAGGTGAGAAAACAGAACCTCAGCACCTGGGGGTGGGAAGAGGATTTTCTTTCTTTGTTCTGTGTGTGCTGGTTTGACTTTTGGGGGATTTTCTTTGGGCAGCGGCAGAACAGGTGCCACTTCTTGCTGGTGAGAGCTGTTTTTCTGGCTCTGCTCTTTGCTTTTCCCCCTCCATCTCTGGTTCGGCATTGCGAGCCTGGTCACAGCCCCGGCTTCACCATCGCACGCAGTGTCGCAGCCGCCTGCCCTGCCACAGCAGCGACCCAAGAGAGAAAAGAGAGAGAGAGAGAGAGAGAGAGAGAGAGAGAGGAGTCACATCTGTGTTCGTGGGAACTATCATCATCCTTCCACTCCCAGCTTTTTCTTCTTCATTTGGGACAAAGGACAAAGAGAGAGAGAGAGAGAGTTCATGTGAGTACTCCCCGTTCATCTCTGCCTTGGTGGGAAAAGCCTGAGAATTCATCTTGCAGCCAGCCAAGGTGGGACACTGACACTGTCCATAAATATAACTGCTCCAGGAGAAATCTACCATTTCGGGAGTTGTTCTCTTTTGTTTTTTGCCTTTGGTGCTGGGGGAGTAGTTTGCTCTGATCTGTTTACAGTTATATCTTTATCTACATATATATGTGTATATATATATAGTAGTTAAGAACAGTTATCCTTCTTATAACCATTTTCTAATTAAAGTTCCTTTTCTTAAATTTAATAAAGAGTGACGTGATTATTGTGGAGGAATCCTCTCCTCTGCTCTTTGGTAAACATTTTGGTTTTTCCCTCAAACTACGACAGACAGTTTGATAGGAAAAGCAAAAGCCGTGCATGCAAGCAAATTCATTCACTGCTTCCTGTGGGCAGGCAGGTGTTCAACCATCTCCAGGAGAGAAGGGATCCATCAGGTATAATGGTGACTTGGGAAGACAAACTCAATCACTCCAGAAATGTCCTTCTTCTTCCTTCTTAACTCCAGCTTTATACACGGAGCATGATGTCGTATGCTACAGAATATTACATTGGAAATTTGGAGTCAGCTGTCCTGTCTGTGTCTCCTCCCAAGCTACCAGGCACCTGCAATTTTCTTGCCAGTGTGGCAGCACAAAAAGCAGAAAAGGCTTGGGCTCTGTGTAAGCCTTGCTCAGCAAGAACAAAAATATCTTTAGATTATAAATCCCGTGTTCAGCACAAATTCAAAACACAGCTCATACTATCCAATGGGAAGAAAAGCAACTACTCCAAACAAAACTAGCACAAATGAATTGATCTTCTTCCTAATCCTGTATTCTGAAATATGTTTGGTGGTGTCATGGCATAAACAAAGCTATAATGCTAAAGAAAGTTAATAGTAATTGTTTTTAAAATCTTCTTCATGCATATAGATATGTCTGTTCTGTTTTAGAAAGTTTCTTATTGCTTTGATAATACTCTAGCATGTTGCCTGAAAGAAAAAGGAGTTAAGAGCTTTTATTTTTTTTCTGAATTTTGTTCAACTGTATCTATTCTGTTGAAGGGAGAACTGAGGAAAAAGACATATTTTAGAAGAAAGCGTAAAGATAAGGTTTTGTCAAAATATGCACAAAATATGTTTAACAAGAACCTCATGTAGCTGTAAAGTTATGTGTTTCTATAGCAATTATCGTATAAAATTATGAATGCACAGATATGGAATGAAAAGGATTAGCTCTCTGTCATATAAAAATGCTTACATTAAAGCCAACTTCCATTTTATTCCTGTCTGTGATAAATTTTCCTTGTAAACCAAATGACCAGCCTACACATATTCTTCTCAGAAAGAAGGTCAGAACTCTTTTTGTTGTGTGATTCTGAGCTCCACTTTTTCTAACATATATTTATGGAGTTTGCATCCCATAGTCAGGGAGAACAGTTTTTCTATGGTGCTTTATGTCTGAGGAATTGTCTGAACAATGTGTTTCCATATTGTATATACAGTCAAATGTGCTAGAGAATAAGCTGGGGTTTTTTTATTTACATTAACCTAAAGTGAAGCAACAGAGGATAGAAGTATGATGTGTTTTTCTAAGCCAGAACATTCAAAGTGAAATTTCCATGTTATCCTTAATCTGACATCCATTTTCATGTTAATTAACTGATTGTGGATGTTGCTAAGGATTTAGATTTCTATATTCTTAGCTATGGCAACAAATAACTGTGAGCTATTTGGAATTGCACAGCAAATAATTGGTGGGACCATTGTTTGAAAAAATCTAATCCTTTGAGCAAAGGTCAATGACACAAAGAAAAATAAACTCATAAAATTATTAGAAACTCATAACAAAGCACTGTTTAGCTGACACTAATATGCTTTTAGTATGTAGCAGAACAGGATCCTAACGGGCCTACTCTTCGGTATGTCCACATGAGTCCTTAATAGGTCCTAACACCTGCAGTTTGACCCATTAGCTCCAAATCAGGGCAATAATCATAATTGATCTCTTTTTTTGTTTCCTTTTTCTTTTTTTTTTTATTTTTTTTTATGTTAGCATCTCTGCCATTAGTATTACAGTTCACAGAAGTTTGCCAGGAACTGTCTTGTTTGGCACAGGCTCATTGTAAAAGAAGTTATAGCCTGAAATGAGCACTTCCACATAAGAAATCGTGACAACATGAGTGTTTCCAGAACAGCTTTACAACAATGCAGTTAATAATGTGGAAAGCTATTAATTTGTCCAGCAAGTACTGACTTAAGAACCTATGCTAGCTGTTGTTTTGGAAAGCAATCCAAAGTATCAGGATGCCACTACTTAAGACTCACACCTTGAACAGCTGTTTTAAATTAAGCTTTGTTACCAAAACTAGTGAAACCAGTAGCAAATTTTGAAATGTTATTCTCATAAGAGGATTTTTTCTCCTCTTTTTATAGAGTTATGCAACGGTTGGAGAACTGGCAGAAAGGAAAAGTTTAGTATCAAAACTTATCTACTTAATAATTTCCAAAGGTCTTTTGCTCATTAAGAAATGTTGTTTGGAGAATCCCATTTTCTCTGGAGATTCCCGTGCTAATCTGTAACCCTGGAAGCACATACTAGTGCAGACCGGGTAAGTACATTTTAATGGAAAGATACATACTAGAACAATCTGTAAACACATTTTCTTCCTTATCCACTCTCCTTCGGTATTTTTACTGAGAAATTAGGTCTTTGTCTTCCATAAGAGTTCATTCACTATTAATAGATCATTCTTCAGAAAAAACATGTTTTCTTTGAATACAAGTCTGTGTCTAGGATAAATGAAAACTGAATTCTAGAAATATGTTTTGAATGTGCATACTGGATTTCATTGCATTTGATTTTCTTTTTCTTATTTTTGTAGTTTTTCACAGTATGCTGTTGTAGGGGTTTTAATATTATTTTTAGATACTACTTCAGCTTCCATATTTTCTTTCTCTCCTCTTTACAGAAGATCTTCTTATTAAGTCAAGAATTTCAACTCTTGTACCACAATGAAGCTATTTTGTAGTAACTAAAAAAAAGTGCAAAACAAATGTAAAATGAAGCACTGACTAAAAGATAGGAACATACATTAGCCACATCCTTATGTGACAAGATGTAAATAACGCTGCCATGTTGATACACAGAGTGAGATAGTGTATTATGCCAATCTGTCTGATAGTCACGCTATGGTCAAGTTGAAATTTATCAATGCCCACAGGTATCAAACTGCCAGTCACAGCAACAGCGGTCAAAGAAGGAGAGAACACTGGAAAAGCCACCAAGACAAGATGATATATCTGCGATATGTACATCAAAGCAGATACAGGTATGTTTTCCATGGAGTTGTGAGAGAATATAAGAAAGACTGCCATGGGATAAAAACTGTGACTGTGTTTAGGACTGATGAACATTGCTGTTGCAGCAAAATTGGAGGAAAGCCAGGAAAAACTGGATTAAGTAAGTGGTGAGTATTGGTACATGCTATAATATGTGTTGTAGATGGTGTCCTTCCATCTTCTACAAGATTAATTCCACACATTGTTGCCTACATGTATTTTTTTTTGAAAATGACCCTTCCAATTTATCTATTTTTTTTACATTTTATTAACTTCTACACTGTAGAGCTTGGGCAATGTATTTTTATTAAAAACATTAACCATGTGTTCATGCTTAGTTAGTTATGACAATTGCTGCCTTCTGTGACTCTTGAAGAAATGTTCCTTCATCTTTGATCTTGCCAAAGTGATTTACTTTATTTACCAGAACATGACCCTTGCAGCACAAATTTTTAAGTTGTACTAGGACCCAGGTTGGCTGGATCCATAGCATTACAAACTTGTGATGTTATGGTTTATATTTATGTAATTTAAAGCAGGTGGTATGCCCTGAGCTATTGCCATAGTCACCATTATACTAGCTCTTCATTAAAGTTAGTTTAACAATCTAAACTAAATCCTAGCCCCTGATATCAGTTTTGGTGTTCAAAGTCTTAGAAGATAACACTGATATTTTTAGAACTTAAATATTCTACAAAGGCTATCTCTGTTGTCAGAGAATAATTTTCTACAGAAAGTCTTTGTCACCTTCCACATGATATTGAGGATATTCAAACATAAAATCCCCACAACTTTATTTGTCATGGACTCTTACCTGTGGAAACCAAGTTCAACTTTGCATTGACATTTCCCACTGTCAGGAGATATTCTATGCAAGGTTTTTCTGTTTTAATATTAAATATATTTACTTGGATTTTGATTTACGAACACAGCAATTCACTGAAATAACAAACCAGGCACAATACAGCAATTTCAACACATAATTGGATCACAATACAGACCTGATTCTCATTACTGGCATCTGTATGTTTGTTGCCATGTTTCTGGGTGAAGGAAGACATGGGCTGAAGCCAGCTTAAACCTGTTGTCCTCTTGAAAGTTCATTCTGTTGGTTATTCAGTTTTTATATTCTGCATTGGACTGATTCACTCCCCAAGTGCTGGTCTGGTTGACTCAAGAAACTGTCACACTCTCTGATTAAGTCAGGGAAGCTGATACACAGCCAGTTGATCCATTCAACTCATTCAGTCCTTTATTCAGAGATCACCTTCTGATCCTCCAGTCAATTTTAATCACATTATTAATAAGGGGTTTATGTGTTATCCAGATAAGTTCAGCTATTAGCTTGTTCAAACTCTAACCAGACTACCAATAATTGTATAGTTCAGTATATATGGGGTTTTTTTCCCTATTTTCACCATAATGAGATCTTGGCTGTAACAGATTCCTGTACACTTTTGTCATTTTACGTACAGGTCATTATTGTATTAACTAGCAGGACACTGCATTTAATGTTATACCAACCGCAAATTTAAAATTCTGCACTTTTTTCTCCCCTATGAAATATTAAATGAGGAAAAACAGTCTGAATACTAAATTTGCACACAGCCTTTCCAACTAAGCTGCATGCCTGAGGAAGTAAAGCATATACATTTTCTAAATGTAATCTTATCTGAAATGAGTCCAGAGCAGCTCTGAAAACAATTTCATTGTTGTCTTGTAAAGTAGTGCATTATTAACAATTGATCAGATAAAATATACATTATTCTTGGTTATTTTGCATCAAGACAAGGACCTGAGCCCTGCTTTTCATAACATGTCTTTGCACATTCACAGTACATATTTCTTTTATGTATATATCAATGACAAAAATAAGTTAGTTATGAAATGAATTAGAAAAATAAAGGTTAAAACCATTTGACCTTAAAGGATACTCTAAGAGTGTTTTTTCTAACTCATAAACTTAAGCATATGTACATAATTATAAAACAGATTAATTTACCTGTTCAGAGCAGGCAATTATGTTTACATGATAGGAATAAGGATCCAGTTTTAAGCAAGGATCAATATTATTATTTCTAAATTGGGTTAGATAAAAGAAATTCCCCAGATAACATGCATTTAGGCTTTATTTCTTTTACTAGAGAAGCCTGCATAAGGCAAACACTAATATTGATGGAAATAATTTGGAAGTGTTGTGTTTATTAGCATGGTGCAGCACTGTGCCCATCTTCATCACAGATTTCCTGAAGTCAAAGAAAATAAGATATTTTGTACTACCTTCTATTATATGATTTATTGACCATGTTTTGCTTGATTGGAAGAAAAAGAATGTAATGTATTTTCCTGAAATCAAATTTTAGCATGATGCCACAAGAAGGTAGTGCAGTCAGCAAGAATCCTGAATTTATAACCCATCCCTTTGCTTTTTTACATCAACTTAACTGTATCCAATAATTCAATCTGTCAGAAACTGCAGAACAGCATATATCTGTGTCCTGTGTGACTAGCAAGTTAAGTTGTCATCTTTTTCTATAATCATTTATTAATTAGTTAGAGAAACAAGTAGATGAAAATAAATGTACTCATGTTTTCTGCAACCAAAGGCAGATGGTAATTTGACTCTGCTTCCCTCATTTTAGAACCAATTTTCTAGAAAATTAGAGAGAAATTAGGGGAAAAAAATCTTCATACTCTGTATAACTATTCTACAACAAACAATGGAGGCTTTAGTAGCCTCTGAAGCAGAAGAGTATCAGGATATTTGGATGGGTATCTGGCATGACAGCCTTGACAATTAGTGCCTGCCACCCTGGTCTTGATGATGCATTTATAGACTGACAAACTTCAACTTGTGAATCTTCAAATAAGTGTTAGCATTAATATGCAGAAATATATAGGATCATAAAAAAAAATCACCAAGGACTTTCCGATACTTCTGAGAATTAGATAAATAAATATATCAGTTTTCACTTCAACAGTGCATAGATAATGAAAAAAAAATCTTAAATATTTTTACTCTATTAATCTGATCCAAATCAACTAAGTTAACAGGTTTTTATTGCTGATTTCAATATGTTTTGTAACACATTTGGTGTCTATTTCAAAGGGTAAAATTATGACGTTATTTAAGAAGTAGTTATATCAGTCCACAGAAACACTCACACTGTTTTCATTTAAATCAAATTTAATTTGACCAGTCCAGTGTGCACATAAAAATTTTCTAAGCAGAATCTGTTTCAGAAAACTACTGAGAATACAAGTGTCATGTTCTAAGCAATGCATAGCTTCTCCAAAACACAGTAGCCAACAGAACTGTGTAATCAGGATAAAATTAGTTATTTGTATCCTAATATTTTTGAAAAATCAAATGCTGTGATTGCATGTAGTCACAAACAATGGCTTAAATCATGAAAAAACAGTTGGTGTAAGAGAAAGGATAAAGATTCTCAGAAACAAGAATCTTATCAGTGCTAATGGGTTGCTGTGACATTTACTTAGTGCAGAAATAAGCCAAAGAAGTATTTGCTTTTCTCAGTAGCCCAGCTACCAAGTAGGACATGAAGTGAGAACAGCTGTGATGCTGATAGTGAGATGCCATCCTGACTTTTTCCACTTTCTTCACACTGAATGGTTGGCTCTGGTTCAATAAGACTACTTGCATACAGATCACTGTGAGCAAGGGTAAGAGAATAATACCTTACACTGAAACGAGTATTACTATGCTATTAATGACTGTACCGCTAAAATGGTCATCCTTCTCACACCATTTAGTGTTCACTTCCACATCCACATTAACACAGATTTCACAAGCAGTAACATGCTAATTTTACTGATTTGGAGGTCTTGTAGAATGAAAATGGAAAAAAAATCAAGAAACTGTTAATTGTAAGAAGGAATGAGAAATATGGTTTTGAATCAGAAGAAAGAGAGTAACATAAGGAGAAAGAAGGGCTTGTGTGATTTGGGATCCAAATAATCTCTCAGTGGTTGAGTTCTACACACAATACTTCTGATACCTGCCCTATCCTCTGCTTTCATGAGGATGTTCAGTTTCATTAACTAAAGTGTGTTCCAGAGCATGGAAGACAAAGGAGCAAATCCAAAAATGGCATTTGGTCTTGCATCTTCCCAATTTCTACTTTTAATAAAGAAAAAACACATAGTGAGGAAATCAAACTACTGGTCTGAAAATATGCAGAGTTTTGCTTCACCTTCACAAAGCTAGACAAGATAGTAGTAGTTTCTATTCCATTCCTTGGATATAGACAGCAGAATAAGAAAAAGGAATTTAAAAAGGTAGTAATAATACAAAAGTTCTGCTTGAACAAATTGACGCTGAAATGTCTGTAGACATCTGGAGAAAATGTGTGATGTCTATATTTGTAAGACCCCAGCCCCAGAGCAACAAGCTCAACTGGGAGTATTACTTCTAAAAAATATATAAAGCTCTAAAAATTCACCTACTGAATGTTTGAAGAACCTTTGGTTCTTTAATACCTTGAGGTAGCACAAAGAGAATGTGATGGACACATTTTCTCAGGAGAAACATTTGCTGATAGGGGAGAAACTGAGAGATCTTGTCAAAAGTTTAAAGGGGTAACATGCAGCCGAAACAAAGCATTTTACAAAGCTATGACTTAGCCCATGCTAACCCATACAACCTAGCAAAATCCAATCCACTATTTTTAAGTTACCCAGAAGATCAAGAAAAGGAAAAGGAGTAAAGAAAGAGAGAGTCAAGAGATTAAAAGAAGGTAATAGCTACGGCCAGAGAGTCCTAGAGAAGTCTCGCTTTCTCATGGTGGAGGTAGGTCCCGAGAGCAACGTGAAGACCATGTACTGCTATTTTTAAGTGCACTGTCCCCCTGTGGCCACCCCTCCCAGGCAGGACTTCTGGACTGCTGGCTAGGCTGGGGCTCCAGGCCAGAGTGACAGGTAGTGTAGGTAATCAAAGGCTGGGTTTGGGTCTCCAGGGGATGGTGTCTCCCAGGCTGCCTTTGACTTAACAGTGCTCCAGGATCACCTGGTGAGGCTGTAGGTCCTGCCATGTGGGCTCCATGGGCCCTTCCTACACACACATTTGAGCTGGTTCTGACCCAGTAATATATAATCCAGTGTCTCACAATACTCCATCAAGAAACCGAACACAAAAGAAACGCTCCCAGAAAAATAATTACAGAATCTGTGGTGAACAACCTTGTGATGCACAAAGAAGCTGAATTAAATAAGCTGTGTAGCACTCCTCATATCCTAGTTACCCTACTCATTAGATTTTTTTTCTCTTTTTACTGTATGATACGAGCCAAAATGCAAAGACTTTGTTTTAAACATAGGGTCAGGTATAGTGAGAGTGAGATGCTTACAATGTAAGGCACTGAAAAATCCAGCAGTTAGTATGTGTCTCATGTCGGCTTGTTAAGGTATTCTCTTGGGATGAGAAAGGTCTAGGTTGCTCCATGAGCTACTTATACATGTTATCCAATGTCTGTCTCATGTAAAATGTATAGTCTTTGTAACACAGAGCAGAAACCAGGTCTCTTTTCTCAGGTGAGATTTTGAACCAGAGGGCTACTGAATTATCGTTATGCTTGCTCTCTTTCTGATCATATAAATTTTAATTATTTTCTGCACAGCGAAGCAGCTTCAAAAATAAGAGGAAAATATATTCTTAACCTCAGTACAGCCTTCAGCCCAGGTATCAAGTTGAGAGGCTTGGGTGTGATGTTGAACTTTCTCCTTACTGTCTGTATCTATAAATGAGAACATATTTTAGGTAAGTATATGTGATTTTGTGGCATTTTGTGAGTTCTATGTACATCACAGGATATTGAACAGCCATGGAAACTAACTGCAGAATTGACTAATTTTTTCATTCTCATTGTACTTATTTGTTACGTGTTTCATGCGTTCTGAAACTTTATAAAGACCAATATAGGTGTGTTAAAAACAGAATGTGAAATTATAGGGAGACATAATTGTCAAAAATTGAGTCATATATTGACTTTCACATTATGACTAACAGTCTGAATTATATCTACAGTTTATATGAGTCCCTTATGTCTTGTACATCTCAGGTGAAACATTTAGCTTCCTCAGTGATTATTTAGAGTTGAACTTTTCCTGGTTTTTTTTTTTGAGTTTTTGAATAGCCACATTGTTAACCAATAGGAGATGTACGTTATCATGAGCACCTAAAATTTTTCATGACACCACTTTCAGATGTAATACAGTGAGTGCAAAATCAAAAATTTTATTAATGCAATTTTTCCAAATTTCTTCTAATTTATATTGGACATGTGTATTTCTCCCTATGAACTAGACATTATATGATCACATCCACTGTCATAAAGATATATACAATTAAAAATATGCAAACTTCCCTTTCAACTAATCAGGATATTTTTCAAACTTAAAATGACATGGGAATAAAACATTAGTTGAATAGTTGAAAACAAATACTCAGATTTTAAAGTCATGAAGTTCCATAGAATGACCTGAACACAGGTTTCTTCTAACATTATAACTGCAGTTGTATAGGGGTAACCATGTATTGGGGTCACCAGGTGTAAGGGTCAGCCCCTTACTTCCAAGCAGGGGCACAGCGTGGATTGACAGTCAGAAGAGCTCAGGCACAGCAGACATCAGAAGGTTTTGGTCAGAAGGCTCACAACTTAGTTTATTCAAGACAGTTAACAGACAGATTCTCATAGCTCATAGTAGTAGTAGTAGAAGTGGTTCCTTAAAGTTCCTATTACAACATCTCTCTTCACTCAGTAACATCCACACTTCTTATACCCTCTCACATCCGACGTGCCACTACATAATTGGTTAACCAATTCACCTTACATACACCACAGCCTCTCATAGCTACAAGCCACACACACACACCACTGGTAGCTCTCTTCTCTTTAAGGTGCACTCCAAACAGCTTTCCACAAGGGATGCACTCACTGTCACCCCCCACACAATTGTATTCTCCATATTCTAAAACCTAATGAACTTAAAACTCCATTTAATAATTTACTTGCCCCTTATACTACTCTTATATTTGTCTTATGAAAATGTATTTTTATTTTATTTCCTTACTGGGAAATTTGTTTAATTACATGGGCAAAGAAGGAAATAAAGACAAACCCCTCTGAAGAGAAAGAGGATAAATGTTCCTCCTTTAGGATTTGTTGACTACTTACTACAAAGATTACAGGAAGCCAGTTCTTATTGTCATTCATTAGGTCACAGAGCAGAGGAAATAAAATTTTTAAGATTGAAGGCTCTCATTGCTGCCTTACTGATTACAATTTTGCAGTGGATCCAGTGGCATATTGGGTTAATGAACAGCTTTTATGTAATACCAGTGTGTGGCAAAAGTTGGCATTGAAAAGATAAGGCCATTTTTTGCAGGTCAGTCTGAACCTCAAAAATTGGTCAGTGGATCTCCTAAACACTACAAAATCATACAATAATTCAGGTTGGAAGGGACCTCAGGATGTCACTAAACCAACCTCCTCTTCAAAACAAGGTCCTGTACAGGTTCAGATCAGATTGCTCAGAGTTTTGTCCTGATGTATCTTGAAAACCCTCAAGGATGGATGTGGTACAAACTCTCTCAAAAACCTGCTCTGATGATAGAATAATTATTTTATACTTATATCTAGTTTGATACTGGATCCAACCATACAATTACTGATCATTTCAGCGACAGCCAAACAAATAAATGTGCAAAAAGGTAATCTTACCTGTAATTGAGATTACAGGATAGGGACATAAAATAAATGACTTTGGGATGGGGATCAAAATGCAGTCAGTTATGGGATCAGATCAGGTTTCTCATGGCTTTGCCTTGTTGGACCATTGTTTAAATTGATAGACATTTGCTTTCAGTAAATATAACAGACTTCTAAAAAACCCCACAATGCTTTCTGAACTACCCCTTGTGTATTTTATCCCAGGAATTTATCCCTATGATACTGTACCTTTTATGTTAAGCAGTTCCATTCATAAATAAATTGAAAAGGCAGAATTTGTTATTTAGTTAACCATCAACTTTCATCTCCTCATTTACACATATACTTGCAGCTGATGTCCCTAATTAAGTATTAGTTTTCACTTATTCATCTACAATTCTATTTGTTAAATGGAAGTGACAATTATTAGCTATAAAAGTAATGGTGGTACAATAGAGAATTAACTTATAGAGGGGAACAGATTTGTAGAAGCAGTAGCAGTGTTATTTTCACTCCTTGGTTCTTGTTTTGTGCAATTACTGAAGAGATCAGACTCCAGTAGTTGAAATGATCTTCTGAAGCAGAATTTGAAAAATTCCTTGATGCCTCTTTTAGCATATCATGGGTATATCTTTAATTCATTTTCTCTTCCACAGAAAGAAACAAGCAACAACTCTTTGGGATTTCAAAGACTGGAAGTTCCGAGGTATTTTCAAATATTTATGTCCTGTATGGAAGAACAGAATACTGCTACCATGTCAACCAGCAAGCTAACATCTATTTTCAACAGACAGAACGCATGACTTCCCTGCTGATTATGCCTAGAGCCTTTTTCATTCTTTTGATTTCAACCTGTGGAAGCAGATAATTAGAAAACAAGAGAGCAATTATTAAGTTTTTTAACTACAAGAAATCTTAAAACATCAAGATAAATAAAATTAAAATGTTATCTGTTTCTCTTCTGTCTTAATATTTATAATTTAAGGCATTCTACTATTTTGTAATTATTCCTGTGAGGTGCAGTGTACAGGCTGTTTGCATGAGATGAATGGAAGCATGAAAGATACATGCTCCATTACACTCATAGTGTATTGCTTCTTAATTTATATCATGCTTAGGGCAATACAGGAGATTATTTTGGCAATTTCTATATGGTTGTTTCAAAGTCTGTAGATTTATCTTCCAAGGCTGCTTTTATTTCTGATTTGAAAAGCATTTTGTAGACAGAAATTTTACCATGCGTTTGTCAGATAAATTTCCTACTTATCTTATTTTGCTTATGGCAACTTAGTGTTTTAAAGGAGGAGAGAAACATAATGACCATGACTTTCTCTAATGGGACAAGAAAATGTAAGGCTTAAAGACAATGAATAAAATTACATTTTATGAGCAATCATACAAAAATATTGTTGACTTTTTTTCTCATAAACAACATACTCAAAATGAGAATAGGAATTACTAAAATCAGCTTGGATAGATATTTCCCAGAGTATTCCTTCTGCCTAATCTAAACCCAGTACCACTGGAAACCATTAGTTAAATGAACCTTAATCACACTAGGCAAATGCTTTTGTATACAAAGCTGTTTTCTCAGCATGAGCCACTGTTAACATGTGAAATGCTGTTTTGACAAGAAAAAACAGCCTGAAACAGAAAAGTGAGCTATTCTTAATACTTACTTTCTCAATTTGAAGCAGAATATGTAGTACCCCTCTAGCATTCACATAACAGTATTTGGTCAGAGAAATTGCTCTTTCCTTAGGCCATAAGACAAGGTTGAAACAGAAAAAAAAACCTAGAACTCCATGCCAGGCATTCCATGGCTGCTTTTGCTGATTTTGGGTAGGATAAAGTTAAATTTCTTCATATGAGTTTGTGTGGAGTTATGTTTTCAATTTGTGATGAAAATGGTCTTAATAAAACACTGATGTTTTAGTTTTTATTGAGCCATGCTTAAGTAACATCAGGGTATTTTCTGCTTCTCACACCTCCCTGGCAGCAAGAAGGCTGGAGATGAACAAGAAAATGGGAGGCAACACAGCTGAGTCAGCTGATCCCAACTGACCAAAAGAATATTTCATATCCCCATGGCATCATGCTCAATGGTAAGAGCTACAGGACAGAAGGAGGATGAAGGGACATTTGGAGTTACAGTGTTTGTCTTCCCAAGTGACCATTATGTGTGATGAAACCTTTCTCTCCTGGAGAAGTAGTAAATGAATTCCTTAGTTTCCTTTGCTTTTGCTTTACCTTTAAAATTTTCTTTATCTCAACCCATGAGTTTTCTTGCTTTTATGCTTACAATTCTCTTCCCCATACCACCAGGGTCTTGTAAGTAAGAGGCTGTGTGGGCCTTAAAAATTGTTGTCTGGGCTTAAATTGTAACTCTCCTCTGTGACTATGAATACATGAAGAATAAAGTAAATGTTAGAAAACCATGAGAACTTTATGAAACCGAGCCTTTCAATTTGACTACCATTCAAGAACAATTCTCTTTCAGAATAGTTTACAAAAGCAAACAAAAGACATGGATCTTAAAGTTACAGACATGATGTTGTGGTACTGATCTATTTGAGCTGACTTAAGATCTCCATATAAAATGACTGTTAGGGGCTCAGCTAAGCTTGAATTATTTTCTGGGAGAGCCTGTCATGCTCCATCAGCCACTGAGTAAGACAATAACAAGTGTCTAAACTACACAGTTATTTGTATAATATCAAATGGGATGAAACTGGTCCTTTTTTAAACTCCACAGCATTAACGAAGCTGAAATTGATGCAGCCAATAAAATCTGATCAACTTTCAAAAAAAAAAAGTATTTTAGCAGTGATTCACTGTATTTCTACTTATGCAGCACAGAATGTTTAAACTGTTTATCATTCCAAAAACTTAGATATAATATTTACCTGGTTTGCCTTCATATTTCTCAAGTGTCTGTTCCCATGGGAAGCAAAGGAGAATTTTATGATAGTACAAAGAAAAATCTTAGAAGAGGAACAACACTGGATTCAGAATAGAGAAATTATGGTTTAAAATTCAAGGAGCTCTTTGTGCTGGAACTGTTAAACTAACTTGGACAACCTCTAAAATATTTAATGTTGAATAATACTCTGAGGTTAGATTCACAGGTCATTTAAACCATAAATTTTTACTATTCTCTCACTCTGTGTCTCCTGTGGTATTTTAGCTTCTACATGCAGGTATGTGCTTCTATTCCCACCTGAGGAAGTAATCTGCTCAACCTATTGCGTTTTGCGGTAGGGTAAAGCTGCCCCGTATGTGGCTCTTCAGCTGTATGTAGCTCACAGAGAACTTGGTGTTCTTCTGTACTGTAAAAAACTCCTGTGACCAGATCGAGGAGTGTAGTTTTCCATTGACTGTACTTGACTGGGGTCAGGAGACAAGTATGAGAGACTAGAAATGACAACATCCACAGGAGTTTCTGAATTGAAGTGCCTGTTTGGTCCACTTCTTCACGAAAACAAGGATTGGAGAGAAACTTTCATTTTTCTTTTAAAATAAAAGGGTTTTGAGAGTTTCTCCATAGTATAACTGTATAAAGCATGGGGAATGTATGTAGTGTTTTGCAAGGTTATAGGATCTGGTTTGGAATCTCAGGAAAGCAGGACACCATTTACCTAGATAATATGCCTATTGAGATTTTTAATACTTATTGGTAACACCATGAATATTACACATTTTATATAACTTACACTCTTACAGGTAATATTAGCTACTGGAAAGTAATTATTTCAAATTTTTATGTTCATATCTAGATAGAAAGTGTAACAGGTTATATCTATATTTGGATTCTCTGCCAGATGGAGGCAGATATGAACAGAGTATTTAGGATTATAGAAATCTTTACATTTATGTAAATATGATGATAGCTTTCACCTGGAGCTGTTAACATGATTAAAAACAAGGACATTTTAAACAACTATTTGCTAGTAAAATTTTTAATAATCCTGGAATGTTTTCTGACTTTCTTTCAAATATATTGACTGTGTTCACCATAACTCATACTGATATTAGAGGAAACATAATGGATAGTATTCTTTTATGTAGTAGATTACTGACCAGAGTTCTTATAGTCATTTAGAGAGGTTTTGAAAACTCTTTACAGCAAATTTAATATCAAACCATAGTCAAACGTACCTAGGTACTCTGTCCCCATAACACCTTTCAGTCATTCAGACTGCCTTACTATTTTATACCTATCAGAATACACATAAAAACTAGAAATCATAGAATAGAATCATAGAATCATAGAATCATGGAATTGATTGGCTTGGAAAAGACCTCTGAGATCATTGAGTCCAACCCTTGGTCCAACTCTAGTCCATTTACTAGATCATGGCACCCAGCGCCATGTCCAATCTGCGTTTAAAAAGCTCTAGGGATGGTGAATCCACCGCCTCTCTTGGCAGCCCATTCCAATACCTGATTACTCTCTCTGTAAAGAATGTTTTTCTGATATCCAACTTAAATTTCCCCTGGCAGAGCTTAAGCCCGTGCCCCCTTGTCCTATTGCTGAGTGCCTGGGAGAAGAGAGCAGCCCCCACCTGGCTAGAACTTCCCTTCAGGTAGTTCTAGACAGTGATGAGGTCACCTCTGAGCCTCCTCTTCTCCAGGCTAAACAACCCCAGCTCCCTCAGCCTCTCCCCATAGGGCTTGTGCTCCAGTTCCTTCACCAGCCTCGTTGCTCTTCTCTGGACTCGCTCCAGCACCTCAATATCCTTTCTGAACTGAGGGGCCCAGAACTGAACACAATACTCAAGGTGTGGCCTCACCAACGCAGAGTACAGGGGAAGGATCACTGCCCTGGTCCTGCTGGCCACGCTATTAATGTTTAAAGGCAAACCTAAAGAAATAGTTGCTAATGTACTCAGCAGTTACAAAGTTACAACTAAGGACTGATTCCAATGCTTATAACAAATCAGAAAAAAATGTCCAATGAGAACAAGTTTCTAGCATCATAGATGAATGCTTCATCTACCATGCATTTTGATATAAATCTTTTCAGCACTGGGTGTAATGTTATACATAACAGAGAGAGAGTCCATTTTTAAAGACAAACCCTGAGACAACTACATGCTATGATGTTTCAAAATGAATGTTGCCCGCATCAGTGTGCCTTTATGTTATAGTACCCTGAGACAATTGATCTGACTTGAATGTGACAGCAGTAAGGACACGCAAGTTATGTATACTTGAATGTATAAATATAGCCTGATTATTCAAATTAATAATGAGGTCAAATTTTATCCCAAAACAAAATAAATATGAATTATCTTGTGCTGTACATAGCTGGACACTCAGACCTGTAGAGCATAATTGGAAAGATACATATATACATATAAATGTATGTGAATATAAAGCAAGTATTAATTAAAATAAGGTTTTATTATATTGTTTTACTATCTCTTTACTAATGTTATGCATTTGAACTGATTAACTTGAAAGATTTAGATCTACTTTTCTAAAACTATTTGATTTCTTGCTGTAAGAAAATAAGCAATGAGATGTCATTTTAAAAAGCATTGTCCTGCTTTTTTTCTAGAACATTTAAGTGTTAAGTCAAAATATGCTCAAACCACTTAGGAAAAAACATTGTTCATGAAACTGAAATGCCTGTATCTGTTTATAAGCAAGTAAGGCTTGTCATTCCTTTTTGTCCCAATAATATTCCTCAAGGCAATTGTTATTGTGAGGAAGACATAAACTCAGCTGTCAAGAAATCGTAAACTGCAGATGGGATTATTTGATTTAATTTTTTATTACTCAAGTGCTTGAGGAACATTTTTAATTTAAACTTTAATATATCAAGTATCATTTTTCTTTCAACTTTAACTTTTGTCTGCAGGCAAAGAAATTGGACATCAGTTTTGCATTTTGACTTAGAAGCTGCCTGATTTTCCAGGTTGTAACTGTGGCATTAAAGTAACACTCAACATTGCTTCTCAATTATAATTTAACTCTGGAAGGACTATTTTGTGTTTGAATGTATTTCTAATGCTGCTGTAATGCCTGTACTAGGATATCAAATTCTGAAAATAAATCATAATTTAAGCAATTATGTTTGAAATTTTACAGTAAGATCACCAGAAAATAACCTCATGAAATGGTCTTGAAATTGTGCATTTACGGATTGACATAGCTAACCTGATCTCATGTCAGTGTTAACTGAGGTTGTACCAATGGCACATGTAGTTAAGCCAATTTGGAAAGAGGAGGACAGTCATCCATTTCATTTCCAGAACTTCATTGTGTACAGACAGCATTATCAAACATTGAAAATAAGTCTTATTGAAGGAGAATAGTACCTGGCCCTCCTGGAGGACCACACAACAGAACCAGAAAGCAACAGAGACCTCAGAACTGGATGTGGTATTCCAGGTGAGGCCTCATGAGAGCAGATTGGAGGGGGAGAATCCCCTCCCTCGACCTGCTGGCCACACTTCTTTTTATGCAGGTCAGATTCTTGGGCTGCCAACAGATGTTGCTGGCTTATGCCCATTTTTTCATCCACAAGTACTACAGGTAAACACTTTGAAGGATTTTCAGCCAAATTGTGGTTTCCACTGTTCAAAGATTAAGGAAATTTCTGATCAAATTAATGTATGATCTCAATTTCTTTACTGACAGCAAGCTTGTGTTGTAGCAGGAGGAAAAAAAAAAAAGCATTTCCATCTGGCTAGAAAATTCTGGCATATGATGAGCTTGGCCTTGGTTATTCATATTTTCATCAATCTCCTGGCCAGATTACAGAAATGTGATATACCTGGGCAAGAAGCCTGGATTTTTTAGGAAATTCCAACTAAATACAGAAGTACAGACCACCAGAAATACACCAAAGCTGTTGTATATTTTCTATATTAGCTACCATAACATTATGTTCAAGACTCATTGTGGCATGATTCCAAGGAAAGTGAAATACCTCCAGAAGTTCCAAGTTAAAGACTGACAGTTCTTCTAACAAAATAGATAACACCTTTTAAGAGGCAGATTTTTCTTAGGAACTTCTAGCCTATGAAATGAATTCTAGAAATAAGAGGTTATCAGTGTTTATTATTTGAACACCACAGCTATCGCATTTTTGTAAGACCCCAGCCTCATGCTACCAGCTCATTGAAGGGGTTTTGTGTTAAAAATATGCAAGGCTCCAAAAATCAGCCTGCCAGATTTATTGAAAGGGCCTTCAGTTCTTTTTATACCTTGAGAGGACACATGGGAGAAGATGCATAATTCAGGAGGTCAAATAGCACACTTTTACTGGCAAACTTTAGAGAACTAGGGAACTTGGCAAAAGTTTAAAAGGCAACATTCAACCAGAATAAAGCATTTTGTGAAGCATTGATTAGCCCGTACTAACCCATACAACTTAGCAAAATCCAACCCATCCAGCTTTAAGTTACCGAAATATCTGGAAAGGAAGTTAGGAGAAGAAGAAATAAAGAAAGAGAGAAAAAAAGCTACCACCTTGAGTCCTATGCAGTTCCAGCTTCCACATGTCCAGGTGGTAGGGCCACAACAGTGTGCAGGGCTGATTGTGTTGGTTGTATTTGCTCTGGCCCCCTGTGTCCACCCCTCCTGGGCTGGACTTCTGGCCCACTGGCCACTGAGGGGGTGGATTTGGGCTCCGGAATGGAAGAGGGGCAGTGCTCCTGGTGGGACAGGAACTGACCATTGCTCTGGGGCTGGACAAGAAGGATCCAAGTGGTTGGAGTACAGAGCAGGGCACCATCCCACCTTCATGAAATTCAACCTCTCCCTTCCCTCTGACACACCCACTCCAAGCCAATAATTGATATAATAATCCAGTGTCTTGCAATTTTGAGATGTTTTATAGGCTACCAATAGGTTTTTTCCCTATTTTCTAAAAAACTATTGAAATTCCCTTATCTGTTGTTTTAGCCCATTAATTCTTCTCACACCACTGTTCTCCATCTTTATAGATGTCTACATATTAGAAGACTCTTGTGCTACCTCTTTTTCCTTTTCTCTAGTCTTTTCTATTCCACTCCATCCCCTTACCTCCCTTTCAGCCTTTATATTCTGATCTTTCTTGTCCTTGGTTTGTCTCTTTACAGTTTGTTCACATCCTTCTTAAGCTGTGATGTCTATACTCAAACAGTGTAAGCCCTCACTCTGTGGCCCCTGTTGTTATTTCTCCCCCAAAGGATTTAACTGCCTTTGTGTAGGGGTGAAGCTTTGATACACTGTAGCTGTGAAACCTTGACTCAGACTGCTGAGGCAGAAGCATGAGACTGTCTGTACAGTGATAAAAAGGTCAAAATTGCAGTGTGAGAGGGTTACTGGTCTATGGTTGTTATGAGATCAAGGATTCAAGAGAGAAAACATCAACATGAAAAGATAAAATCTTAAAAAGTAAGGCCAAGAGGGTAGTTGTAGTGTGGTTGACTCCAGGATAGTCAGGATCTGCCATGCTAAGATTGACCCATTGGGCTGTCACTGTTGATGGAGCAGAGGAAGGTGACAGCTCCACACCCCTGATGATGGCTCCCAGGAGCCATGACCACTGACCCTTTGTGAGAGACTGAAATGTTAGTGCTTAACAATTGGCCATCTGCAAAAACAGCAGGTGCTTTGCTGAGGCCAATTTTTTATCACCTCTCAACAGTACAGGAGGAAGAGAGTTCTTGGGTGTGGAGTGGTGAAACATCTGAACTTCATAAGATCAGCCCAGGTGCAGAGGGAGTGAGTACCCATCACTAGAGAAAAACCATGACAAACCGACATTTGTTTAGCAACAAGCTAGGTTTTGAGACAGATAAAGGAAAAAAACACTATGAAAAAGATCCTGCAAGGTGGGGTAATGCTTTTCATCATGTCAATGTTTTGCCTTAAACAACTGACTCAGGCGTAAAACTGCCCCCTCCCCAACGAAGGACCAGAACATTTACATGTATGCCTGAAGGCATTCTTCATCTTCTGATAGGATATAACTGGCTCAAACATGCTGGCATGAGAGGCAACTGTCATGTCTTAGAAGGTGTCATAAACCATCAAGATCCTGTGAAGTGCCCTCAGACTCATTTCTGGGGCCTTCCACTAGAGGACTGCACATGATTCACAGTGTTGCAACAGACAGTGTAAAAGTATCTGGGCATTACCACATAAACCTGAACATATATTAACCCATTGAACTCTCTGTTTTATGGGCTTCCCCCACCTCTGACGGATCAAGATGTTGCAAGTCACGTCTTGTTGCTGGATCCACAGGTGGTGATATCTTTCATCTCCCCTATCTTTCTACTCTTATCCTTTCTGTCTCTTTCCTTCTTTTCCTTATATATATTTTTAAGTGATGTCTTCATACATTTATATTGTTGCATTTCTATAGGCAATAACCAAAATGGCCACATACCTCCTTTGCATTGCAACCAAATTTTTCTAGAATAAATATCATATATATACATTTATACATATATGTTTCTGTATGTTAAAAACACAGGTCATTCAGTGTCCTTTCACTCTAATCCACTTCAAGGGTTGTATTAACAAGAACCTCAGTTACTCTTACCTTCAGGAGTGGGTCGTCACACCCTTCCCTCCTCTCCAACATCTACCTGGCTTATTAAGGCTCTCCAGGTGCTGTACTGGCACACCAGTGCTTAACTTCGTATTTTGCTAATTAGTATCTGATTTTTATGTGTGTTGGCTACTAAATAATTGGCTTATACTTACAAGCTATTCATATTCTGCATGAATTCTCTTTGTACCCAGCTAATGATGTCTGAACAATCCAAATAACTGTAACAAAGGTGTCCACAAATAGAGACCTTGACGGTCTTGACTAGAGATGGCTAACTCCAAAATACTGCATCTTTCAATTGCCCCGTCTTTGTCTATGTAAACCTAACTATTTTAAAAGAGCTAAATTTAACTACTTATAAAATATTCCCAATATAATACACACATTCTAGTTTAGAAACATAGACCCCAGAAAATAGTAACATGACAGTGTAATACATGTTAATCATACTGCTCTATGAACACTTTGTCGGAAAAAACCCTTGTTATAAGGTTTATAAAGTGGAGGCAAAATGGCTTTAAATTATTTTAAAGGAAAAGATAGATTTGACTTCATGATAAGAACGTGTCCAAGAATGGACACAAACCATAATGTATGGGACTTGAAATGAATAGACAACTTTACATCCTTATCTTCAGTTGCTATTATCACAGGGTGCTTTTTATGTCTCAGAATTAAGTTTTACTCATTTTTCTGTTTTCTTTTAATTGTGGTGTGTCAGGGGAGCTCCTAATCACTAAGGAAGTGCCTCTTTTCTGTAAGGCACTTTCTCTTCAACCTATTAACAGTGATGGACGTTTTTGGCCATTTAGGTAAAGGGCATTTATAAAAGCAACTGGCAGCTTTTGTAACCTCACTGTCTTGAGAACAAAAGACGTTTTGAAAGGAGTGCTCTTTTGGGAATTAATTTTATCTTACTCCCTTGCTGTTAAAGAAAACAGAATACTTGTAAAGATACTTGTAGAGATTGAGGAAGAAATACTGACTGACAAGTGTTTGCTTTTATACACAGATTAATTAATTCTTTTTTACTGAGGATTTTAGGTCTCTATAGACACCAGTTTCATTTTAAATAAAAAGAATAACACATTTCAGACAAGGCCGGATTTTTTCATACTGATGTATTTTTACTAATTTTATTCAAACTTAATTGATTTGCTTATGACACTTCAGGCATTTCTTCCTGAAGACTAAAGGGAGATTTCAAAATATTTTTTCATTCTTTTAGGAACCTTTCATCTAAGGCATTAGCACTCCTTGAATGCTCTGTTTCAGCTGTTAGAATCATGCTGAGATGAATAGATAGATGGATAGATAGATGGATAGATAGATGGATAGATAGATGGATAGATAGATGATAGATAGATAGATAGATAGATAGATAGATAGATAGATAGATAGATGATAGATAGATGATAGATGATAGATAGATGATAGATGATAGATGATAGATAGATAGATAGATGATAGATAGATGATAGATAGATGATAGATGATAGATAGATGATAGATGATAGATAGATAGATGATAGATAGATAGATGTGTGTGTGTGCGCGTGTATGTGCTTAACAAAATCAGTAGATTTATACAATTTAGTTTTGGGATGATCCATGATTTGCTGTAGCATGACTCCAGACCCATTTTGAACCCCTCTGTTGTTTAAGACTCCTCTGGGGAAAACAGCAGCTAACAGAACACCACTCCGATGTAGTAGTTTTCGTAGTGTTAGGGCAAGTTTGATTGTACTCATAAACAGTGAACTACCAAATGCATGGGTTTATTTTATTATTTTAACGCTATCATAGTAAACAACCCATATTCTTTGTTGTTGAATTTATTATTCAAATCCAAAACCAACACTTTACTGTGAAAAAATTAAAAGCCTGTCAATTTTTTTCTCTATTCTCCCATACCTTGTAACAGCTTCCACAATTGCTGTTTTAGTCTTGTAAATTTTCATTCCCCTCTTAAATAACATTTCAAAAGTAATCATGAAAGGATCTTTTTTCTATCAACTAATACTAGGGCAAAATTACCATCCTGAAAAACTACCTTGAATATTAAATAATACTGTCATGGAAGGCACTTATGGGCTAAAAAACTATTTGCAAGCACCTCACAAAACACGTCACTTTAGTCAGTTGACTTTGAATTGTCTTACAGGGAACATAATGATTCAAATAGAGCTATTTTCTGTTACTGAATTTTGAACAGATGCCAGATCATTCAAGTCAAAAATATAAATTTGCCTTAAATCTTACAATTTTAGGTAAACCCTAAAAAAATATTGTATCCAACAAAGAATATTCACTTTCAGGTATTTGCTCCAGATTTAGTAGAACCATATAAACCTTTTTTTAATGCAAATACTTGGTTTAGAACTCTTCCTAGGTCTAGATTCCAGCTTGATCACATGTTCAGAACTCTACAAATCTGGTATCTTGCACTAGAGGCAACTCCTCAAACCCATGATTTACTGAGTTATATCCAAAGTCTAGGAAAGGCTAACCTTTCTAAGTATTTATTGTTCTATTAGCAACATTATTCCTTCTTCCACAAGGAATATAAATACCTAAATGTAAGGAATTAAATAGCACAGTGCTTTCACCTTTCTTTTAAATAAGGGAGACACTTATTTAAGGCAAAAGTTCCTAATAGAACTGAAGTCTCTCAGAGATTAAGGTTATTGTGACAATAACTGCTTCTGTCATCTTCTTTTTTTCTCTTGTCAGAGAGCCACAGCTAAAGATTTTACGCTTACCTGTGAAAAATGTTTGCAGTTTATTTACTCTCAGGCTCTTATCTTTGAAAATGGTCCATTGAAAATAGTCAGTAGATGTAACACTATCTTCAATTGAGTCCTTTATTTGAACAAAAATGTTCATCCCCAAAGTAGGAAATTCAGGGCTTTATTGTTATTCTTGGTGTTCTGTAATTCTGGACACTTCCCCAGATGTGTTTTCTCCTATTTTTCTTCTTTGCAATGATACAGTGTGTTATTTTTCCTTTTTCTCTTGGTAGTTATTAGAACTTGTAAATTCAGCTCTGTATACTATCATTTTTACCTGGGGAAAAGTATGAAAAAAAGAAAAGTATGAATTTTCACAATGTCTGTGGTCATTCCTGGTACAGATAGTTGAACAATTGTGACAGATTGTTATTATTTTGAAGGATCTGCCTACATGCGACCTCTGAATTCTTTTTGATATTTGTGATGAGCCCTCATCTGGATTCCTTATGTAGGTAATGACTGGAACTCTGATGATATTCTGGAAAATGTAAAAGTGTATAGAACTGATCTTTTGCTAAGCAACTTTGTTGAGAGCTAGTATTTGTTCCTTAAATCAAAATGTTTATAGAATTGATAAACACAGGTAGAATGACTGAGTCCTAGAAGGATGATTTTGTTTGTCAGCTCCCAATGAATATACCTTATATTTGGAAAGCTATGAAACCAAGCACTGATAGGAAATGTACTGACTTGAAACAAAGAAGTAAAATGACACGTGTATATGGAATATAAGACCTATTTAGCCAAAACATTTATTGTAGAAAATTAAACCAGTTTGGCTGTAAATCAGCTGAGAGAAGGGGGAGAATGCTTAAGTAAGCAAGATCGGAATTCTGTATGTGCCAGAGGAACATGACCTCAGGACATATCATATTTTAAGGTGATGATAAGAATGATGAAGACAAAATAACTCAGGGTTTCTTATTTTATGACCGAGTTTGTTCTGTTTCCTAAATAAAAAGTATTTATTTCAGACTCATTGCAAGACTGAATGCATTATATATCACAACTGTTATGTGTCTTTGAGGAACTCAATTATATTCACAGAGTGAAATTACAGACAGGTTTCAAGGCAGTACTGAGCACAGTGTTTAAGAGGTCTTAATTGTAGAAGTATGGGCACACAGGTTGTAGGTCTCAGTTCTTCACTGTGTATCCAGGGGCTGCAGTAAAGTAGACAGAAAAATAAATGGAATTTAAAAGAACAACAATATATACATTTTATACTATAGACTATCAAGTCTTATCTTTGGTCCACTAAACTCACATTCTACAGCTTTCACATGTCGAATTGTATTGTTTTTTACTGTTTAGTGCTATTTGTCTTTTATTCTTTCATATAAATTTATCTTGCTGATGTGAGAAATGATGAAGACATATAGTTATGTACTATGTGGTACCAGAGGCTTCAGAAGGGCTAAGTCATGAATTATATAATTTGTTACATGGGGTGTGTTAAGATCCACTATTGAGCCGGGTAAATGAGGTTCCTGTTAATAAATCCCTTTGGGTTAATCAAAGTGAAGCGACATTGAATGACCGGTATATATATGAGGCAGAGTTATTTTAAAACAATTTAATTGCAGCCTAAATGAGGTATGTGGCTGTTTTGGTTCTTTTTTACAAAGTATGAAATTATCAAAAAGAAAATATATAAGAAAAAAAAAAAGAAAGAGAAGAAAAGGATAAGGGTAGATAGTGGACAAGAAAGATGTATCGCCTATGGATTTAGTGATAAGACTTGATTGTTGTAATTTTTATGTCTGTGGTTGGGGTAATAGTTGCATTCTTGATCTATTGGGGGTGGGGGCCCATGAAACAAAAATTCTGTCAGTTTATATACATTCAAGTTGGCATGGGAATGCCTAGATCCCTCCCCAGGAAGAGTGTTCTTCATGTGTAATGCAATGATGGGGCATGTGTAGTCTTCTGTTGGAGAGTTCCCAAAAAAGAATCAAGGAGTTCTTCAGGGTCATTGGTGGTCGATAACCCTCTCTACGGACATGACCACTATTTGAAATTGCTTCCTGTGACTGTGCAATGTGTCTTATGATGAAAAGGGAGCAGTTGGTGTTGAAAAAGCATTACCCCACCTTCACAGGATCTTCTTATCAGCCATTTCCCTTAGTTGGTTTGAAACGGCTTGTTTAGGACATCACATTCCCAATTGTCCTGGATGCCATCAACAGTTGCTGGGTTGCCACAGAATGGAAATCAGATATTTTAAGAGTTACATGAGAGGAAAACTCACGTGTGCACACATGTATTTACACATGTATGTGTTGGTATGCAACACTTAGTGTAATGTGTTCAGTGCAGTTCAAGTCACTGAAAGGCCTGAGGAAAATAATTTATTTATATATGTTCTTACTACAGGAATAAAACAGTAGGAAAACTACAATACTCTCAACAGTTACTTTGGAGCTACTTTGCTTTGGGCTGGCTGCCTCTGATGCCCTTTTTCTGTTTTGGAAGCAGGATATCAAGCAGATGCGGATGCCTCTTAGCTAGTGTTCTCTGCATTAATCTTGAGAGTATGACAAAACACACAGCTCTGTACAAATTATTACTCTAGTCTTAAGCTACTCAGAGACTCCTTTACATGACTTGATACCAGAGCAGACCTTGCTTTGAGCTGAAGATTTGACTACCAACCTTCTGAGATCCCTTGCAACTCAAAATGTATGATTCTATGATGATACATGACTGTCATATTAAAGTTTGTTTTTAACATGACAGTTCTCTCCAGAAGACTTGATGGGTTACTGAATCTGCCATGTCTTGAGGACATACCCAGGATGCAGATGCCCTTGAACAAATATGGCCATTTCCAATTATCATGTATTATGTGAAGCTCATGTTTTCCATTATTTTCCCAATGGGGAATTTTTTTTAATATGGATGTTGTGGTTAGCCCATGGCTAGGACAGATTTAACATTTCAGCATACGTTCCTTCACATTATAGTAAGCGTTGTACTTTTTGCCATGAATGTCACAATTTATCATCACTTGAAGAGGTGTAATATAAAAATTCAGGAATCTGCATTAAGATTATTCTCCCAACCAAAGTCTATGGGGAATGTTATGAAAAATGTTGTATGAAAACCTCTCTTTTCCTTTGCAAGGTCAGTTCTTTTTCCATGGTGTCCCTAGGATAAAATTCAGAATTACAAAACTGTTATTCTGAAACACTGTTTTCCAGTCTGGTAAGATTTTGTCCTAAGGGTGTAAGAGTAGATTTTGGTGACATATGGCAGAATAGGTTGCTATGGGAAATATTCATTGTTACTGAACCGTAGGGTGATTGCTTAAAGCAAATTCCAGTGAACAGCTTTAATTCGTGTGCTTTTTTCTTTGTGTTTAATCAGACTTTTTTTTTAAGTACATGTAGTAGAACCACAGAATCAGAAAAGTACTTTGAAGATAAAATGGTATCTGTTTGCTGTGTACTTCTGACTGTTTTTCTGTTCACTTACTTTTCATTTGTGAAATCTGAGTTCAGAATTAAAGTAACAAAGGCAGTGCATCTGTCCAGATTCAGTATGGTGTTGATAAATGAGAGCAATTCAGCTTTGATGAGCTTTGACAACTTGGAAAACTGTGACTAGCACCCAAAAGACACAAAGATACTCTAAGCTCAGAATCATTCTACAGGAAAAGTTTGGGTTTCTTTATGACTGTGCATACTTCTAATCAGCACTTATGGAGTCAGTGTTGTTTAAAACAGTTCACAGTAAACACAATAGAATTAAATTATTTTATTTCCAAATAGTTAAATCATGTACTCATTTTGAAAAATTTTCTTCTCTCAAGTGTGAAATTTCATTTCTCTATGATAGACAACCAGCCGTGGGAGAGACTAGAGCTTTAAAAAGGTTGTTTCTATTTGAATCAAAAATTGCCCATTATTTTCATGAAACTTTATGTGTGGTACTGATGTGCATCTCTTCCATCATGCACCTGACTCAGATATTTGTGGAAAAAGTGATATACGTAAACTCCTGTCTTCAGGAAAAAAAAATGGCCATATGAATTGCATTGCTTTGGCTATCATAATGCAAATTGTGGACATCTTCTCCTGGGTTATTATTCCATTATCCTTCTAAATGTCAAGTTCTAAAATGGTGTAAATGAGTTGAAGCATACAAACCTTGCATTCTCACATGAATTTAAAGAGCTCTGTGGAATGCCATTTCTCCTGTATGCATAACCAATTTTAAAATTGGATCAAGTAGATTGTTCTAGGTTTAGAACTGACATTGATAGCATAAAGAGAAAAGAAATTAAATGATGATGGCAGTTTGCAATCAATAAATAATAAATAATAATTATTTATTGGACAATAAATTCATGAAAGATTGTGACCATTTTCATGTTGTCACAAACACAATAGATAACTAGGCATAATCAACCCAAAGCTAATGTCTAGACACAATAAGAAATAATTGATTTTATGAATATTTATATGTTCAATACATCAAAATCGTAGGAACTCTTTCTGAGCAAGCTAATTTTTTTTAAATTGCTCACACTCATTTCAGTAATAGTCCCAGTATGATAAAATCAAATATAAACATTTTTAAAAATAAATTCTACAATGTTTTTTACTTTTTTTTTTCAATTGCTAGGCAAGTAATGAAAAATACAACATGGTATTAATAAAGACAGAGCTTCCAATTAAACTTAGGCTTTTGCTTTTGTCCACATATTCTTTTGCAAAGAGAAATTCCTATGAATACAAAAGTTTGACTCATTCATTTAATCAAGTGTTAAACAATTACTTTGGGAAACTTTTATTTGTCAGTAGGTAACTGTGATGATGTCAGGAAAAGGAAGTAATAAGATGCTCACATGAAGAGCAGTAAGTAAGTGCAATAAATAAATAATCTTTTAAAGTAGGCAGGAATGAAGCCGTAAAAATCGTGTCTTTTTTCCCACCCCATCACATTAAGAGGGACATGAAAAGTCAAAAATGCAGTGAGAAGACATCTTTTCTCCCATTTTCCTTTTTATTCTTTTTAATTAAGAGATTTATAGAGTGTTACACAGCAAGAAATGCAATTTATATAGCAATATATAAATGATAGAAAATCCCTATACTGTTCTGATCCTGCTGCTTTATATTGATATCACTGTGTATATTTCACCAGTCTACCAACAGTGTGATTCTTTAGATATCCTCCAGATTTGATTAAGTCAATACATTTTCAGTTGTCATATGGATAGGACAACATGATACAGTGTTTGTGCATGGTTACATATCTTCTGATAATTGGACACAGAATTCTGAAAGTATGAAGTATGGTGTGATGGCACCAATTCATTACTTTTGTCTAAAGAAGTGCAATAGATTTTTTTTTAATGATTGACATTCACTGCTGAATAAGTGAAGTGTGTGTGTGATTACACATTTAATTCTGCAAGCTAAAAAAAATCATGTGCCTGATCCACAAAAGAAGAGAAAGGTCAGTGGGATGGATTGCCAGACCATGCTTTGCCTTAATATGATTGAGAAAATAGAGTGCACTATTTCAGATTGTTTAGAGATATAATATGATTTGTATACCATGCTTATATCACTCTTCCAAATTATTTGAATGTGTTAGGCAGTAGGTCATACCTAAATTGTAATGACTCACTTTGCATTAACATCTATCAAGCTTGTTAGCTAGGAGTCATCATTATGATATTTCAAGGGCTTTCAAATAGAGTGATTAAGAGAACATTTTTATGTGAAGCAGTTATGTAGCTTTGCAATAAAAAAAGTGGAATGAGAATTATTCATAACACATTTTCCACTTGCCACAGCTAAAAGCTCCAATCCATCAGTGACTCATTGCAGATATGCAGTTGTGATATCACAGAATTCTACTACCAGCAGTAGGAACTTACCTGAATGCATTTTCTTCAGAAACTGGTGTCAAAGGGAATATTCCTTCTTGTCAGTGATATAACTAAATTCTATTCATGTTTTGTTTTCACCTGTTAATTTACCTGAATATAATTCCATAGCAATGTCTAGCTCTTTCTGGGACTGCTTCACCCTCTAATGCTAAAAATATACCTTCTCTTTACGTATACCAGATGTATAGCACACTACTAGGGTGTGATTTCATCAGGACAGTAGAAAACAAATAAAAGATTTTGTATCCTCACAGTGAATGTGATTTTCTGGTCCCATCCCTCCTTATTGAGATGACACAATGAGAGGATATAATTTTCATCTAGTAACTAAGCCATTCTAGAAATTTCTTATCCTTTTGCTCTGTATCAGAAGTTGAAATTGTAACTTGGATCTTCATACTTTTTCTATTAAAACATTAATGACAATTAATTAAAAATATCAACACTTTTTTTTTTCAGAGATAAAAGAATCCTTAACGTTAATATTTGAATTTCAATGTTGTCCCCCAGAGCACTGTACCCCACAATGAATGTAGCAGTGAACAGAACATGAATGATGGAGGGAACAGAGCAATGGTGGAGGGAATTAATTATAACCTGTTTTTTCATTAGTGAAGGTATTAATGTAGTTATACATAAATTTCCAAGGCATTTTAAACACGACTTGATCTTAGTGATGTGCACAGCAAAACAAGGTGCAAGGTGATGGAGTCAGACCTAGGACTTACAAGGTTAGTTCTTTTAACTCACACACCCTTATGCAACCTCTTGTCTGCCTGCCATGTCCTCAAATAACCAATAGAGCATGACATTGTTAAAGAATAAAGAAGTATGAGCAATTTTAGATACACTAGAATTAATTTTAAATTAAAAAAATAATATTTCCTTTTTCTCTACATAAGATCCAAAATACTTCCAATACATAGGTGAAGGGTTGCCTTTGAGTTTCCACTGACTGATATCACTCATATAAGAAAGTGAAGCAGCATATTTCAACTGTAGAGGTTTCTTTTAAAAGAACAAGTGAGCAGAACATAGGATACTACTATTCTGTTATAATGATGCCACTGCTAAATTTTACTATTTAACTCCACAACTACCCATTTTTTCACAAAAAAACTAAACAAAGGATATCACACTTAACAATATTTTTATTTTCTTGACAATTTCTGAGGGCTTAAGGGATATTCCCCATAAATTATAGGAAACATATTTTTAAAAGCAGCATACAGTACAAATTTTAAGACATTTCCAGATCCCAAAAAACTCATTCAATAATTTTTTTTGTATACCTGAAAAGCAATGTGTACAATATACAATACTGGGACAGTATAGGGTGCTTGAGACTTCTCTCACAACACCTACTTGAAAAAACTTTAGTGTATGTTTTCACCTGTGAAAAACATGAAACTAAATACTTTCCCTCTTTCATAGAAATGGTGAGTTATATATACAAGATTCCTGGAAGCATCTTGTACAGTTAATGTATTCAGGTTTATGTATTTCAATTATGAAAAAATGAGAAGATATTATAGTTGTGAGGAATTTGTTGTTTATCTGTTTAGTTTTCCCAGTCAAGTAGCCATAATAATCTAAATAATACAAATAATAAAATGGATAAAATTTTTATTCAAGAAAACTCTTTCATGCTTATTTGTCTTTATTCTTTTTCTCCAGATGTCGTGCTGCCCTGGTTGAGAATATCCTTCTTGGTCCCAAGAAGGATAATTATATCCTTCCTCAATCACAACAGGGATAAAGGGGCTTGTGACAAATTTTAAACTGTTTTCTTGGTCAGGAGGAGTACAATGTTGATGTGTTCTTTCCCCTTTCTCAGATTAATATCTTCTTTTCCAGAAGACAGACCCTGGTAGAAAAACATATGGGATAGGGGTGTGATTTTGCCTGGAATAGAGTGAGTTTTCTTCCTAGTACACTGGTATAGTGCTATGTTTTGGATTTACTATGAGAATAATGTTGATAACAAACTATGTTTTGGTAGTTTTTATGCAGTGTTACTCTAAATCAAGGACTTTTCAGATTCCCATGCTCTGTCAGTGAAGGGATGCACAAGAAGCTGGGAGGGAGCATACCCAGGACAGCTGAGCCAACTGTCCAAAAAACTATTCCATACCATAAGACATCATGGTCAGTATGAAAACAGGGGGACAGTTAGCCGTAAGATGCTGGTCATTGCTCAGGGATGCTCTGGGCGTCCATCATTGGGTGGTGAGCAAATATATTGTGCATCACTTGCCTTTTTTGAGTTTTATTCCCCTCTCTCTCTTTGTTTTCTCCCTTTCATTATTGTTGTTGTTTTTATTATTATTAATTAAATTTTAATTTATTTCAACTATTAAAGTATTCTTATATCAGCCTATGGATTGTATCTATTTCTGATTCTTCTCCCCATCCCTCTGGGCATCAAAAGGGGGAGTGAGTGGCTGTGTGGCACTTTGTTGACTGGGGGGAACAATAAGGGGGAACAAATACAGAGAATTTTTAACAGTGTCAGAGTTAACGCTTTCCAGCCGTCAGTCATAGTAAAACATCAAATCATAGTAATAAAATAGTTTGGTTTCAAAAGGAAGTTAAAAGATTATGTTGTTCAAACCCCACTGCAATGAGCAGGGACATTTTCAACTCCATCAGGTTGCTTAGAGCTGCATGAAACCTGTTCTTGAATGATTTTAGGGATGGGGCATCTCTCTGGGCAATCTGTTCCCTCAAAAAAATTTCTTCTGTATATATAGCATAAATCTACCTTCTTTTAGTTTAAAAACATTACCTCTTTCCTGTTGAAGAGGCCCTTTTAAAATGTCTACCCCCAACTTTCTTATAAACCCCCTTTAAATATTGAAAAGCTACAATAAGGTCTCCATGGAGCCTTCTCTTCCTCAGGCTGAACAATCCCAGCTTCTCAGATGTTCCTCATAGGAAAAAAAAATACCGCTGAGCCTGGGTCTTATTGTTCACCTCTGTTAGAACATCTAGTCATTTTATAATAGTTTGCAATCACACAGAATTTCCTTTTGATACCAGCTCAAGTGTTTTGCTGAAGTCTACCATTCTCTTTAGCAGTTTCTTATGTTAAAAAGTTGTCTTTAACACTGTCTTGGATCTGCTGGAAATGTCAAGCTTCAGTGCGCCACGCTGCAGGCTCTGAGAAGAGAAAGAGCATATGGTACTTTAATGATCACGTGTTTTTGTACAGAATTTTACATCTCCACGTATATTCATGTCATGCAGCACTGAGTCAAGAATTTTAAATACCAGTTGACTTCTCAGTTATACCAGTAACATAACTGAAATGGACAGTTTTGTTAATAATAGAAAATATCAAATCAGTAATCACCTATACTCAAAGAAATTATTTCCTCTATCAATACAATCCATTTATTCTTGAGATTATCAGTTTCTTAAAAATCACTTTAAAAAAATTATTTTTAAAGTTATTTCTCAATGTGGATAAACTTAATTAACAGGCAGAGACAAGTGCATGAAGTAATATAAAACCCTAATTAATACAGAACAATGACAGAATCTGAGTGTCTATGAGATTGTTCTCTAAACAGGGAAAACCACTGGATGCTGATTGTCATTGTAAGCATGAAGTAGTCATGTCAACATGCTTGTACAATTATTAGACAATTTAGAAGAGGATGAAAAGGGCCAGAGAATTACTTCTGAAGTAGCATACATAAATGTTTTTTGGTATAACGACAGCAATATTTCAAATCCAGATACTTGGTATATAAAGGAAAAACATCAATGAAATTAAAATAGTTGGCATTTCCTTCTCAGTCTTGCAAGAATATATGAGCAATCTGGCAACAACAACAACAAAAAAAAAAAAAAAAGAAGGGGGGGAACAAGTTGTTTCTGTAATGGCTTGCCTTATTCGGAGATTTTTATACTTCATTTGTCCAAAATTTCCTGATGTGGAATGATCCTATTGTATGTTTATAAATCTATGCTCCTCAGAGATGTAAGTGGAGATTGTACTGTCAATGTGAGCTTATATGGAAATTATACTGTCAGTGCAATGCATTTTATGCTTTATATTTATAATTTGTTTGTGGAAAAGTTTTTTTTTTACTTTTCTTACAAAGTACAAATTCTGAGTCAAAGCCTCTTTTTCACATAACTTTATGCTACTTTATAACTAGGTATAAAAAACCTCCAAAACTTTCATATCTATTTCTTCTATTTGCACTGTTTTTTTCTTTTTTTTTTTTTAAATAAGTATTTAAACAAGAAGGAAACAAAGGGGTTTTCCTAATCTGTGCAGAAATATGTTACTATTTTTAGCAATGTTCAGAGTTCTGGGTCTTGATGTATGGTAGGATTTCTGATAATCATGATAAAAGGAATTTAAAGTTATGAGATAGAAATAGAGTTGCACAATGTTTAGCAAATACAAATGATATATCACCCATAAGTCAAAGTATAACACTGACCTTTGGAGCATGCATCATAATTCAAATGTGAATTTTAAACATACATAATGCCAGTTATCATCTGACTGAAACTCTCTTTTTATTTTTCAGCATTTGATTTTTTTTCTGCCTTTTCTCTTTGTTTGTTTTACTTTCTAAGCTGCTTCAAGGTTGAGCATCATATTACCAAGGAATGAGTCAGGAATAACTTAGAAATTTAAGGCTATTCTCAAAACCAGAACTGCATTCTTAGGTATATCACAGCAGAATTGCATAAATTCTTTCTTTCATTACTGTACTAGGTGACTTCAAAAAATATAAAGCAAAACCCTTGACAACCAAATAACAAGAAAATCTATCCAACATAATTTATAAAAAAATATAGAATTCCACAAATAAACGTTTTCTTGACTCACAGAAACAGGTGACTTACAGGGAAATGTCAATTATTGAATAACTGTGACTTCAGTGTGGCATTTTGAGTCTGCAGTCTGAGTTACTAGATAATATTTAAAGGTATCAACAGAAAACAACATCTGACCTTTATTCTAGTAGGTTGTTGTGATGGTTTTGTGGCTGACTGGCAAACACCCACCAAACTGTTCTCTCTTGCTTCCCCTCCCCAGGTAAGCAACTAAGCACCACACAGTGGCTTGCTCACTCCTTCCTATTAGGATGGATGAGAGGAGAGGACAAGGTAAGAGAATAAGATGGAAAAGCTCATAGGTTGAGATAGACAGGGACTTTACTCAGCAATTATCATCATTAATTTAATTTCCTGCCAAATAAAAATAAAGTAGGATGGTGCAAAACAGAGCCAAAACTAAAAGCACATTCTCCCTGCACTTTCTTTCATCCCAGGCTCACTTCACTGATCAATCCCTGACTTATCTGTCACCTCCCCCACCTTAAAACAGTGTAGGGAGGAAATGTGTTGTTGTCTGTCCATAACAGTTCCTTTCTGCCACTTCTTCATCCTACTTTCCCCTTGCCTCACCATGATCTCCGCAGGCTGCACGGAAATCTCTGCTCCAGCAACTGGACTATATCCTCCCTGACCTTCTCCACTGCTATTGTTGCCTGCATGGCTGTTTCTCACATGTATTTCTCATGTCTCTCTGACAGTTTCTAGTTGGTTAAAACTTGGTTGTAATAATGCCAAGGTCATGGGTTCAATCCCCTGTGTGGGCCATTGACTTAAGAGTTGGACTCGATGATCCTTGTGGGTCCCTTCCAATTCAGAATAGTCTGTGTGAGTCTGTGAGTATTTTTATTCTTTCTTAAGTATGATATCATAGGGTGCCACCAGCGTCACTGTTGCACTTGGGTTTGGACATCAGGGGGTCCATTTTGGGGTCATCTAAAACTGACTTCAACATGGGGACAACTCATCATTTCTCACAGAGGTCAGACCCAAGGCCTTGCCTTGCCTTGCCATGTAAAGTAAATATAGCCATTTTAAGAAGTCAATAATCCAGATATTTACTTTAAGAAACTCAAAGTATGAATTTGATTTTTTTTGGTATTATAAATGACAAAACTCTGAATTTTCATAGTAAAAATGCAGTTTTTAAAAATGGAGAAGCTAACTGCTAAGAGGCAAATAGCTACTGACTGTGACACTAAGAATTTGAAGGATAATAATGAGGAAATTACTGAAGGGAGCTACTAAGGCAATTGGAAAGACTGACTAGATCAAATACACATGAGAAATTTGATATATGCATACCTTTGCGTAACAGTTCACCAGCATTGGCATGATAACTGAAGCAAAGAATTCAAGTTTGTACAATACATAATGCTGTGCTGTTATAATTCAACTATTTATATTATTATTGCAAACTGTTGAATTTGAAACTAATAACATTAAATATAGGAAAGAGAAAAGATGGGAAAGGTAGGGGATGGTAGGATGCAAAATCTTACATGCTATGTGTCAGGGATTTCCCAACAGGCTGTTTCAGTGAAATATTCAGTGAATATTCATTAAAAATATTAAGATTTTTTTCATTATTCACTTTTTATATTGAAGCAAGTTTTTGGCAAACTTGTAAATTAGAACAGGAAATGTTCTAATTTTCTACTGAAAAATATTTTTGACAAATGGACTTAGAAGTTTTGATGTGCAGCATTTTTCATGCCAAGATTCTAATTCTATTTATGCTAAATCTCCTATTCTGACTCCATTTTGGAGCAGGTGGAATTTGGCATGTGGCTCCCTCCCCTATGTAAATATGCACATAACTGTCCACACATGAAAGAGTTTCCAAGGATCATGATGAATAATGAAGGTACTTTGCAGTTACTTTAGTAACTGGAGAACAGTGCTATATTATCCTATTCCTTGTTTTGAAGTGTCTCTAGCCTTCAAGCAGCAGGAATTCCCTTATGACAAAATACCTTAATCTGGTGCCTTATATTTCATAATGAAAAGGCTGCACATTCGACCATTAAAGTTTTTGTGACACCTTTGCATCTGTGCCACAGAGAGTACACAGTATTGTTAGACTTGAGGTTACTGGTAAAATCTTTTCATATCAGAAATTTAGACAGAAGAAATTAAAAAATCTGCCTATTCCTTTAGTGTTTTGTGAATTTCCTTCATGTGTGATTGACAGTTCATTTTTCTTCTATTTAAAAAGTCAGTAATGAGAAGTTAAGAAAGTTGTGTGATCAGAGACTAAGCAGACCACTGATGAATATGTGGTTGTTCAAGCTCTTTTCCATAATTATGTTATTTGGTTTCACTGGAAAGTATCCTCCATCTAATATTCTCCCCCAAGTAGAAGGGATTCATTATAATGCAGCTAGATGTGAAACTAAAAGTAAACAATTTACATATAAAAATCCCTTTAAAAAATTAAAATGCTTTCAAAGTATTCTTCATAGCTTAGCATATTTAATTACTTATGACTGATGATACTGGTAAACATTTTTGGAGACAAAGTGGAAAATGACAACCTTAATCTGTATTTTGGGATGCCTGCTACCAGTGTTCAAAGTAATTACTCTGCCTTAATTCCCAGATAGTGTCATGTAATTCAGTTTACACAGCTGCTGAGGTTCCTGTGAGGTGATATGGTTCAAATAAAGGACCAGACTTATCCCTAATGCAATTCAGCCCATGACACTAGAACTTCATATAAAATATGTCAAACACTAAATCAAACTTCTCCTATAACTAATATCTAATGGATGTAAATTTCCCCTTATGCTGAAAAGCATCTTAAAAGATATGCAGCTACAATTACACTTACTGCATGTATAACAAATAATTAATTAACAAAACACATCAACAAAACACAGTAAGTTTACTATTTTTGTCTGTGAATTGTCACACATATATCACAGTAAGTACCACACTGGGAGTGGAACCAAACAATAATGAGGAAAATAGTTTACCTAAATCAGAGGCATCACCAAGGTGAAGTTGACCTATGGCCTGCAATAAAACTGATTCCATTAAAAAAAAAAAGATTATTGTCATAAGACACTCTCTCCTCAGGGGAAGAGAAAGCCCAAAATGCAGACTGGAACCACTTCTTAGGGAAGCCTGACGCCTCCCTGGGCCCTAGGATAAAGATGGGAAAAGAAAGTTTCCTGGTTTGGTAAGGCCTCGGATTATTATTGATTTTTGTTTTTTTTTCAAGCAGACAGTGATGGAGTTGCAACAAGAAGTCTGAGAGCAAATAACAGAGGCTTCAGGGCCTTGGGATGACTGATTAAGGCAACAGGAGCACAAGCAATATTCTTCTCTATCTTTCCAGTTGCCGGGAATGGTGAAGAAAGAAACAGGAAAAACCTCCAGAAATTTGGGGGTTTTGATCATGGGTCATTATACATGACACCAGACCTGTTTGCAACAGACAGACTACACCTGTCACAAAGAGAGGAAAAGGGTATTTGCACCGGAGTTAGAAGGGAAGGGAATAAAACCAAGCTTGCTAGAGATAAGTCTGGAGACAACATGTCAATGTTTGAAGGATGTGTGCTGGCAGGGTCCCTTAGTTTGCCATCTTAAAGGAGGTGGGGAATCTAGATCCATGTAGAAGCACAGATGCAATGCTTATTGATGGTTAGAAATGAAAGGGCCTGAGACTGGTAGGAATTAGGTCTTCTCTTCCCCAAAAAGTGGCCAACTGAAGTGTGTCTACACCAATGCACACAACACGAACAACAGACAGGAGATGCTGCTGGGAGCCACTGAGCTCCAGGAAAACTATGCATCCAGTCATGGGATCATGGTGGGATGGCTCTCACATGGTGTGCTATGATGGATGGCTATAAAATTTTCAGAAGGGATAAGGAAGGAGAGGCAGTGAGGTATATTAAGGAGTGTTTTTGTTTGGAGCTTAATGATGTTGATGGCAGGGTTGATTTTTTATGAGTGAGAATCAGAGAGAACGCCAACAAGGCAAATATCCTGGTGGGAGTCTGTTACAGGCCACTCAATCAAGAATTAAGAGGAAGATAAAATATTTTATAGGCAGCTGGGATAAGTCTCATGATCCCTAGCCCTTGTTCTCATAGGGGACTCAACTTGCCAGATGTCTGCTGGAAATGCAATACATCAGAGAAGAAACCCCGGGAAGCTCCTGGTGTATGTGACACAACTGTTGAGTGAGCTAAGTAGGGAAGGCATCCCACTTGCCCTGTTCTGGGTGATGGGATAGTTTGAGGCCATCTTGTCCAGACAGGTCATGAGAAATAAGGAGGAGGGTCAGTGAAACTGCCACCTTGGACTTCTGGAGGGCAAAATTTGGCCTCTCAAGGAGACTCTTTGAAAGAATCCATTGGGAAGCAGTCCTTAAGGGCAAAGGAGTCCAGGAAGGCTGGACATTCTGCTAGAAAGAAATCTTAATGGCACAGGAACAGTCTGTCCCTAGTTGCCTACAATGTTGACCAACTTGGATGAAGAGAGCTTTGGCTTGATCTCAGGGAAAAATCCAAGGTGACCTGACACCACCAAGTCACTTTGTGCCCCTCACTACAAGAAAGACATTTATCTGCTGGAGCATGTCCAGAGAAAGGCAATGGAGATGGTGAGGGGTCTGGAGCACAAGTCATATGAGAAGTGGCTGCAGAAGTTGGAGAAGTTTAACCTGGACAGAGGAGGTTCACGTGGAACCTTACTGCTCTTCACAATTGCTGGAAAGGAGGTTGCAGAGAGGTGGGAATTGGTGTCTTCTTACAGGCAACAAGTGATATGACTGCCTCAAATAACACTGGGAGAAGTTTAGAACACTGAAAGGGTTGTCAAGCATTGGAAGAGGATGCCCAAGGAAAGGGTTGAGTCACTATCCCTGGAAGTATTTAAAAGACATGTAGATGTGACTCTTAAGGACATGGTTTAGTGGTGGGCTTGGCAATGTTAGGTTTACAAGTTGTTCTCAAGCAAAATGGTTTTATGGTTTTGTGATTACATTGTAACTTGTGGTAGTTTTAAGAAGACAAAAATTGTTGCATTAATTTATTTTGCCTTTTGTTTTGAGAAAATCAAAGAATATTGTATTATTCAAAATTCTTTGAGGAGTACTTTGAATAGCTCCACAGCGTTGCAACCATTACAGACCACTAGTCTGGTTTTAATGGCAATAGATTAATTTAACTTGGATCACTATTATTGATGAGTTGCACAAATCAATAGGTCTAGAAATTCTTTTATTTCAAATGTCATAAACAATTACATGAATCAGTAAGTAATATTTGCTTCAATTACACAGTAAATATCATTGGCAGGGAGGATTTTCTAGTGTTTATGTTGTGAGGGAGAACAAGGGAAATTAAAATATCCTTTATCAAGAAATTTACAGAGTTCAGCAGGGTTCAAAGAGATTTCTGCCTTTTTCTTGATTCTTGGTAGCCAGATTGATGGGATTTTCTAGAATATATTTTTGTTCCTAGCATTTTTTCCTTCATAAGTTACTTTTATAGATAGTTTTCTTGCTACAGTTATTGCGTTACTTCAAAATGGTGAATTGTTGGTTTTTTTTTCTTCTGGGGGATAGATTTCTTTTAAAAAGTCTTTTTCCTACTACTGCCAAGGAGATTAAAATCTATTTTAATATCCATTTCCATAATGACCTGTTATTTCAGTTATATTTCTGTCATCTGCAATTTCAATTATTTTTTCTACAGTATGTAATAGTATATAATACTACTGCTTATAATTTGTACATTAGCTATACTTTTCACTTTTGACTTCTTATCAGTCATAAATTAGTATTATCAAAATATAGAGTAGGTAAAACTACTCCTTATTTAGTAGGATCTTTCAAGTATCTAACATAAAGTTTCTTCAGACAATTGAACAGAACCCATAGTGAATCTATGGCAATTTGCACTACTTTAATATTTAATCTTCAAGCTTACATTTTTTTCTGTGGAGAATTTTTTCTTATTTCATTGTCAGCTCCTTCTGCATGCAAAATATTTTATTACTAACATCATGAGTGTGCTGGTTTAAAGGTGAACCAGCAGGGGAAATGAACTCACCACGAGAGAGATTATAAGTCAGAGCTAAAATTTAATAATAATATTACAATAACAACACTGACACAAAAGGGAAATTACTTTCAACTCACAAAACCCCAGCAGTATAACCCAGTGTCCTGGGGCCCAAACCCAAGGGAGTTTGTTTGCCCTTGTGCTGAGACCCCTGTGGTTCCCCCAAGTCCAGAGCAAAAGGAAAAGAAAAACCTGTTGGTGCAGGCGAGGGCTGTGGTCTGGGCGAGAGCAGTAATCTCCTCCTGTCAAGGTCCTGCTGCTGCTTTGGATCCGATGAGAAGTTCCTGAGGTCTTCTTACCCACCACTTATGTACCCTCAGGGAGCACCCAGTCCCTCCCCCTGGGCAGGGACTCACACAATGGGTGATTAACTCTGGGAGCCAGGGGGTGTTGAGCTGTTGATGGCCCATTAGCAGCTCCGCCCCCCTCAGGCTGGGTGTGAGGGTGATAATGGCTCCCTGGGCAGCTGCTGCTAATGGCCCATTGACCTTGGGGAATGAATAGAGGGGTAGAATACACAGCTTTGATCACCCCCACACAGGGTTAGCTGGTCCCTCCTGCTGAACTAGGACAATGAGACAGCAGAATTTTGATTTTTTTCTGTTGTATCATTTTTTCCATAAGTCCTAAAGTAGTCCTTACTTTTTAACTTTTACTTTATTCCCTTTATCTATTATTTCTGTTCTCACTATTTTGATTAGCCAGTGAACTAAGGACAACTTGGTAAAAATTAGTAGATTTCATGTCGTCACTTCCTCCTACATAGCACCAGACTTCTTAGACATTACGCATCATAATTTTGAACCCTCCAAATTTTTCTTTGTATTCAGCAATTTCCAAAAACTTTCAAAACATGTTATTCTTATACAAAGATGCTGATACTCTGTAACTGCAGTGAAAATTTTACTTCAATTCTTTAATCAGGTTTTTCAGCTATTTAAGTGGACCTTCTTTAATAACATTACGTATATTGACCCATCCCTTAATACAAGTATTTAATTTATATTTTCAAATTGCTTCATGTACTTTCTTTTAATTATATAAATAATACTTCTCAAATATCTTTCTTTATAAACTATTTTAAAGTTTTCCTTTGACTTATTATCTGATCATGTTATTTTTTATTACTTCAAAATTATATATGATATTTAAAAAGACACGGATATACACAACAAGTTCAGTTTCCTTTATTTTACACACACATACATATATGCATGTATATTCTAGTAACATCTGATTACTTTGCTTCTTTACCTGTTACTTTTTAGACACAATTTGTTATAATTATTTAATGAAAACCATATTTTTAATACTGTGCAAATCTACTGGATTCAAAGATAATAAGATCACTACCTCTAGAGTTTATGAAGTCAAGTATCTGACAGAAATCTGATTCAGAATTTTCAAGTGTGCTTTATACAGGTTGCCTAAAAAAAGTCATAAATTTTAGATATTTTAAAGTTTACCTGAATCTTTTAAACTGCATTTCTTTACTGATAATTCACTTCTGCACAATTTTCTATTAAATTTTTAATTGTATTAGGAGATATTGCTGCCAGTTTCTGAAGTGCCAGCTGAAGACATAATTTTTCCAAGCAAAGTATCTGAACTCACACTGGCTTAACAAGCTGTTTCTCAAGTAGGCAATGGTTGTAGAGGTTTCCAAACAGCCACTTAAATGTGATATTGATGTTCATAGTGCACCTTAATTACCCAGATTCTCCTAGTTTTAATTAAAATTCTACAGTTCTGTGATATATGTTCCTTGTTTTTCCAATGCTTATGCATTCCAAATCTAAAAATCACTGGATTTATGAGGACGTAACATCTCTGAGAAGGAGCTTTTTTCATTCTGATGAACTGTATAATAACAAGTAGATAGATATTATGTATGATTCATATTTCAAGAGTATTTTTAAAGGTTAACATAAAGTTCAGTAATGTGGCTCCAGGAATCAACCCTGAGTCTCTGACAAGATTCAGAAGTTGTATGTAAACAGGAGGAAAATACAAAAATTTAAAGGAATTGATGCAAATACCAGAAGATTTCAAATGTACTTTTCTTTTCCCTGGCCTAGAAAATCAGCTAGCACATAGTTCTTTGGCTCCACTGGCCACAATGAATTTAGAAACTACGCAGTCAGAAAAATGTACAATGCAATAATCTCTAATATCATGAGTAGACATTGAAGGTTCAGACATGACTAAATTAACATATCTTTAAAACACTGAAGTGACAACTAAGACATAGAAACTGTGTTTGCTCTTAGTTCCTAAAAGAGTTAAATAAAATTTCTTATTGTAATTTTCTATAGAAGACATGACTTTGTGATAAACTCCCTCCTCTGTGAGATCTGAATAGCTGCCTTGCCAATAATGATTCTTATGACTTTTACCTAAAGTCTGTTATAAATAGAGTATATTTTCTCTCCCTACTGAGAGAGCAGGATCTACAACCTGTGTATGCTTTCATCCTTTCATTGAAGAATAACAAATTACAGAATCAGACTTTCTTCATCTCCTTCAGGACTCATCGATCTCAGAGACTTGGTCACCTTGGAAAGGTGTGTTGTGTCTTTTCTCACTCTTAGTTTTGTTAAGGCACATTTACACATTCCTGAAGGAGGACCAGTGAGGTCAGACATCCATATGACAAGGGTTGCCCAGCATTAGGGGTTTTAACTACTAGGCTTCTATGAAAAGTGGCATCCTCCAACTATCTCCATTGTACCATCAGGAAAGACAGTGCTGGGATTAAATCAATCCAAATAAATTTGGCATAATATGAGCATAGTAAATAAGTGGGGCTTTTGTGGAGCACTGAGCATTTCAAGTTTTTAAAATTCACAAGGACATATTTAAAACTGATGAATTGAGGTCAAAATGGAAATGATAAATAGTAAAAAATTTCCTGAGAATAGCCGTTCTGAAACATTCTCTTAAAGTTAACCACCTGCTTATATTGGGACTTAGGTGGAATTTAGCTGGTCTGGATACAACCATGAATGTTTCATTAATGCAGTCATTAAATTTAAAAAATAACTTTCTGATTTGCATCTGGTGACATGTTGGAGAGAACACATTGATTTGGTTTAGCTTGGCTTTTTCAACTCACAGATGCAATAGCATGGAAATGTCATTTACACTCAGTCTCTCAGTCTATTTTATTTACTACAGTAATGTCTACTGCATTAGCCACCACCTCGTCAGTGTATGAAGAACTACAGCATTATGAAAATTCACTTTCTACAATTTGTTGCTATTCTTTCCTCAAATTGCTTATTAAAGATTGGTCTCTATTCCTCCCTGCTACTGATATGGTGTTCATTGAAAAAATTGTATTTTGATTGCATATGCACTCAGTTATAGAAATACTATTTTCATTAAATCTTCTACTATTGCTGCAAAGTTTGTATATTTTTTCTTGAAAAAGCTTCAAAAAAATAACATGTTTGGATTGACAAAATAATTCACTTTCTCCTGATCTTACTGATTCAGTGGTTTATAGTGGCAGTATTTGGCTTGTAGCTAAATAATGTTCCTCTTTGGTGAAGAGCATCATACAAATAAATGAGTTGAATTTGATAGTATTAGATGAACCTTTTATGGGCAAAAAGAGAGTGAAAAGCTCTTTGATGAAAAAAAAAAGCTATTGCAAAAATAAATGGATATTAAAAAACCTTGCAAATTTTTTTACTGATACTTATAGCAGGTTCTAATCCCCTAAGAGCATTGTGGAACAACCTTCAAATACATACAAAAGGACAAAAACCCTTCTAAGTATAGCAAGACTTTTTTTACAGGGAAGGAGATTTCATGTTTTGGAGCCCTTCTAGTGCTTTACTGCCATGTTTCAGGGTGTTTAAAACATGCTTTTATGTTTAAAATTTATATCTACTGTATAGCTTTGTAGAAACAAATTATATGTTTGGAAATTATACTCATTTAGTTCTGAAGACAACAAGTTCATTTCCATCGTTTAATGAAATGTCTTTTTTATATACCATAAAAGTCAAATGCTATTTAAAAAATACAGAATGAACATTAAACATTTTTGTAATCATCTTCCAAAAAAAAAAGTAAGTCCAATAAAGATTTGCTAGTTCTAAAAAGAGATTCTAAAAGAATCTCATTTCCTTCCAACATATAATCTAGCAAATGTATATCAAAGTCTTTTCAACGAGATCCTATTAAGAAAGACCTGATATCTTAAAATTTATTTATTAAAAATGGAAGAAGACATTTGGATAATTTTCAGAAGTAAGCAAGAGTTTCTATTGAAAAGGTCTAGGCACTTCTTCAGAAAGATTCATCCTGTCTTAAAGTAAGTGACAATACACATCACACCTCAGAGTACCTGTTTGTCTCCATTGACTGTGAAATAATCTTAGTGTTATCAGCTCAGATATAAATGTTTAAACTGAGAGCATCTAAAATGTCTCCATCTAATTAATTAATTTGAATCAATATGAATTAATTAAATTAATGTGCCCATCTCCCACAGATAAATTTTCTGGACCCTTTTCTGGTTTTGTCTAGCTAAAATTAACAGCCTTAAATCCATTTACTCCTTAAATCCATTCAAAACTCTGGATTTCCTGAGCTTTCTGCTTTGCCTCAATCTTGGTTTTTTTTAGCATTCACCTACTGCCTCTTTCCCCTCATATAAAACATGATCACTTTCTTTCAAATATATTGTCTATTTGCATTCTATCCATCATCTTTCATTTGCTGTAAATAAGTTAGCTACTAAATCTGATAAGCAAATGTTACTGTATTTTATATTTGGTTTATACAAATTCTTCTCTCCTGTCTCTCACAATGCTTTACATTCTTGAGAGGCTAAAAGCATCCAATAAAAAATAATAATCTGTTATCAGGCTTTTTTCCCTTTAAAATGCCTTCTCTTTAACACTTTTTAGTGAATTTAGACAGAACACCCAGAAACTAAGAAATTAGAAACAATTTGGCTACTGAGGTCTTGACACTGGAGTCTGTCACAAGTTATTGCATCTTTGTACTCCTTTGTCTGCTTCTATTAGTCATTTATTGCTGTAAATTGCAAAAATCCACAAGGCAGCCACCTTATTCCTGCTCAATGTTTATATGGCAATAAGGAACAAATTATTCTCCTGTGTACAAATGTTAATATGTATAATAGTCATTATCAAAATAAAACTCATCAATAATTAGTAAATTAAAACCCAATTTATTTCATCTACAGGGGGTCTTATTTCTACACTCCAAAAGGTGAAACACAAAAACTTAGATATTGAGTCTGAAACTGAAATCAATTGGACTTGAAGAGTCTTAGCCCCTTTCTCTTTCAACACCTTTAAGCCCTGAAATCTGAATTAGTAATTGTTGAAAAGATTTCTACTTTGTCCCAAATAAATTTTCTTCTGTTTAGATGTTGGCATTTGCCAGAATGTTAGTTTTAATTACTGTAATTTCTCAGAACAAATAATATGAAGACATTTTTTATTACCTTTGAAATAAGGCTTCACAGACATTATTATTCAATTTAGGTTTGTAGTCCAAAATCAATTATGGCATAATCAACATTTCTAAAAACAAACCTTTCATTTGGCAATGGATTTGGATTATAAACAGAACAGTAGGATTCATTAGAATGACAATTTTTTGCATGAACACCAATGGCAGTATTAAACCAAGGTTTTGTCCACCGAGAAAGCATTTCAAAGCTTTAAAAATAATTCTCTCCTACAGAGTCTTCAGCAATTTCCTATTATGAAGGCATGGTATCTTACAAGCAATGCCTAACCACATCCCTGAGCTCCTCTTTTTGGCACAAATTTGTATCATTTATGAGTACTATAGTTTTCCTTTTTGAGGGAAAGGAAAAAAGGAAGAAAGGAAAAGAAGAAAGGAAGATAGATAAAGCTATTTCCTTAGGAACATTAAAGTACATAAAACATGATGGCAAGAACTCTCAGTTCTTCTTCTGATCACATGAACTGACTCACAGTCCCAGGAAAGTTTAAAGCATGTAAAGATAGTTTTTGCATCAGTCAAGCACTTACATTGAGAAAGATGAAACTGGACCAGCAATGTTTCCATCATGAAACAAAGTAACAACATCCAACAATTAGACTAACTTTAAATAAAAAGGAGAAATCTCAGAGAAAATGTTTGGGGGTTTTTAAGAAAAGTTTTGATTAAGTAGTGTCAAAATGTTTAACATCAATGGGATTAAAATATATTCATAGCAGAAAATGTATTTAAAATGTAAAGTCATAAAACCTAATAAAGTTAGAACTGTACTAAATCCTATGAAGCATTTAAATGAAAAAAGTTAAAGTTTAAAATAAATAAATCATCTCTATTGACATTTTAAGATGACTGAAATTAAGTAAGAAAACCAATACAATTTAATGTCTTCATCAGACTTTTAAATGAAAGTATGCTTAATGAAGTAAGTTTGTTCAACTTTTTCCTACTAATTTGGGAAAAATAAAATGTGGTGTGTTGGTTATTTTGCTGAATGTACCAGGTCATGGAAAACATCTAAATCTTCTGAAGAATGTGACAATTTCAATATGCAAAAATGTAGTGTCAGAGAAAAACTCTGTGAGAAAATTTTTCTGAATTTGCTCCTGCCCTGGGGACATACAGTTGTTATATCCAACAGCAATGTCAGAAGCAAGAAGAGAATAAAAAGGAGAGAAAATAGAAGATGACATTAGCCCAAAGGGTTACCTGAAGCAGCCAGATGCAAGAACCACACTTATGGGACTCCTTGTTTGCTCTGAATGAATCACTTAAAAATATTGAAGACAATTGTAGCTCCCAAGGAGGAGCATTTTGATTTTCTTTTAAGAGTAAAGAAGGAGAGGAAATAAAAAAAAGGTGAACTTTCTAATATTAGTATTTAAAAGCAGACCATCTGTCCAATGTATGGGCCAGTTTTAAAAATCAAAGATGCCAAAAGTATCCTTCATCAATTTGCAGTTTCTTGATATAAAGACTGATTTCTGGCACTAAGTGAAGACTGGAAAAAAAACCCACATTGAGCATACTTTTAACTCCAGCAAAAATCTATTGCTTGCTTTCTGGAGTTTGAAGGCCAGTAATGATTAGATCTTACTCTAGCACTTCTCATTAAAAACAATGGGAAATGGACAGTGTGGGTATTCACTGGGTTTTGGTAGATTTCGAATTGTTGGAACATCTAAGCTATTTCCCTAAATTGGATCTTATTTATTTGTCAAGTTGTAGCAATGAAATCCAAAACAAGAAAGTGGACAAAGCTCAAGGTCCATTTCCTAAAGGAAGCTGTCTGAATAGTTCAGCTATCTGTTTTCCTGAGATTTATGCTTTTTGCATTTCTTGATATTTATTTTTTTAAGTGGATATTTATTTGGCCTCTAAATAAGTATGTTAAACCATTGTGTGTGTTTCAGTATTTGTAACAGAGATCTTCCCCAGCTACCCAGGATAATGGTTAGGTTAGCTTTCCTTTCTTATTAGGGAAGAATTACCAAAATTGATAAAACCACCCATTCTTTTGTATAAATTAATAATTAAAAGTTAGTGATTTCACTAACATTTAGCTTTTCTAACAAAACATTTATAACACTATATTATATTACTTCTAAGGAAGCTTTAAGATTTTACAACTAATAACATTTTTTATACAATGACATTTATTATTGTAGCAATGGATATTTTTTATCTTGTAACAGAGTTACCTGAATCCACTTGGTTGTCTGTTTTGGTAAACAAAATGTAGAAGGTAAAGAACTGTCAGATTATAAATTTTTTTTGCTTTTAAATTAGCATTTTTGTTTGTTTTCCTCTGTTTTACTGTAGCACATGTGTTTATGAAAGTAGATGATATATTAATTTTAACATTAGTGCCTAGAGTGGGAAAAGGCCTCTCACCTCCTCCCAGAAGAAATATCTCATCTGAAAACATATCCATAATAAGTAAAGCAGAGTTTATAATTCTATTGTCTGTGCATGTTCACCTTATGTTCTTTGAAGAAACATGATAATGTTTCATTTTGTGTCTCTTTGTTAGGTGGAATGTCTTCAGGGACTGAGGTCCTAACTTCTCACTTGCTCAGTGACAAAAGTAATAAATACAGTTCTATAAACATGTTATTGCTGCTGTAATGTCAAGTAGTGTTTTCTTGGTCTACTTGCTGAAGTTCGACATATGAGAGAGACCACATCACTCAGCACAAGTCATTAGATCTGTCATGTGGTTTCATGGTAGGCAGAATTTGTTTCACAGCAAGTCTGAATTTTGCATGCTTAAAATTGGGTATGCCCTTTGTGTAACACCTCTATGTATTTTTGTATCAAAGTATTTTTAAAAATATACATTTATATGAATAATTATATTCTATCGATATTTCACCTTGATTACCTGATGTGATTCTTAAGATAAACTGGTACTCTATTTCTACTCTGTGAGGACATTTGTATTCATAAGTGGACCTTTGTCTTATCTCTAAATCAGAGACACAATGTTACAGTATAATGATTTTAAAGATATGCATGCTATGTATATTTATAATACCAAGTGAAATAATATGTTTATTTGTAAGACTAAATAATTTTATTTTACTTTTTTTTTAATTTATGAAATACTGGGTTTTTTATAAGCATTACAGGAAATTTTATCAAGCATCATTAAAAAAAGTTGACCATTTTGTACACACTCCCTGGTCAAAACAACTATTTCCTCTGTTTTCACTCTCTTTGTTTGCAATGCTCCTTTTAGGCCAGGCTTTCTCTTCTTCACAAAGTTTTCTAGGGAGGTATTTGTGGTTTCATGACAGATAAGCTTTTAGTTTTAGACATTCTCTTCTGGTATAAAATTGTCCTTCTCAAAAGTTTGTCAGACACAATTACTCCAGCCCCAGTCCCTTTCCTCATGGCCCAGCTCCAGCACGTCCTGTACACTCAAAGCTGCAGGCAGAGTAACATGTGAAAACAGCTGTATAATGCTGCTACATTTATTTCTAAATCTTACAGAAGACATTTTGATGTCCAGGGGATCTTTGGCCCTGAGTAACCTTCAGACACATAGTGGGGAGGATGAGAGAACAAAGTATGTGGCAGGCACCACTCATTTATTGCATAGGTCATAAAAATATAGATTTAATCATTAAATGAGTGACAACATATTTGGACTATTGAGGCACATTCAGACAATCAGAAAGGAAAGTCAATTATAACTATAATTATAATAGAACAGTGTTTTAATAGATTCAGCAACAATATGACAAAATTTAGTTTTAAATCTGTGTTCTCGGTAAGTGTTCAGACCCTGGGAAAGAAGCTAGGCCATTTACTCTGCTGGATTGACTTTATATATTCACATAAAAAAGCTGACTCTCATTTTGAGTGATATATTACACGACAGTAAAAAAACACCCTTTCTTGTTGAGGTGACATATTTGATCTTAAGTATGATTCAGCTGCCTACAAAATACCTATTGTCATTTGCTCTGTCCCCAAGTCTCTAACTTATCCTGATAGCTATGACAAAAGGTTGAAAAGAGATGTGTGCCGTTCTGGGCTAGTAACTCAGAGCCAGGAGGGATACCCCAGGGCATCTCAGCTATCCCTACCGGCCTATCAAATCAGACTGGACTGGACTGGTAGAGCTCTCCTTTGTCTATTGACATTTCAGTGTGGATGCTTAACTAAATTTAATATTTCTTAGTTTAAAATGTCCAGGTAAAAATCCAGATACTGTTAATTTAATGAGATTTTTTGTCAATTTTTATGCCTGATGCAAAAAACACTGCTCTGAATAGTTGATTCAGAAATACTAGTTATTTGTGATAGATTCAGAAGTAACTATGGTGCAGCAAGATAGGTAAAAAAGAAATTAACTACATGTGTAAAATGAGGAACTCTGTGCTTACCTTTATCACTCAGAAATCAGAACTTCAGGAATTGTAGATAATTCATGAAATTGTCAAGTCACTGCTTAGCAGCAATTAAAAAAAGCAAAGCAACCATTAAGGTAGTAATAGAAACAAGTAAATCAGTTACAGAACAAACCAAAGAACATTGTTATTCTCCTGTAGAAACCCACAGTTTTCCCACTTCTAAATGTGTTTTACAGTAGGGTTTTTCCACCTCAACAAGGATAGAATTGAAATGCAAAAGTGTGATAAAAATTGACAAGTATGATTAAAGGCATATAACGGATTTACATTAAGGAATGGCTAAGTAACCTGGTTCTGTTTAGTCTAGAAAAAGGGTAAGTGTTAGGAGCCTGAAAAAACAAAACAACAACAACAACAACAACAACAAAAAAAAAAAAAAAAAACAAAACAAAAAACCCAGGAGTGTTGTGGAGAGGGAACAGAGATAGTTGCTGTCTTTTACAATACAAAAATTGTATCCTTCACCTCTCATCCTCCTGAGTACTACTGCTGCAGTACAGTGAACAGTGGACAGACCTTAGCATGACCCAGCAGATATTCTTTGGTTTTTATGCCTCAGTGCTTTGCTTTATCCTTGTATTTTCTCCTGAAGACTTGATGAAAATGTAATTATTTTTAAATTAATATATAAAATCAAAGATCATATGCTTCCCAAAAGCTTCTGGAGGATTTGTATTCCAGATATTTCATGACAAAGCAAAATGTAATTACTCCTTCCCAATATCCTCCTGTTTTATTCCTGATTTCTGCTCATTATCTTTTTTACTCTTTCTCTTATAGAGTCACAGAATAGCAGAATGTCTTGGGTTGAAAAAGACCTTAAAGATAACAGACACTTTCCACATGATCAGGTCGCTTAGAGCTCCATGCAACCTGGCCTTGAACACTCTGAGGTATAGGATATCCAGCACTTCTTAAGAAACCTCTTCCAGTACCTCACCACCCTCATGAGTACAGAATTTCTTTCTAATATTGAGTATAAACCTACTCTCTTTCATTTTAAAGCCATTCCCCCTTGTCCTAACATGGCATGCCCTTGTAAAACGTCCCTTTACAGCTTTCTGGTAGGCCCCGTTTAGGTAATGGAAGGCTGTTATAAGGTCTCCCTGGAGCATTTTCTTAAGGCTCAGCAACTCCCCCTCTCTTTGAAGAAAGTCATGAGAAGCAAAAGACAAGTTCTACTTTTCAGGGTATTGCCAGTTTTCCACTGATAGAAACATTCAATGGCAAAACAAGCAGAGATGTATTTTCAATTTGATTTTGGTACAGTTTCTTTCAAAAAATTATTTGCTTTGGAGGTCTTCTTAGGCAGCTGTTAGTGGAATTTGAAGGTGTTTTCAACATATTTTTCTTTAAATTTTACTTTAGGGATAAAAAAAGTATTTTATAGCTACTTTCCCCCCCCCCCCAAGAAAGTAATATTTAATTTGTAGGTCAGTTTATTTCTCTTGCAGAATACCTACTTCTTGCATTTGAGAAGTCTTGCAACTTCAACATAGAAAACACTCTAAAACAAGTCATTTTTCTCAGCTGACAAACAAATTACTAGAAATTTTCAATTTGAAAAGTTCTAGTAAACAGTACCTTCTGTATTAATATATTATGTATGTATTATTTATCAGAATTATTTTGTCTTCTGTGATTTCTTGTGTTTCTGAAAATGATTGACATAAAGAGAAGGTTTGTAACCTAAAGATGTTGCAATGCTGTTGCAATAATAATTTTTAAAACTCTCAACAGTTACATCGCCATTAGTTTTCTCATGCAGGTGGGCAAAATAAATATGTTGTAAGTATAAACTTATCTATCATGGCATGCCATGCCAATATTTTGGAGGAGCTATTGCAGAAATAGTGCAGGGATTATATTGAAGCTTTTATTATCTCTATCATCATTATTGTTGCAACGCTTTTTTATACCCTGTGCAATTCTTTAATTTGAAATATTTTTGTTAATATTATCTAAACAACAGGGAAAACACAAAAAAGCCTCAAATCTAAACAAAACACCTTCATCAAATTAAATGATATATTGCTTGTGATAAATTAATTCGACAGAGATCAAATGACATTTGTATTTTTAATGCTAGACAAAATACTTTTTGTACTCTTTATGGTCATGTCTTTCTGGTTATGTAAATTATAACTGCTGCCAAGAAGATGTAGCAAGCCAAATGAGAGACAAAATAAGGATGAAAAAATACAGGCAGGAAGGACATTTTGGAGTTACACATTTGCACAAATAATATTGATGCCAGATAGAAGAATAATTCTTAAGTAATACTAAAAAACTCCAAAGAATAATACAAATTCTGTAAATGGCATTCAGAATACTTTTCCAGGCAAAAGGAAAGACCCCATACTTTAAATTCAAAAATTTAACCAATTAGTGTCTAACAGTTAAATTGTCCAAGCTCTCTAAGTAAAAAGAGAAGTTTAATTAGTACTTTGGCTAAAATTAGTAAACAGAAAAAAAACCCCTTCAAACCTGCTACCATGTACCCCTTTTTTTTTCCTTTAATGCTTATACTGCCAGTAGGCTTCTGAGTCCTAAAGTTATCACCTCTTTAGGAAGAAAGCAGAAGATGGTTATGATGACTTATGTCCTAATATCTTTATTTTGGAAATGCAATAATCCTGGGAAATGATGTCTTCTTCCTTGCCCTTTTGTCTGTTTTACTTATCACAGTCTGTCTCCTTCTGGTCTGCCACATGTCAGCTGATGGTGGCCTCCAAAGGATTGTCACCATCCTTCACCCCCCAATGCTGAAGAAAAACCTGGGGAAGCAGCAGTCACTAGACCCCAGTCCAGGAGCTAAATCAGGCAAACCTGGATCAAAGTAAGGCTGAGATTCTGCACTCCTGGGTCTACACAGAGCCTTTAAACTTTTGCCTCAGTTTAAAAGAAACTAAGATATCTATCTGGGCTAGGAAGGGGACTCTTCCTAAAAACTGCCACCACCTTTGAAATTCAGAGACTTTAATCAGAAATTATAGAAGAGGAAAACAGTTCTTTATTGCAAATATATGTATGTATAACAAAAACCAGAACAGAACAAACAACAACACCATAATTGAAATTTTCAAACGAATCAAGTCCTATCTCTGCCCCTTCTGTGCAGTTATATTTACAGACAGCAGGAGGCAATGCTGCCCCTTGAGAGGCAGAGGCTCAAGTGACTCATGGGCTCCCAAACTCATGTGGGAATGGTGGCCACAGGGATGGGATGAAACCTTTCCTGAGGGCAGTGCAATGACTCTCTCCTACCATCCGTTGCCCGAAAAAGCTTTGCGAAGGTAGGGGAAGGGGTGGGAAGGAGGCAGCAGTTCCTCTGCAGATGGTGTTGGCCCCTCGAGGAGTCTACAGTGAATCTAGGAAGTGCTGACTGCTCTCTCCAAAGAACAGCGCAGGGTGAACAGAGTGAGGGGGCAAGCCAGAGGGAAGACCCTTCCCAGTGTCTCCACCTTCCCTGATCTGTTGCTTGTCAGCAAAGTGGATCTCATGAGCAAAGTAGAGATTTATATCTGTCTTAGCCACAGCAACCATGAAGTGATCAAGTTTAAAATCTGTTAACAGGAATAAAAATTGCCAGCAAAACTTCAACTTTGGATATAAGAAGATAAAACCTCAGGCTGCACAGGGAATTAGTGAGTCCCCAAGGAAAATTTTTTGGAGGGTGCTGGGGTCTATCAGTGCTAATCACTTTTCCAACATCACCTTCTAAGGGCATAGGAGCAAGCAACTCCCAAATACTGGAAGTCAAGCAGATTAGGCAAAAGGCCAGCTTGGGTGAAAAGGAATCTTCTCTTGGAAATAAGGCAAAAAAAGGAAGTTGTATGCCCAATGGAAGCAAGGTTAAGTGACATGGGAAGAATATAGAGATGCTGCTTGTCTGTCTAGGGAGAAAATTCATATGACCAAAGGTCAACTGGAGTTGAAGCTGACCAGTAATGTGGGGGACAATAAAAAGATTTTTTTCAAATATATTAATGGCCCAGTAGTAGTATAGAAATAATATTCAGCTGTTCCAGGATGAGGATGGTAATCTCACAAACACAGAGACAACACATGGGTGTTCAAGGCTTTCTTTGCCTCTGCCTTCAACATAGATGAGGGACTAAGGGGGTCTCAGTGCCCTGAGCCAGAGGACCATGAGTGTGAGAAAGATTGACTCCCAGTAGACCCTGAAATTGTGGGGAATCTGCTGCTCCAGCTGGATCTGGACAAATCTATAGAGACTGATGGGCCAAGAATCCTCAAAGAGGTGGCTGATGTCATCACAGGCCTCTCTTGATGATTTTTGAGTGTTCTTGGGAAACTGGAGAGGTGCCAGCTGACTGGAAGCTGGCAAACATTGTCCTGATTTTCAAGAAGGGAAAGAATGAGGATTCTGGAAACTGCAGAACTTTCAGTCTCACTTCAGTTCCCAGTAAAATCATGGAAACAATTATTCTGGGAGGTATTGAAAAACACCTGGAGGGCAACACAGTCATCAACCCCAACTAGCACAGCTTCATGAAGTGAAAGTCCTGTTGTCAAATTGTTCTTCTCTCACAGGATAACCCACCTAGTTTCCCATCTAGGAAAGCCAATAGCTGTAATCTTTCTGGACTTCAGCAAAGATTTTGGTACTGTTCGTGAAAGTATCCTTCTGGACAAAATGTCCAGCATATGTTGAATAACTGTGTTACATGATGGAGGAGCACCTGGCTCATAGGTCAGGCTTAAATATTTACAGTGAATGGGATAACATCAGGCTGGTGACCTGTCACTAGTGGGGTTTGTCTGGGCTCCATCCTCAGCCCAGTTCTTTTCAACATCTTCATTAATTACTTGGATGCAGGACTTGAAGGAATACTAAGTAAGTTTGCCAATGCCATTAAACTGGGAGGAGCTGATGACTCCCTTGAGGGCAGAGAGATCTCAAGAGATTAGAGACATGGGCAAGCACCAATGTATGAAGTTCAATAAGGGCAAGTGCTGGATTCTGCACCTGGGGCAGGGTAGCCCTGGTTTTGTGTATAGACTAGGGAATGAGAGGCTGGAGATAAGTGGTGTGGAAAGGGACCTGGATGCCTTGGTTGACAGTAAGTTGAATATGAGTAAGTAGTGCCCTGGCAGCCAAGAGGGCCAACTATGTCCTGGGAGGCATCAGACACAGCATCACAAGATGGCTAAGGGAGATGATTGTACTGCTCTGCTCTGCACTGGTACAGCCTCTCTTGAGTACTGTGTGCAGTTTTGGGCACCACAATATAAGAAAGATTTTGAGTTACTAGAGTTCAGAGGAGCGCCACGAGGATGGTGAAGGGTCTGGAGGGGAAGCCTTATGAGGTGAAGTGGTCACTTGGTTTGTTCAGCCTGGAGAAGAAGAGACTGAGGTGAGACCTCATTGCACTTTTTAACATCCTCCTTAGGGAAGTAGGGTGGTAGGTACTGATCTCTTCACTCTTGCAACCATTCAAGGAAATTGCATGAAGCTGAGTTGGGGGAGGTTTAGGTTAAATATCAAGAGAAAAGGTTTTTCACCCAGAAAGTGCTTGAGCACTGGAACAGGCCTCCCAGGGAAGTGGTCATAGCATGAAGCCTGACAGAGTTCGAGAAGAGTTTTGACAATGCTTTCAAGCACAGGATTTGATTCTTGGGGTGTCTTGTGCAGAGCCTGAAGTTAGATTCAATGATCCTTATGGCTCCCTTCTAACTCAATACATTCTATTCTTTGATTATACGATTTTATGTGAGAGTAGTCGGAAAAAGAACCCACATTTTTCATTGGCAAAGAGAAAGATTAGACAACCAAAAGAATCTTTCCAGTCTGTCTTTTGTGATTTTCTTCCTGTCTTTATTTTAATGAACTCTTATTTATCACCTCAGTACTAATACAGAAGGCGTTAAATAATTACAGTACAATTGATGAAGTAAACAGAAGATCGAATTAGAAAAAAGACGATTGAATTGTCAAGAAATGTTCTTTTTAAATGCATAGCTGTATAATAAGAAGCATAATCTCCTTTCTATCTTTAAAATTTTCTATCTTTTATATCCATATTTCTTGCTATCCCCTTATTTATATTATCATAAATTTGGCTCAAATAACTCAACTGAACATATATAGTGCCACCTAAGATGCTATAGGATATTTTACTTGATTGCCAGGTGCCACCAGAAGACCATATTCTCCTTTAAAACCTGGTCATATCAGTCATATGTAAATGTCTTGCATACCTTACAGTATCTCAAATGAGCCTAAACCTTTGTATTAACATCACTGAATAAAACATTTTATGTCACGTTTGAAAGCTCATATCTAACATAATGTAACTTTTTTATAGCAGTATTTTTGCATTAAACATGGGCTTTTCTCATACACACATCAGTAATGTGAATATCTTTCACTAATGGAACTTCTGTTTCTCTACTGATTAGACAGAAATAAATCATTTGGATGAAATACATAGCTTTTAGATAATTAAATAGAATCTGCTAGAATTACATATCAGACTTTGTTGAAACAGCACGTGAATGCAAAGATGCAACACTGTGCTAAAACTAAGATATTTGTTGTTCTTCCTTGTCTGATGCTTGCATCAAATTTGCATGAGGAAAGATATATTTAGGTGCTAGATTTATTCACCTACTCTACTCAGGAATAGCATGGTTATAAACCTACTAAGGCATAGTAATGGTACAATTTATGGTCTTTTGAAATCTCAGGCCATGAGTGGATAGGCCTGACTTGAAAGAAGATAGGCTCATATTCACAAAATAAATCCTGAAATTTCACAGACTTCACTAAGTGGGCAAATGAGCCTCTGCAAAGAAGAAATCAGAGGAAATATGCCACTAATACTTCTTAAGTATAAAATTTTAAAAACCAAAACTACTACAGAAAAGAAAAAAAACATGCAGAGATAAAGGTAAAATTGTGCAGAAGTCTATTATACACCTGCAGACTCTTCCAAAGGCTTCAGTGAGCAAGACTTTCTGAAAATTGCATTTGAAATACACTGGAAGTTTACATTTTATTTCCAAAAGAAGACTTTCTAAAAATATCTTTTGAGAGGAAAACATTATGAAACTGAGAATTACTGAGGAAGTAAAAAAACCACAGGAACTTGAAGTCTTCCTTCCTCTATCAGTTGCAAATATTGAGTTCCCAAAACAGATAAAATGAAAAAGGATTGTAAAGCAGGTAAATCTTATTAATCCATGAAAACTATCCTGTCTTTGATTTTGGTATTCAAAGAAACAATTGAAAAAAGATTTGGTTAAAAGTGCATTCCACATAATCCAAATGTAATCTACAGGCTTGCAGATGAAACAGATATATTACTTTGGTCCCTTCACTGAGTGACTGTTGATTTCTCATGAAATGTCTATGATATTGCATAAAATTTAATTCTAGGGGTTTTCTTCCCTACATATAATGAGGCTATATATTCATTACTCATACACAAACAGCCCTTTCCAGTATCAGTGTTCAGCTAAAATCATTAATTTTTTTTTAACTAATGGCTATATGTAAATATTTTCCCACTGTCACTTGCCTGCTACTGAATGTTTAGGGCAGTACTGTTGGTTTTATCACCATGTTTCAAATTTTATTTTTCTTTGTATATTGAAATATTATATTAAACCCAATAAGTAATTGCAACTATTCTATCACAACTTGAATATAAAGCTAAATAATTTGTTTTGTAGCATTTTTCTTGAAAAAAAATCCCACATCACTATAACTATCTACTTTTAGAATTGTTTATATTAAGGGCTTATGAGGAAATAAATTCTTATTTCTTTAAACTGGTATGAAGACCATGTGCTCTTAACAGATATGGGATTGAAGAAACGTGTACTGATCCTCTTTTCAGTCTTTTAAAGGTTGGTAGAATGGGACCAAAATGGGAAACATGAATTTTCACATTCCTAATGATGCCGAAAGGGTTTTTTTTAACTTTTCAATTTTCATATTTTGTAGATTTTAGAGACACAGTAGATGTAATGCTGTAGATTGTAGTGAATTAATATTTAGCAGCTTGTAGCATAAAGTCCTTTTATCTCTACCCCTGCTCCAGAACAGGCACCTAAGATCTGCCAGCTATTTAGTCTCTTCCTCAAGGTACCTGATTAAAGCATATCAGAAGAGAATATAAACATGGAGCAGTGTGACCCGAAGCCCTGGAAAGCGTCCAGAGAACCTTTGTGTGCTGAAGAAGAGGAGATGGATGAAGACAGAGGGTCCCAACGACCCCAGCCCCAATTCAACAGGGGTGGGAACTGGGAGGGGACAGAGGTGGAACTGGACATGTGGACAGTAGTGATTGGATAGGTTATATTATAAAAGCTATAGAACTTAGAGCTTGCATGCGCGCGCGTCGATGTATTCCTGGATGAGCGGGGTTGCTCATTAAAGTGCCTGCCCATTATCTTATCTCCTACAAAACTTGGCTTGGAGTCTTTTTTTTACAGATTTTTACGGCAACACTAAGTAGATCGATAATCCTTAGTCTACTACCATGAAAGTAGACATGTCTAGCAGCTAATTTTTCAAGCAACTCCATGGGTTTTTGCCTGGTTTGGGCTCCTTTAGTACAATTTGTCAATGACACAAGAAACCTGTAATATAACAGGATTTATGTCAAACTATGGTTTCTAAATGGTACCTTTTTGTAGATAGATGTCTATTTTCAGTAACCAGGGAGACTATCAGGCAAATCAGCTCTGCAAATTTAAAGGTTTCTAGGTCCCTCCAAGGATGGCTTTCTAGATTTCTGTTCTGGACACAACCATCTAAGTTCTATCTATATCTCCATTTAAAAAGTTTGGTTCACAGGAAGAACATCAACCTGTCGAAGCAAGTTCAGAGGAAGGCCACCAAGATGATTAGAGGGATGAAGCACCTCTCCTGTGAGGAATGGCTGAGAAAATTAGGTTTGTTCAGCCCGGAGAATAGAAAGTTTTGGGGTGACCTACTTTCAACCTTCCAGTACGTGAAGGGAGCCTTCAAGAAAGATGGAGAGAGATTATTTACAAAAGCATGTAGTGACAAGACAAGAGGGAATGGCTTCAAACTGAAAGAAAGCAGGTTTAGATTAGATGTTAGGAAGAAATTCTTTACTGTGAGGGTGGTAAGGGAATGTGAGGGTGGTGAGGCCCAGAGAGGTTGTGGGTGCCCCATCCCTGACAAAGCTAAGATGGATGAGGCTCTGAACAACCTGGCCTACCGAAAAGTGTCCCTACCTATTACAGGGGGATTGGAAGTAGATGATATTAAGATCCCTTCTAACCAAGACATTCTACAATTCTTAGAAGACAGGATGACATATATATAACATTACAATCCTTTTTTTCTCACACTCAGCAAAACCATCATCTTTTCAAGGAGATCTCAAAATCTTTAAAAGAAAGTTATCTTTTCACCTGAAAGAATAGAAAACAATGGAAGCCATGACTTCATTTTTGTTTTTGTTGTTGTTGTTGTTGGTTGGTTGTTTTGTTGGTTTTTTTTCTTCGTTGCATGACCAGAATAGTCTCTCCATTTCTGGAGCTTAAGTTAATTGGACTTTAACACATCAGTGAGGGTGTAGCAATCTCATGTAGATTAAACAAAATATTTAAACTCTAGATCTTCAGATCAGTATAGCTTTCTTAAGACTTTTCCTTATGTATAGAAGACAAGTTTTGATGCACAGCTTTGTTCCAGAGTGAAACCTCTAGATGCTGTGATAATATCAACTTAAATCAACTATCAAATACCAACAGTGATGAGTTTGTTATTACCAATCACATTGTTATTGTTTTGAAATGGAAAAGATTCACAAAATTAATAATCACATTCTTACATCAAATTCCATTAGATGCATCTAAGGCATGCATCATACATCTATATTAGATTTTGACTTTTTATAGCTAGCTGTGAAAATGTCTTTCAAAAAGAGTTAGAAAAATTAGTTTAGCCTCACTGATATTTAAAAAGGTCAAAGAATTATTTTATGTTATTTATTCAGATTATTTTTAGTCTGTGAAAGAGTGTTAGCTAAAACTAAAATTGCATTTGAATATCTGATTTCACTTGATTTGTGTTCGTACTTTGACATGAAAATGCCTTTCAAGTATTCTCAACACTTCTCTTGCTAATCCTTAGTAAATTAATATGGAGTTGGTTACTATCCCTTATCTCCAAGCTGAATTAGCAAAATTAGCATTTACAGACATCATTAAATTTGATTATAAATAAGTATACTTTACAGATACCAATTTCAAATCAAACTGACTTTGTCTTATTTAGCATTTACTAATTGTCACTTTATAAAATCAGTATTTGTAAAATAAATAGTTCTGCTCAATTTAACTTCATTAAATGTGCACTGCATAATTATTCCTTTCTCCCTTGAAAGAAGCAACAGAGGTAGAAAGCAGGAGTCACAAGTCTTTCTGTGTCAAGAAAGGAACCAAGAATGAAGCTACCTAATAGCAGTGATGACTTAACCATTCACAGATTTATTATTTCTATTAAAAGAATGCATTTACTTCATTTCCACTTTGTTTCACCTACAGCAATTTTCTACATGAAGATATTAGCATTTTGAGTCTGTGTTTAAAAATATCTTCTAGCAACCAAAAAGTGTAATTTGAATTTGTTGCCTTTCAGCTTTCTGTTTATCATGCATATGCATTTAAATAATTTTTATAGTAATGATAAAGCATAATCTGATGAAAAATTATCCTGTAAATTATTTTCAGATATAAATATATAAAACTGTGAGTAGCTTGAAAGTGCATTATGAAGATGCTTTTCAGATGAAGGGCAGTGAATCCATCTAATGCATATTTCAGTGATGTCTTCTTTTAAAATGCATGATTGCAAAGATTATATAATTTAAGTGAAAATCTCATTAATTAGCCCAGGTCTTGAGATATCATTTTCACAGATGTAAAGGAAAGGCATGTTACATTCAATAGTTCCATGTACTAATATATGAACATGTTTAATCTGCCTTTCATATCTGATTGTGATGAAAATATAGCGTATCAGAAAGACTTAGACTTTGTGAGTGTTCAGATGACTTTTTTGTCACATAGCCTGATAGAAAATTTGAAAGTCATATGTTTTTTCTGTTCATCTTTGCGTCACATAGAAAAAAATATTTTTTTCCAAGTAAGAAAAGGCACTAAATGATACAGACATAAAAAAACAATTGTAGTGGTACGACCTAAATTCAGTAGCAAAATATTAGTAACTTCCTCTCCAACTGGATGTTGGTTGGTTGTGTTCCATAACATTTTTTTCTGCAGGTTAATGCTTAATCCCAGAATTTAGGAAATGGCAAAGTATGAAAAAATGTAATAGGCAACTTTGTAGGACAAGAGGGAGAAATATGTGGTCTACTTAATAATTTTGCTTCCTTATTCCTTGTATGATAAAATGTGCTAGATGGTCAGGAATTCATTTCCTAACCCTTGGTCACAGGACAGAAGTAATTAGAATTGAATTGTTACAGTACTTTGTAATGTGAATAAGACTAGAATATGGTGACACTGAAGTCTTTGTCCTGAGTTCATATAACTGACACTATCAGCAAGTGACTGGGGCAGCCTAAACTCTTTAATGCGTGTATCCTCTAGACATCAACACAGAACAGGTTGGGACTCTTGTTTTTTCTTTATGGTTGGGCAATTAAGCTTAAAAAGAATGATCTATTTCTAGCTTTCAAAAGTACAGAAGTGCTGATTTACTATACTTTCTGAAGAACCCGTGTGTGTGGCTCATCTTCACGAACGAAGATTTGGGAAGGGCTGTCCCCACGTGAGTGTGCCCTTCCAGCCTGCACAGTGGATTTTAGGTGAGGCTCAGCGTGCGCAGAACTGGCCCCACCGTTTAAGTCCTGAGGTCCATCTGCCACGGCCGAGCGAGCTTGGACAGTGCCAGTGAAGTCCTCAGGACTAGAACCTACAGCACCCAGCATTTCCCAGGAGGTCTCCCATCCAAGTACTAATCTGGGGCTGACTCTGCTTAGCTTCCAAGATCTGGTGGGATCGGATGTCAGGGAGGTTCAATACAATCGTTTTTCAGCAGGTCCCTTTTGAGGATTGAGGACTAAGGTTTTCCATCTGACCCTGTGGGTGAGGGACATGGCAAAACCCACAATCATATGGTGCTTTTCTTCCTCAAAGCAAGTAAGTTTTGTTTATAGGACATTTCCCCTGACCTTTAATGACTTAATACTCTGTTCAGGCATTATCTGGCAGGATGCTTCCTGTCTGAGTTAAAATCATCCCTGGTGCTGGCCTAGAGATTAAACAGCGTAGATAATCCTGTGTCAGTGCATGGGCCCACTTTCTAGTCTCAGTATATTGTGCTAAATTAATTTTGTAAATAAAACAAAGAAAGGTTTGGTGATAACTTTTGTGTCTGAACTCAACAGTGTTTACTGAGACATGTTTCTATGACATATACTTCTGCTGGATATGGTGCATTCATTTTGATATTGGCATTATCATCTGAGATGCTGTTTTATAAACAACATTACACCTGCATAAATTACTGTAATTTGAACAATTAAGTTTAAAATGTACTCACTCAGGCAAAAAGACTGTATTTCTTAAATATTATTAGCCTCACACAGGTCCTCAGGATTGTTCCAGATCCAGATTTTGAAAAAAACCCACTGTTTGTTTGCTCTTTTGAACTAAGATGGTCTTTTGAACTAACTTCCTAATTTCAAACCAAAAGAACACAAAAAGAACTGGTTTTTTCTGTTACTTTTCTAAATTTTTAAGGTAGGACTACCACCATATTTTGAGTTTGATAGGTATTTTTGTCAGTATTATAAGTGTCCTAACCATAACTTGGCACCACGTGATATTTCTGTTCATCTGTGCAATTAGTATTCAATGTATTCGTTCTTCTGTTTCCCTTATGATTTCTAGTCATACTGATACAAAAGCCACAGGAAAAGTTATATTTCAGTTTCATGTTGCTGTAGCTAGTTTTAGGTGTTTAACTCCTGTGGTTTACATACGGTGCTACTGATTTCAATTTCAGTTTAATAAATAACAAAAAAGGAAAAAACCCACAGGATAATAGTTAAATTCTTTGATCTCTCAGGTTTAATTTAACAAAAATGTTTTTATCAGACATATACTAAATTCCTATTTTGATTAATATTTTTTCTTATGTCACCAGTGGCTGCCTTTCATTTATTTGTCTGTGCCTCAGAATGTAACCCTTCAGGTGTTGCCAATGCACACCAGATAAAAATTTTTTTACAGTTAGACAAGTCTACTTTGTGTATAAGATTACATTTCACATGTAGTACCACTTGAATAATTGCAGGCTTTCTTGAGTTTAAATTCCTACATATAGTGAAATATTCTACAGAATTAGGGTGTCTAAACTTGTCAATGTAAGTCTTCTAAAGCACCTTGCAAATGTTATGCTGAAAGAAATTATAATAAAAATTATGTGGCCATTCTTAGTATAGTCTTTTCATTCCTTATATTTTCTTCCAGGATTTATAATTTTAAAACAATATCAACATCATTTCCAGCATAAATCCAAACCACAGCTCCATACTAGCCACTGTGAAGAAAATGAATTCTACCACAGTACAGATACAAAGCACTGGATACAGTATAATGTATTGTTCCTGTTTATTGTTCTCTATGAACCTAAAAATATACTGCCTTATACAAATGAATAATTAAAGACCTTGCAGACTTAAGTTGCTCACAAGTTCAAAGAAAAAAAGACACAAAGAGGGCTTGAAGTTCTGAGACTATACTTCCCTTTTCAAGAGGGAGATGGCCTTAAAGAACAGATATACTCTGTACTTAAGGAGGTTAAAACTCACATTAATTATATAAGTGATGTGAAAATGAGACTTTAAATGTGAGTCTTTTTACAAGTCTTTTCAATTTTTTTTCTGTCCCTGACTATTAAAGATGTCTACTGAGATATTTTGTTCATCACCTAACATATTTTTCTCACTTTATTTTCTACTTTCTTCTTATAAATGTCATATTTTTTAATGTATGCACCATGACAGAATGTACTTTGTTGTACCACATGATTTAATGTTAATATTACAGCAAGAGTGTATAGAGTTATCACCTACATTGGGCTCACTGAACTGAATAGAAAGCTGACAACATGCTCCATTCCATTCCATTCTTCATTTTGAGGTGTTATTTCCAAATTATTTCTAGACTTCCACCATCTGCAGGTTGGGTAGAGAAGTATTTGAGAGCAGCTCTGTGGAGAAGGATTTGGGAGTGATGGTTGATGAATAACTCAACTTGAGCCATGTTGCAACCCATCCCAGAAGGTGAGGATAACCTACATTCTTTTTACTACTTTCCTTGGTGTGCATTAGAGTAAAATAACACTGAATGGTTGGGGTTTGTAAATATTTATATGTAGGGTTTATTTTAGACTAATTTGGTTGCAAAGGAAAACAGGTATGTAATCATTTTGGTTGTTATTTTCTAGCAACATATGAGCATAAAAAATAACAAAACATATAAGGAGAGAAAGAGAAGGATGGGATAAAAGTACAAAGATATGTAATCACCACATGTTGGATCCAGCGGCAAGACTTGGTAGGTGCAATTTGAATGTCTGTTGGTTGAAGTAATGGTCTTGATCCATCAGGGGTGGAGGAAGTCCTAGGATGAAAAGGGAAGAAGCCTGTGTGGTGAGTGAAGAAACCTGTGTGGGTTGACGGATTTTGATTATGCTTCGGCTAGGTGGAAACATCCCAGCAGTACCTCCGTTGGGGTGGGGAGTTTTACACTGGATTATGTGATACTGTGAATCTCAGGGTACTTTGAGAGTCTTTGATGGTGTTACACATTTGAAATTGTCTTCTGTAATTTCACCAACCACCAGAAGATGGTGTGCACTAATAACAGCACTGCGATCTGCTGGCACAGCCTGCTCCAGGCCCTGAGCACCTCTTCCCTCAGGGGAAATGAAATTGCAGGAAGTCCTGTGGGAGTTGGAGTGGTATGAAGACTACTGGCATCACATGAGCTGACTAATTGTTCCCTGCTCAGCTCTGGACAAGGAGTTTAAAGCTCCTCATCCCTGCCAACTGACCCTGCACAGCCCTGCCATGCCCCAAAGACAGTGCCCTTCCCTACCAGCCAGACCCTGCTCCTGCCCATCACATTTTGTGCACAATTTTGTGTGAGGTAAGCCTCCCACCCTGGACTGTTTGGAGTGAGGTAATCAACCACTCATGTCTCGCACTGGAACTACATACTGGAGCTTCTTTCCTGCTGTGGCTGCTGCCTCCTTTTCCTGCTTCCTTTGTCCCTGGCTGCTGTTACCAGTGCTGCCACAGGGGACACAGCTGCTGAGGAAAAGTCCACCAGGGCCACCTTCTAACTGTGGCTGTGACTGCTCCAAAGGAAACCACAGTTGCTGACTCAACAATACAGAAATACATAAAGATATTTTCTGGGTGATATTCTCTCTGGGTTTGTGTGTTTTGTAGTTTATTTTTGGTTTTGTCTTTTGGTTTTCAGTAAATTGGTCTGTTTCTAGACTTTTCCTTGTGAGCATCATTAATTTTTTTTTTTCAAATTTATAATAAATCCAGGAAAGTTCAGTTCTCTTTTCCATCTAAGGTCCTGTTTCCTTGGCAAAATTGTCTTCAAACCAAGACAGATTATCTGAGACATTGCAATTGCCTAGTGTGTCAGTTCAGTTAAGTCCATTATAGTCCATTATAGCCCACCATCAGAGATTAACACCTCTGCCACGTGTGAATGTCTCAGTGTTTCTCTGGAGGTGAGTTATCCCAGCTGAGCTACCCCTGCAAGGAAAAATAAACACTACCCCACTTCACAGGATTTGCCTCTTTCCTTGTCATGTTTAACACTGCAGCTTGTAGCCTGAGGTGTGGGGTGTGTGCAGCCTCACCACCTGGGCGGCCACTCTGCACATTGTTAGCAAAGCACCCTGCTGGTTGTTTGAGCTGTCAGCACTAACAGTGCGAATGAGTGTGGGGGCTGTGGCCTCCTCCCAGCCTTGTTTATTTGTCCTTAAAACTGAAGTGATTAGACAATAGTACTGCCTTTATCTTTCCTCAAGTTCCCATCAGGAGGCTTAACTCACAGTTCCATTCCCTGAAAACCAGGAGGCCTATTCAGGCAGGGTGTGGGCTTCCATGATCTTAACAATGCTTAAACAATTAACTATTTCAGTCTTTCACAAGCCAGTTGTGTGTGCTCCCAGCCCACAAAGCCAACCGCATTCTGGTCTATGTCTAAAGGAGCATGGCCATTCTTAGACCTCAGCCCCAGAACTACAAACTCAACTGAAGTTTTACTTTAAAAAAAATATACAAGGCTCAAAAAATTTGCCCAGTGAATATTTGAAGAGCCCTGAGTTCTTTAATACCTTGGTATAGTCTAAAGAGAAGGTGCTACACACTTTTTCTCAGGAAATACTTCTATCGATAATTTTATAAAATAGGGTAGATAATAAGATATCTCAGAAAAAGTTTAAAGGGTAGTATAAAATCAAAATAGAACATTCCACAAAGAATTGACTTAGCACATGCTAACACACACAGCTTAGCAAAATCCAATCCACTGGTTTTAATTTGCACAAAATATTACAAAAAGAGACTAAGAAAAGGAGTAAAGAGAGAAAAAAGACTGAGATAAGTTCATAGCTATGACCAGAGAGGCCTTTGCCAGCTTCCACAAGGCGAGTGGCACCTCTCGAGCAAAAGACAGAGACCAAGTGCTGCTGTTTTTATGAGCTCTGGCCCCCTCTGGCCATCCCTTCCAGGATGGACTTCCAGCTCACTGGCCATGTTGGGGCTCGGGGCCAGAGTAAGGGATGATGTAGGCAATCAGAGGCTGGGTTAGGGGCTCCGGAGAACATGGTGTGGGTATGTTCCCAGACTGCCTTTTGACTGACAGCTGCTCCAGGGCTTCCCCATGAGGCTTGGGGGCTGCCCTGTGATCTATGGCCCGACCTCACCCGCATGAGATTCTACCTGACCATTCCCCCCAGACACACCCACTGAGTTGGTTCTGACCCAATAATGTAATAATCCAGTATCTCAGAGCCAGCAGGTCAAGGAAGATGATTCTGCCTTTGCATTTTGCTCTCGTGAGAACTTGCTTGGAAAATTGCATACAGTTCTGGTGTCCCCAACATAAAAGGAACTGTTGAAGAAAGTTCAAAGGAGGGCCATGAAGTTGCTAAGAGGACTGAAACACATCTTGTATGAAAACAGATGAAGAAAGCTAGCACTATTCAGTCTGGATAAGAAAAGGTTGCATGAAGATCTCATAGTAGTCTAGTATCTGAAGGGGGCCTACAAGAAAGTAGGAAAGGGAATCATCATAAGGAACTGTGGTGATAGGACTAGGAGTAATGAGTTCAAAATGAAATAGGGGAAATTCAGGTTAAATATGAGGAAGAAATTCTTTACTGTGAGGGTGGTGAGGGAATGGGGGGCTGGTGAGACCCAGAGAAGTTGTGGGTGCCCCATCCCTGGAAGTGCTCAAAGCAAGGCTGGATGAGGCTCTGAAGAACCTGGTCTAGTGGAAGGTATCCCTGTTCATGGCAGGGGGATTGGACATACATGATCTTTATGGTCCCTTTTAACCCAAGACATTCTATGGTTCTATGATTCTATGTCATGGCACCAACTTGTATATGTAATACATTTTGTTATCAATTAGCAGTCTTAGGATGTTTAACCTTGAACTGAATGCAGTTCATGTTACTACTAATAGCCAGCTAAAAATTACACTTGACCTTGTCTTCAGAGTCAACTTATTTTGCCTATTAAAAAGTTTCAATGAAATTTAACTATCAAAATTAATCACTTCATAGTTTACAAGGTATCTGGTCCTGTAAGTTCCTGAAGAATCCATATACTGTGATTTCAGTGAAGACTGCAAGGCATACGAGTTTTGCAGAAGGCTCAGAAAATCTTAGAATGTAAATGGAATTTCCTTTATTAATCTGTCTTCACAAATGAGATTGGATCTTGCTCTAAAAACAAGTAGAATAATTTACTTAAATTTCATATGTTCTTGCTGCACTAAGATATAAAGTAATCTTAGTTAAGTTAATTTTATTCTTTCCTAATTAAAAAGTACATATAATCACATAAAAAATACAGTATCGATCCTAAGGCTAGGTTGGGTTGAGCTGTGAGCAACCTGCTACCATGGGTGCCATCCCTTCTCATGGCCTGGAGGCTGGAACTGGATAATCTTTAAGATCCTTTTCAACCAAATCTGTTCTATACTACCACAATGAAGTTATTCTAACAGAATGTCTGGCCATTCTATTGGACAGAAAAAAGCTACAGCATAGAAGTCATGTTGGTACTCTAGTGCTGTAATCCACAAAGTTGGAATGTATAACTTATCATACATTAATCAAAAGGCAGTGTCACAACAAATAAAACTTAATGAGATCTGGCAATTACTAAGGTAGACCTTTTATTAAAAGCTGTTTCAAATGATTGGAAAGTACAGAATTTAAAAGAAGGTTTCCAAGATCTCCAGAGTTACATATTTAAATGTGTTCAGCAAGTTCATCAATCACACAAATTTACATTAGCCTTCTGTAAGTAGAGGTGTTAGAAGCACTATAGCCTCTCCACCTAAAGGCTCATTTACCAGCTAATCAGCTGTCTGATGAACTATGTCCGCAATGGTTTAGATCACACAATACATAATACAAGACAAAACTTCCTGTGCAATTCATAATGTATTAGTTGCTTGCAGGTTTATGTAGCTGTATTCCTAAAACTATTTAATATTCTGATAGTTTTAAAATAAAATTTGTTATACCACTCTATTTGAATAATACACTCTAAGTCTGTCTTGACTATGGGTTGATGATAATAACTTGATTTTGTCTACAATCAGACAAGGCAAAGATTTGGGTCTCAAATCCAGCAAGAAGTCAAGTCAGCAAATTAGGAAGGCAGAAGACAAACAAACCTGAAGAAAGGACTTGGGGCAGGGTAAGAGGCAGGTCTAAACACAGAGACGTCAAAGCAGGAGCAGTGATTTAATACTGCCTGAGCTGAAATAAGCCCCTGGGCAGGGGGTATGATTCGAGGTCAGTCAGAGCCCAGTAGAATCCTTAGGGTCCTGACTTTGTCCTTCTTGTACTTGTTGTCTTCCAGGAAGGTTTGTTCATTGTTCCATTATTTCTTGGAACCTCTTTTTTGGCTGAAGATGAGTGCAATATTTACCTCTTTCCTCATGAATTTCTTCAGATCACCATTTTTTTCAGATCAGACCATGATGAAGACCGTGGTGAGGCAGACTTTCCCCCTGCAGTCCATGGAGATTCACAGTCAAGCAGATATCCACCTCCAGCCCAGGAAGGACCCCACGCTGGAGCAGGTGAACGCCCAAAAGATGTTGTGTCCCCATGGAAAGACCATGCAGGAAACAAGTCCTGTAAGGACCTGTGAACCCACAGAGAGGAGCTCACACTGGAACAGTTTTACTGGCAGGACTTGGGACCATGCAGGGGAGCCACACTAGAGCATTCCATAGAAGGGGACCCTACTTAAATGGTTCATGAAAAACTGCTGCCTTTGGGAAGGATTCAAGCTGCAGAAGTTCATGCTGTCTCCCATAAGAGGGACCCTACACTGTAGCTGAGAAAGAGTGTAAGCATTGTCCCCCTGGGGAAGAAAGAAGCAAGGCAGTGACCCCTGCCATCTATAATAGAATTGCACCAAAGGGGAGTGGAGACAAAAACTCAGTTTCGTTTGAAGGGCTTGGTTTTCTTTTGGTTATATATATATATTTACTTATATTTGCAGTTAAGAACTGCTATCCTTTTTCTGATTAAAACCCCTTAATTTCAAAGTTGTAGTGATTTTTGCTGGCAGGCCCTTTTTTTTTATGGTCTACATAAATATCTTAGTTTTCCTCTAAACTAAGACACCCTTGCACTGCCAGTGGGGAAGAGGTAGAGAATTTGGAAGCTAAGCTAAACCCAGGAAGAAGGAAAGAGTGGGGAGAAGGTGTTTTAAGATTTGGTTTTATTTCTCATTACCCTACTCTGATTTGATTGACAATATATTATAGTAATTTTCTAGGATCTTTTACCTATGATAACGATTGCTGAATGATCTCTCCTTGTCCTTATTTTGGTCCAGGAGCCTTTTACCATATTTTTCACCCCCCCGTTATAGTAAGGAGGAGAGAGAGAGAGTTGCTTGGGATTTGGTCATATTTAACTCACTGCACCACTCATGGGATACAGTCCTTCATGCACTTATCCTGAATGTGTCCTTCCCACAGGATGCAGCCCTTCAAGAACTGTCCCAGCATGGGCACTTCATGGGTCACAGCACCTGTTAGAAAATTTGCTCTTGCATGGGCTTCTCTCCATGGACTGCACATTCCTTCAGGATATATCCACCTGCTTGTGGATATCTGCTCTATCCTTAACCTCCATGGGTTGCAGTGTCACAACCTACTTCACCATGTGTGCTGGTTTAAAGGTGAACCAGCAGGGGAAATGAACTTACCACGAGAGAGATTATAAGTCAGAGGCTAAAATTTAATAATAATATTACAATAAATACACTGACACAAAGAGAAATTGCTTTCAACTCACAAAACCCAGCAGTATAACCCAGTGTCCTGGGGCACAAACCCAAAGGGGTTTGTTTGCCCTTGTGCTGAGACCAGAGTGGTTCCTCTAAGTCCAAAGCAAAAGGAAGTGAAAAACCTGTTGGTGCAGGCGAGGGCTGTAATCTGGTCGAGAGTGGTGGTCTCCTCCTGTTGAGGTCCTGCTGCTCCTCTGGATCTGACAAGAGGTTCCCAAGGTCTTCTTACCCACCACTTATGTACCCTCAGGGAGCACCCAGTCCCTCCCCCTGGGCGGGGACTCACACAATGGGTGATTAACTCTGGGAGTCATGGGGTATCCCTGAACTGTTGATGGCCCATTAACAGCCACGCCACACCCCAGGCTGGGTGTGAAGGTACTAATGACTCCCTGGGCAGCTGCTGCTAATGGTCCATTGTCCTTGGGGAATGAATAGAGGGGGTAGAATACACAGATTTGATCACCCCCACACAGTGTTAACTGGTCCCACCTGCCAAACTAGGATACCATGATCTTCATAAGAGTCTGTAGGGGAACCTCTGCTCCAGTGCCTGAAATATCTCCTCCCCTTCTTTCTCCACTGACATTGGGCTCTGCTGAATTGTTGCTCTCACATATTCTCAATTCTTTCTTCCAGCTGCGGTTGTGCAGCATTTTTACCCTTTATTTAACACATAATCACAAAGTTTTACCAATATTGCTGAATGGCTCAGCTTTGGCCAGCAGGAGGGCCATCTTGGAGCTGTCTGGAACTGGGACTGTGGGACATAGGGGAAGCTCCTGGTGTTTTATCAGAAAAGCCATTCTTGCAGTCCCTCTTGATACCAAAACCTTGCTATGTAGACTCAATACAGCCTCCCAGGAAATCCTTCTCATTGGGCTGTGGCCATGCTTCCTTGATAGGTCTGTTTTAAAGTTCTCCTTAACATGGTAGTAAATCTGATGGGAAAGATGATCCTGCTCTGCTTTGTCACATGGTCCCTGTCACTTCTTCCTCAAAAGTGGTTCTGTGGTCAAAGTTCTGCATGTGACATCCACTGGTCATCCAGGTACTCACCTATCTTTATGAGTTCCTTTCTACACAAGTCTTTTCTCCCACTGGCAGGATTAAGGATGGCATCACCTGGACTCCCATGACTTTCATCCTAGTTCCCTGAGCCTTCTTACAGTCAGTCTTGACACATTCAAGGAAGGGACAACATTCTAAAGATTTTATGCAACATTTTGGATTTAATCAGCAAATCAATCAACCTCACAAAACAGTACATCTGGTCGGCAGATGGGTTCCTTAAATGTCCCAGAATCTCCAATCACAGTCATCCATGGCTTCATCCTGTTTCTGACACCTGGATCAGGTTCATCTAGCCTAGATACCTTCTAAAAAGGGACTTGTTAATTTCTGCTGCCAAAGCTTTCTATAGCTTTCTGTGAGGGCTCATCTATAGACAAAGAAAAACGCTACCTCCTGCTGCCAGAAGTCATCTTGTGAGTCTTCATTGTCTGCCCATTTGAATGTAACTTCTACTTTTTCCTGTTCTGAACTCAGAACAAACTGACAGTCTCTTATTCTTCCTCCTAGATGCCATGCAGGTTATCAACAAAATGGTAGGACATAAATTTTTGGAAATGCTTTTTGTTCTTCAATTTCTTCTTTCTTCAAAATCTCCTTACAGACTTAATCCACAATTATAGTTTTAGGGATTTTAGTCACCATATATTATTTCTGCTTGGCAAAATCTATTTGACAATATAATGTGTCTCATTAACACAGAGGTTCGCTATCAGTTTTTGGATCATTCCTTAGTCGCTTTATTTATTTTATCACTACTTAGAATCAGGCATAAATATTATTTTGGGGTTTTTGATATTCTTACTCTTTTGCAGCAATGTATTACTTAAGATCTTGGTCAAGAACTAGTTCTCCATAGTCCTATATGTTATAAAAGCATGTAGGAAAATGTTATCTTTCTGTTCCAAACATGCATTTAAATGTGTAACAAAGAAAAATGGAAAGAGTACATAGAGAGTAGTAAATATAATCACTGACAGGATGGTTGGCTTGGAAATCCTGGGAGCTTACTTTAAAACTTCAGTTATGGAATGTATTGACTGGTTAATGTATATATTTTATATTGTAGGCTTTCATAAATGAGTATGTATATATATTTTTCAAACTTTAACAAGTAGAAATTTTAAAACACGTTGATAAAAAGTTCCTATATTTAAATCTGTATCTCCAGTATTCTAACACTTCCTCAGCAACATTTTGAGTAGCCCTCATGAATGATTACACAGAGATAAAAACATAAATAAAATGTCATTTGGCAGTCTCCTTAATTTCAAACCCTGTAGAATAAAAAATGGCTTTGTCTAGAAAATATACAGCATAGCTGCAGCTGAATTTTATTGTGTTGGAAGTGTTCTTTTGGGTTTGTTTGGATGTTTCAAAGTGATAAATATGTTTACTTGTTCTGACATTCGTTGTGAGATCATTAAATTCCTACACTTATCAAGGAATGAAAACAAGATAATTGTCAATATATGGTTTTGCTCTTGCAAGTTATTTAATATGAAAGCAGTAGAGGCACAATGCTGAAGAAGTCACAAGTTTAAAATTTCTTATTGTAGACCTAAATGAGCTCAGTGGAAGATGCAAAAAAAAATAAAACCAAACCAAAAAACTGAAAATGAAGCAACTGCACTCATTCTTCCAGTGGGAGCTAGAATTAATTGCTTGAGGGGTAACAAGGCTTCATCTCTCTCCTGTAGCCTTTTTGAGTTGTCCTATGTCTAAAGTACTTAAATGCAGTCTCTTTAGAGATCAGAGTCCAGAGGAGATGATGAAGGATAAAGAATACAACTGACCCTAACTTGCTTACACTTTTCAGACCATTTAAATGAATGTAAAAAGTACTGCCAGTTTCAGAAGTAGGGATCAAATCCTCTACTAGTCACATCATAAAGTGACTTTATTCCTTTTTCTTGCAGACGATAAAGTTCACAGAATGAAATCACACTTGTGGAACTCATATCTCTTTTGCAAGACAGTATCACAGAGTCTGGGGAGCCCTTAAAGCAATACCTTTTAAAATGCCTATCAATTAAATAATACCCATACTGGGTTTCACCTCATATCGGCCAGCAATATGCATGTGATATACAGCTATTCAAAATATTAATTTCCCTCACTGGTGACAGCCATGCTTCATCAAGTTTTTATGCTTTCTCTAATTTCCCCTTTTAACACATATGATTTTATGGTTATTTAGACAAAGACACTCAGAAGCCTAAACACGTCTAGAGTTACAAATAGAAAAAACCTCATAACAACATAGTATATTACCGTACTTTCAAGATGAATGTGTTATAGATACAGAAATGTTATCTCACCTCTTAGCAATTCCATTCTCACTTGCTCACAGAATACAGGCAAACCTGTGGCAGTGAAGTCTGCCATATATCAACCTCTGGATATTTGTAACACCCTGGAGCTTAAAGATTCCGTTTTCTTTCAGGAAGTAAAAATTATCTTTTCGATCTATACCTTTCTATACTCAATTAAGCTGAATCTTTTCTCATGTAGTGCGAGTCTTAGGTTGACCAATAGGGATAAATTGATACATTACAATAGATCCTCCAATGTGAACTAATTCTCATAAGTCCAGTAGTTTCCAAAATTCAATTAAAAAGCATAGGGTAAAGGAAGAAACAAAAATGAAGTAAACTTTCTAAATATTATTTACTAGTGAACTTTTGCCTTATGCCTACATGTATGGACATTTTATATTTATTATACATACAGACATATGGGGTGAATACCCAGATTTACTTAAGCAAACATCCTTTCTACATAGCTGCAGAAATAGTGCTGAATACTTAAGCAATCTCTGATGATGTGACTTCATTTTCTATGTCCTTTCGCCCATCTTACTTCTTTCCCTCAACTATTAACAACAGAGTGATTAGAGGAAAAAAGCAAAAAGAAAACACTAATTTTAATTTTAGTAATATTTAATAAAACTTCCTTAGTTAAAAATATATTACTTCTGAATTACAAGTTTTACAATTTCCTTATATTTTTAAATAAAATAAAATATTCAGGCCCAAAATGCAGCAACATACAGCTTTTCTACATTTTTTACAGGTTATCTGTCCTTCAGGTGTTGTGCTTTCATAGTGGCTTGGACACTGGAGTAGTTAATTTCCTTTAAGACACCAAATAAATAAACCCAGATGTTATTGATTCAATCTACCCTATTTCATGTACAATTTCTTCAGGTAGAGCTTGAAAAAATTGAACTCGGGTGCAAAAGTAACACTACTGTCAAGATCCCTCAAATAGTGGTGGAGATCCTATTTTCAAAAGATCCAAACATTTCAATTTCTTTTGGAAATTGAAAAGTTAACTCTGTACCAACCTCACTGATTTCATGTGTATGTTTACCTCACTCTTTTGTTAAATGGTTCCACCAAATACACCAGGTAAGATCTAAAATCATACCTTCCCCTAGATGAAACAATAATTTTCTTAGAACCTTTAGTAATATAGTTCATAAAAGCCTATGGAACTCAGTTGAATACTGTCAATGCTTTTTTGACATGATGACACAATAAACATTCCACAGTTTGAGCCACAGAGTGACACCCTCTGTCTTATAAAGGACATGACTAAATGAAATGCTGCTATTACATGAAGACAAGGAGCTCGTATTTATTGGTAATCTAAGATTTGTTTTGATGCCTTGAGTGACCCCCCCCAAAGCAGGACTCTGAGCCACGTTAGTGTAGGGTAAGATAAAAAGTAAAGGTCCTTTAATATCACAGGCCTACAGCCCATAGGAATACATGATGACATGCATGTGCCTTCTAGTTCTAGTTTCCATGGCTTTTATAATAAGATCGCTTCAATCATTGCTTTACACATTTCTCGGTCCAGCCCCAGTCCCACCCCTGTTCTATCCCCTGGAATTGGGTCTGGGGTCGTCGAGACCCTCTGTCTTCATCAGCTTCTCTTCCTCGGCCACACAAAGGTCTCTTGGAGCTCTTCCAGTTCTGACTTCTGGGTCACTCTGACCTGTGTTTATGTTTCGTTCTGTAGGCCTTTCTGGTAGCATTCAGCTCTTTACCTAGAAAAAGAGTCTAAGCAACTAAGAGAATTTGAGCTACCGATAAATGCTAAGGGTTAGGATGTATAAACAATGAACTTAGGCTGCCAGAATATTAACACATTACATCTACATTTGCTACAGTTATTGTGTCCCTAAAATCTAAAAAATGTGAAAATCAAAAATCAAAAGCCCCTTTGGCATCAGTTTAATTGAAAAAATATGCGAGTGAATATACATGAGTTATACTAATGACTCTATACAAGACTGATAAATTTATTTTCTACTTTTAAAGGTTTCAAATAGTTTTAAGTGTTGTTTCCTTTCATAAAAAAATATCCTTATTCTCTCATAAAGATTCTTAACCAAAAGATACATTTTCCAGCCACTCTGTCCCTAGCCTGTAGAGCTTCCTCAGGCTACCAAGATTAAAATGTAGGACCCAGTACTTGGTCATGAGGTTCAACGAGACCAAATGCTGGGTCTTACATTTTAGCCACAATAACCCCATGTAGCACTACAGGCTGTCAGAAGAGTGGCTGTAAAGAGGCTCAGTGAAAAAGGACTTGGGGATGCTGGTCAACAGCTGGCTGAACATGAGACAGCAGGGTGCCCAGAGGGCCAAGAAGGCCAAAAACATCCTTGCTTGTATCAACAGTGTGGGACCAGGGAAGTGATTCTTCTCCTGTACTTGGTACTGGTGAGGGTACATGTTGAGTGTGGAGTTCTGCACCCCTCAATTCAGGAAGGACATTGAGGTGCTGGAGTGGGTCAAGAGAAGGGCAACGAGGCTGGTGAAGGGTCTGGAGTGCATGTCATGGAGTGCCTGAGGAAGCTGGGGTTGTTCATCATGGAGAACATGAGGCTCAGGATGACCTAATCAATCTCTACAACTACCTAAAAAGAGGTTGTAGCCAGGTGGGGTTGGCCTCTTCTCCCAGGCAACTAGCAATAGGACAAGAGGACATAGTCTCAAGTTGACCCTGGAGTGAAGAAATTCTTCATAGAAAGAGTGATTAGATATTAAAATGAGCTGCCCAGGGAAGTGGTGGAGTGATGGCACTTATTGACATGGTCTAATTGACAGGGTGGTGATAGGTCATAGACTGGACTCGATGATCTCAGAAGTTTTTTCCAACATTATTAACTATGTGATTCTGTGATACCGACTTAGATTGTGGGAATTTGAAATCCAGCTTACAGCAAAAAGAGCTAGAAATCAAACAGCAAGCCATGGTCAATGAAGGCTGAGAGAAATTCCATCACCAAGAACAAAGGAAGTCTTGGTAATGCTCAACTTGAAGATAAGCTGTCTCCTGCCTTAACATAAGAAAAGAGTCTAGAATGAATGTTATCAGACTGTGTTGTAATCGCCTGCTGTCTTCCCTCCATAAATTCCTGAAATTACCATAACCCTTCCTACCTATTAGCATGTGTCTCCCTGAAACCTTAAAAAGTGGTCAGGTGTTCAATAAAGTATTCCAGTTTTCTTCCCCATGCTGGGATCGTGTAGTGACCGTCTCATAGATCATGAGGAACTGCAGTTCAGCAACAAGTAGCTCAGCTCTCATCCAGCTGTTTTACTGATCTTGTCTGTAAGGGCAAACATTTGGAGAGTGGGAGATCTTAGTACTATACTATGCCCTGTCACAGGGCATCTTCCAAAACTTAAAATGGAGTATCTTCCTACTACTAATAGCACAGGTCAAAAATGAAGGTCATATGGGAACTTGCAGAAGAAAATCACTCTATTTTTCTGTGCTTTCCAGTGAGAATTTCAATAATAAGAGAGCAATACAACTGCTGTCTTAAGTCATAGCTTTGCAATACTTTTTTTTTTCCTATTTAACTACATGTTTTAAAATATATGTGTAAGTAACTTCCTATGTATAAGATAGGTTGTTCAATAACATGTGAATGCTTGGCAGACTACTTTGTAGATACTTTGGTTTAGTTTTCTACTGTATTGAATTTACATTTAAGTATTTTGACAAAGTACCATATTTTTAAATACCTTGAATGCTATTAAATGGAGCTTTGATTTACAGGTTTGAGGTATCTATCAGGCAAGCTGCTTCATATCTTTGAATAAAATGCTACAACTGTAAAAATTCCTATTCAGTTAAATAGAATTAGGTTGCATCGTTCTTTCCATGACTCCTTAATAGAATCATAGAATATCCTGAGTTGAAAGGGACCCACAAGAATCACTGAAGTCCAACAAAACACCTGTTTAGAGAATGTTGATTCTCAATTTCTTTTTGCTTGTTTAAAGAATGCATTTGCTTTATTGGATGATTAAGTAGATGACACCAAATGGAGAAAAATGTGTAATTTCATTTAACAGTAAAAATCCAGATTTTTCATAAAGCAACAGATTGTATTTATCTCTATGGTCTAATTAAAAAGTTAAACATCAGTGCTTTGTTGCTACCTCAACCACAAAATTATACAGCTTGAAAAACAGTAGTTAGGGGGTATACTAGTGGTTGATATTTCCAAGTGTGACATGAAGCATATGCTCCCAGGATTTCAGTCTCCTTGAACTATCATTGTCTAAAGTATGAACAAATAGAGAAAGATATCTGTATATTCTATAATGTTTTAAGATCCTTGCCTTCAGTAAACAGTTGGCAAAATACAGACTAGTCAAGGACTATCTTGACAACTTAGACAGTTCCATTCAGTGTGAAGTATCTTTATTACAGCCAAGTCCTGCATAGTACCTTCAAGTTTCTTCTCTGTTACCATTCCCCTCTAACAAAGACAATCCCCTTTATTTCTTAGTGTTTATATGTGAACATGCACACTGTACTGACGCAAACCATACTTTTACAGAGTATATTTCTATACTTAATTATCCATATGTTTTTGTGATGAGCTTTTCTGACCACATAGATCACATAAAATCTTGATTAATTTTAAATTTCAAGAACAACATTGTAGAGGACAACTAAAGTGAACTGGTTTTGAAAGTCTAGGGTGCAGAATACGTCAGAATTGGCATACTGCATTTCCCAGCTAACCCCATATACTGCCTGTGATGATGGCCCAGCTGAAATAACCAGAGACAGATGCAGAAATTCTGAAATTTATCTTGATTTTCCTTAAAATTCTAATTACAACAACAGAATTTTCATCTTCAATCAAATAGCATTTTTTTCTGAGACATTTTGAAATTCAAAGGTAGCGTGTCCAAAAAAGGTCTACCTTTAGATAAAGGCAGAACAAAGTTACTAAGAATTTAAGAGTAAAATACATCTGCAGAATATAGTAGCCTAGTTACAATTTACTCTCTTATCTATCCTTCTTCCCTTCTGGTTAAATAGCATGGCAACAATGGAATTAGGGACGAGATTTATGGAGTAGAAGTTTAATTTCAGAAGTAAATCCAAGTTTTTTTATTATTGCTATCTTATTTTAGGGTACTACCTATAATTCTTGGAACAGAGGTAAAACTTGAATTATCTACACTTTTTTTTTGTTGTGTTTGTGTTTTAAAACAGACACATACAAGTCTAAATAAACACAGTCTTGAAGAGTCTTTTCTAGAAATGTAAGAGAATTTGTGTTAGAGATTTCTAGGGTATATCTACTCTTATATTCAATGATAAACAGTTAAAAAAGTTAGATTTATATATTTATGCTAGGTGGAATCTATTTATTACTTGATTATTGCTATAGTACCTACTTAGTGCTGCAAAGTAAGAAACTGGACATTGTGAAAAAAAGTAATGGTTTATTTAGGAGAGTATGATGTATTTTAATTAGAATAAACTGTTAAACGTGGTTTGAATGCAGGTAAATTATTTTGTTCATATTGTTTCTTAATCTGAACAAAAAAAGGATCAAAATATTGAGAACAGACTACAATAATTGAATTCACAACTGAATCACAAAGTCATTGTCACCCAAACATGCAGATGAATTTCAGAATACTTAATACAGACAATGATTACAGTGTTCTCCAGAGTGAACAGAAAAATAATTCTATTGTTGAAGATACATTTAAAAATCTATTTTCATTCCTTTCAGCAAAGTTTCTCATAATGTAAAACTAGTATCTTCAGTGGCTTTCTCCATTTAAAGACACAGTCAGAATTACATAGCAGATGTCACCAGATAATAGTAATAGGAACAAAGGCACATAGTTCTGAACTTAAATAAAGGGTGCACGTAATCACATATGAATAGCTACTACTCATGAAATATATTTTATAAAGACTAATAGATTTTAATTTTGACATAGTCTAGTAATATAAAAATGGAAATAATATTGTCAAGACTGCTATATTTCAGTGTAGAGACTCAAATCCTCAACACATTGTTTTTTCTTTTGTATGTAAAACACACTGCATTCAAAGGCAAAAATAAATGGAACAATTATTTTTGCTTTAAAATACATGTGGTACTCAACACTTGAACATACTTTTTTCTTTCCCTCTCCTATTTTTTTATTCTTTTGAACATCAAATTATTCTTTTACACATCAACACAGATTTCCTCAGTCTCCAATCAGACTGGTCGAGTTATTGGTAATTTTATGACAAAATATGCTTTCCTACTAAAAAAACCCCCAAAACGTGTAAAACTAAGGTCTTGACAGTAACGGTCTCCTAAGCACAATAATTTATGGTCTAAAAGAAACAACTGAACAATTAGAGAACACATGTAGAATTGAAAGACAGCTTCAGAGTCTGTTCCTTCTTTTTCTAGTCAAGTGTTTGAGTGTGCAATTTCCACTCTTCCAAATAGGAGCTTAGCTTTCCAACAGTTGTTATTCCATGAGTAACTTTGATATCATTGCCTCCTTATAAAAGCATTCTATTTTATTAAAAAAAAACAAACAACAAAAAACCAAAACACAAACAAAACAAACAAAAACCCCCCAACAAATTAAACCTTAGGGTCACAGACCTGGGTGTCTCCGAGAGATAATTATCTATTTGAATACTAAATTCAGGGAAAGAGGAAAATGAAAATTCTCACTTTGTCCCTCTCAGATCTTTTAAAATATGCAAATTTTGTGGGGACCTTTTTCAGATGTGAAAGACATAAACAAATTCAAACAAATTGCTATAAAGTAGGAAAGACATACTTTTAACTCATTGTGAAAAAGAGCTTGCTCATTCTTTCAGTGAAAAGAAACAATAAACCTCTCACTTTTCTTATTTACAGAGGTACATGGTAATTACTATGGAGAAGCTAAAACACTGTAAATTGGCACTCTTATTCAGTGGGAATTAACAATTTTATTGTGCCCTGAAACTAAGACTAAGCAGGTGGCTACAAAAATCTCAACATAAATGTTGTCTAAATCAGTATATTTCAAAACTGGATACTATTATAACTGCAAGATTAGATGTTACTAAAACACCCTGACCCTCGAATGTGAAATCAAAAGAAACTGCAAAATTGCTATGCTTCAAGATATGATGTTAACTAAAGTAAAAATAAAACTGACAGCTGCTAATCTGGTGCTCTTTGCAATATACAGTTTCTCTACCACCTACCAAACCCATAGGGAATACCAAAGAATCTTGAGAAGGTTCAGACTGCACTCTGAACTGTAAAGAAAACTAGAAGGTACTTATTTATTTAGAGACCACATGCTGTCTGAAAAGAACTGTACTGCCTGAGTTGTTTTTGAGTTAAAAGAACACATGTGGTTAGAAATATTGCTATAATATAGATCTGGCTGACTTTCAGAGACCTGTAGCAAAAAGACAATATTCTTGTGAAGAACTCAGGATTCTATCATGAGTTTCTGAGTTTCTCTTCTTTATGACTGCTGTTACCTCAGCAACTTCCAAGACCCTTGCACCTAAGAAGACTGTCTTTGGAAACCTCTCATCTCTCTGGGGCAATAAAACAAAGAAACTGGATTTATCTCAGTTGCATGCATATTTTATCTAGATTTCTATATATAACTTAGTGTTCCCTTCTTTTCTACTGAAATAAATGAGTATTTCATGAAAGCTATCTGACTAGTGTATCTTGCAATGGGCACTCATTTTCTGGCCCCCATATCTGAACTGTAGGGCACTGGTATTCATACTTAAATATCTTCTTTTTAAGATACTGAAAAGGTAAAAGGCTTGATCTGTGGTAAAGTTATACTTTTTACTTATTAAAAGATTACAAACAGTACTCTTATAAAAACTTAAGAACCTTCCATTATTTCTTTTTTCCTTCTGATTTGCTGAATGGCAATTCTAATATACACTAATTCTAATATGTACTGTCAGTGATTATTCATCACAACAGAAGTTTTCAAATTACACTTTAAATGAAACTATCACATTTGACATTAAAAATAATATTTCCACATACCTTTAACAGAAAAAAAATGGTGAAACCCTGATTTACCAAAATACTTATGTCTTAATTTTAATAGTTACAACAACTTGCAAATGAAGATGTGACTCATCATGAGTTCAGAGTTCGTCCTTTTTAAAATCCTCAGGAACTGTGTTTCTAGATCTATCCTCTGATGTTGTCTCTTAGTATATAAATTGCCAGTATAAATCCTGTTGCAGAAGTCAGAAGACCACAATTTTCTAGGTTAATATAATGTTTTAAAATGCTTCAACAGGACATGAAGGTCAAGTCAAAACTTTACTACAGGAATCAAAGGCATATCAGTCACTGGGACCAGTACACTCCCATGGCCCTATTAAAGCAGAATAGCATTTCTCTGAACATGATATTTATTGTAACTTGTTCAAAACTAGCCTTCATAGACCAAAGACATCTTTATTATTCTTCTTGGCTGCATTTAAAGAGACAAAACAGAGATGTTCTGAGTGGAAAAAGGAACTTACTTAAACCAATTGAGCCTCTAAGGGAGAACCTGTATGTACAATCCCCTGAGACTTGTTTTCTCTTTCTAGAATGATACCAGGAATGACTCACTGGAGATCAAGCTAAACATGGAAGGACTGCTTATCATTCTTATAGAAGCAAACATTGCCAGCATGAACATTTGGCTCACAAATCTGATCAATTCTTTTATTTATGCTATTCAATATGGTAACTATAGACATGCTTCCACTTGGGAATGCAATTACTGTGGCAGCAATTATAAGGTAAGGAGAAGAGGGAACTCAGTTTACTATTTGTCTCTTCTAAGTGTTTTCCTGTTCTTCTACCAGTTCATCAAATTCACCTGCATAGTTGTAGGGCTAGTTTTGCTGAGCCTTATCCTCATATGAGTTCTTACTAGAAATAAAGTATTTATTTACAATAATAGGACTGACTGAATTTTTAAGTGTCATGTACTCTTAGTATAGAAAAGATAAGCAGTATCAGAGAATGATTCTGGGAAGCTGAGCTGTGTCAGGTTTGTTGCTAATTTATAGTGTTTGGAATGCTTCTGTCTAGTGTTGGTCACTAACCCACCACTCAGACATTTGCTTGGCTGTTAACTTGGTACTATTTTAAATAAGTGGCTTCAACACATCTGTTCCATTTTAGATGAGAAGACAGTTTAATAGAATGGTTTTTGCTGTGCTGGTTTGCTTTAGTATTAGTTGGTTTCAGTGTAAGACCATGATTGATTACATTTGATAAGTAACATAGACATACACTGTGCATCTATTCAAGGAGTGAGTTAAAGCTGTCTATTCTCCTTGACCCTTCTCCCTGTGTCCATACTATGGGATGCTTACTTTTCATTAAGTATTTTAGAAGGCAGCTGCTTATAAATTATGGAAAGATATGCTGCCACATCTGGAAAAAACTTTTCAGAACAAGACACTATTCTTTTTGACAATGTCCAGGCAACTGTTTTTGAATAAACACATTGTTGGAGAAAGCTAAGTGTTATTGCATTTCATTATTGATGACCAGACAATTCAGCATTTACAGTTCTAAGAAATTCATCTAGATCTCTTGCCCAAGAGGGGAGTACAAAATACAGTTATATGGGTAGGTTCCCTCAAAATTCTTGAAGTAATCTTAAAGTACCAACTCTAGAAACACGATGCTGAGGAAGAACTGCCTTGCTAATCAAATAAAATACAATGGAATTAAATGGTAGGTTTAAAATACCATCCCTCTGTGAGACTTTAATGTCTAATGCTAGGTTTCTTTACTTGACTCAAATCATGGTCCTGATCTTCTTATCTTGAGTTCTCTGTTAGCTCTTCACAATATATATCTGTTGAAAAGAAAGAAGAGTTTGATCCTCAGTCTTTTTTCCACATATATTTTTATTCAATAGATCACTCCTTTCAATAGTTTTTCTGGACGTGAATATTTTTATGCCTTTTTTTTTAACATAGCACACTATATTTGAAGGAAGAGTGAACCTCCTTTACTGTGAAACTCAACCCTGTCAGTATGTGCTTGTCATATAATTTATTATTCTCATGTAAACCTACATTTATATTGAATCAGAAAGTTTGTGCTAGAGGCCATTTGTTATATTTCTTTCTGGTCTCAAATTTCTGCCAAATAATTTTCCATTGAACTTGCCTATTATATAATATTTTTAGTGCTTAAATATTATCATCCACATGCATGTTTATTTTACTCAAACTGTAGTCTCACCTAGGAAGACCTAAATTTTTTGTCATCCCAGTCAAAGCTATGAAAAAACCCTATAATGAACCTCTCTTTACATTTTGTGGAAAAAAATATATTATTTTCTACTAGAATTCCTCAGTTCTTGTAACATCCAAGGCTTTAATCTTCATGACAAAAGTAGTGCAAATTTTTAATTTGTTAGAATGGAAAACAAAACCCAACCAAACAAAACCAGAAATGTTCAAAGGTAACAGACAGAGGATTTTGCTTAGTTTATAATATACATTATATATTTTCAGAGTGTGGTTTATCTGAAGCCCTGTTTAACCTTTTTCTTTTCCTTGTAGGTTCTCTTCCAAGTAAATGAATGTAATAATGCCAGTAATTTCACATAATAATGAATCAGTAAACATTCTTGTAAGTCACACACAGAATTAAGAAAAATGAGGTGTAATATATATAATCAACTATGGAAAGAACTTGAAGTGATGAGAGAAGAGGTGTATGAATGTTCTTAATATTGATCCATTCCTTTGAAATAGTTTTCTAAGAGTATATGCACGCTCCAACACAGATTAAGTCTTTTCTATTATAAACACAGAAGCTGAATTCACAGGCAGACTGCAACAGGACAAAAAGTTTTCATGAATTTGTGTTCAACAAAGGGTGATTGCAGCTACTAGCTGCGCATATACTGAAAGTGAGATAATTGGCCCTAACTGTGCAGAATTACTGTGAATAAGCACCTGGGCAAAGCTGACAGCTGGGTAGAAAAAGCAGTCCTGTGCAAACACTAGTGTGGAAGTGAAACTTGTGTAAAGTCTGTAAGCTTGTTTTTATCTTTAAAGTAATAGAGATCAGGGCATAGGAATAAATGCTGAGAATATATTGATTTTTGCTTCTAACTTTTCAGGTGTTTTTGTCACGGTGATTATTCTTTATGTCCTTCCCTGGTGTTATGGGAGAATAGTCTTTTACTTTTCAATATGGTACAAAATTACTTTTATGTTCTTCTTTGTACTGTTAACTTAAAGGACCTTGTATTTCTTCGCAGATCACTGTTACCTGAATTTTTGCCATCTGATGTTAAAATCTACAAATATAGTTGAAAAAACCTGAAGTAGATTTTTTGATTACTATAGAATTGGAATATGTTGTGGTGTCTAATACCTAAGGAAGTTTACATCTTTTATGCATTAAAGGGTTTTAGAATATTAACCCTTAATGTGCATCACAGTAATAGAACTCATATGTTGCAATTTATTGGAACAATACTAGTTATATGCCAGCAGAAGCATCATTTAGTTGATCAGATATACTGATTGAAGAAAGTCAGTTGTATATATGCAAAGTACTGCATACAATAAAGTAATTATCTTGTGTGTTTATCAGAATTTATGTAATTATATATATATTTGCTGATGAATTTGATGTTGACTGTCATGTTTTTCAGTAAGAACAGAATAAATGACCAGTGGTGAAACCCAGCAATATATCAAAGTGGAGGCCTGTCACTGATGATGTCCTCCAAGGTTCAATACTGGGCCCAGTACTGTTTAACTTGGTCATCAATGACTTGGATGAAAGGGGAGCTGCCTCCTCAGCAAGTTTGCTGATGGCACAAAGCTGAGAGGAGCGGTCGATACCTCTGAGGGCTGTGCAGCCCTTCAGAAGGGCCTCAACATGTTGGAGAAATGGGCAGAGAAGACCCGTCTGTTACTCAGCAAAGGTAAGTGAAGGGTCGTGCACCTGGGGAAGAATAACCATGGACATCAGTACAGGCTGGGGGCTGACCTGCTGGAAAGCAGCTCGGTGGAGAAGGACCTGGAGTCCTGGTCCATGAGCCAGCAGTGTGTCCTTGTGATCAGGAAGGTCAAAGGTATCCTGGGGTGCCTTAGGAAAACCATTGCCAGCAGGTTGAGGGAGGTGATCCTGCCCCTCTACTCAGCCCTAGTGCAGTGAATCTGGAATGTTGTGTCCAGTTCTGGGCTTCTCAGCACAAGAGAGACATGGAGCTCCTGGAGCAGGTTCAGTGGAGCAACAAAGATGATTAAGGGACTGGAGAATCTCTCTTATGAGGACAGGCTGAGTGAGGTGGGCCTGTTCAGCCTCAAGAAGAGATGACTGAGAGGAGACCTCATCAATGTCTATAAGTATCTGAAGGGCGGGTGTCAAGGGAACAGATCCAGACTATTTTGGTGGTGCCAAGCAATAGGACAAGAGGCAGCAGGCAGAAATTGATGCACAGAAGTTCCACCTGAACACAGGGAAGAACTGTACTTTCTTGGTGGTGGTGAACTGGAACAGATTGCCCAGGGAGGTTGTGGAGTCTCCTTCACTAGAGATATTCAAGACCCACCTAGAGACAACCTTGTGCTATGTGCTGTAGCATGACCTTACTTAAGCATGGAAGCTGGACCAGATGACCCACTGTAGTCCCTTCCAACCTGATCCATCCTGTGATTCCATGATTCTGTGCTGAACAAAAGATTTCTTTTTTATGTCACCTGTTTTCCTCTCGGTTCTGGACACTGAAAAAACCCCCAACGGTTAATGCAAAGTATATATATAACTAAATCACAGGTTGATCTGCATCTACTTAGTGATAGTACTTAAAACTTTTCACAATCTCAGCAATAATTACATAAAAATTTGTCATGTAGAAGAGGCATGAATGTTTGAAAAGTAGTATACCATTATCACAAAAAGCTGTGTGATTTAACCAGAACCATTATCAAATATGACTACCTTTATGTGGTATTTCCTTTATGCCTGTCTGCTTGTACTTTTAAATAATAATGATATCTGATTTCTAGATTTTGAATGGATTATTTTACTTTTCCAGCTTTTTCTAGTTTTCCATTTAATTCTTATAAATACTGTCTGTCCAAAATCTCCTTCATCAGCAAGTTTCAGAGATCAATTTTCTATTGCATGAGGAATTTTTTTCAAGCCAAGTTTTTGAAATCTATTTCCATTTGACATCCCCTATTTTTTATGGGTAAAAATTAGGAAACACTGACCTCTGTTCAGTTTCTCTGTTCTCCTTTTCATTTGGTATACCTCTGTAATATTTCCCCCTCAGTAGCCACCATGCTGAAGAGACTTGGACTACTCATCTAGTTTATTGTGCAGAAGCTGTTGCATAGTTTTAAACACTGTTACTGTTTTTCTCCAAGACTTTTTCCTTCTGCTCTGTTTTGAGATGGATGGAACAGGATTGCCATGTATCCAAATCAAGAATCTATGCACTGAATAAATTTTTTCTGTTTTGTTCTCTATTTTTTTCTGTTATTCCCAATATATAACGAGATTTTTCACTGTCACTGAGAGCTGACAGAGCCTGTCCACTCTTGACTTGAAGATTGTATTCCTGAGTAGTAATTCAGCTCTGATACCATAATTTTATATGTGAACATAAGATTGTTCTTCCTTGTGTTCATCTTTTAAATTATATTTATTGAATTTCACATACACTTTAATTCCTCAGTCCATCAAATTTATGTAGTTTGTGCACATCTTCACAGTCTCTCCTTATCCCTACTGTTATTAATAATTTAAGATCAGCAGTCAAGTTTCTGCTCACTTCCTTTTCCAAATCATTTGTGAATATGTTGAACATAGGTCCTACCACAAATCTCCAGTGTATTCCACTGGTGATCTTCCTTTAGTAGAAGACACGACCATTTACTCCTACTTTTGATATCCAATGTTTTCATCAGCTAGTCATTCTTCCATGTATTATTTGATTTTTGTATGGTATGTTTACGTTGAACTGAGAAAAGATAGAGAACAAAAAAATATAACCATATGGCACACATCTACAAAAAAACAAAAGAAAACAAAAAAAACCCAACAACAACAACAAAAAAAATCCACTTAAAAAAACCCCCAAACAATTCCCCCCACCCCCAAACACTCTACATTCTTCAAAAAGAAAACAAAAAGAAAGCAAAACTATTAAGAGCAACCAAAAACTATTCAAGAATATGCATGAGGACACACAACTCACTTAAAATCCATTGAGATCCATGCACGAATGGCAGAAAATTCAACTACTTGATATGGAAAAGGTTGTAGAAGATAGTAGTATTAGGGGTTCCCCCCCCCTTTTTTTTACCAGTTAGGGTACTTTTCAAGTATTGAGAACTTCTTCAAATCTATTTTAGAATATCAGTTAAAGAAATTCTTCCTTCTAGTATTCATTGTGGAAATGGAAGATAAAAATATAGACAAAAATGGAGGTAGAAATATATATATATAAAATACATAGCTAAAGCAAATGCAGTGAAAAATCTGCATTCTAGTCCTTTGGAAATAATGAATTCTTTCTTGGTGACCAAAAGTAACTTGTAAATGAGAAGATAACTTACCCCACCAAGAATTCAGAAGCCAAAAATGAAAGCTTAAAATTGTGCCTCTAGTTGAAGTCACCCCAATATTTCTATTTAAAAAATCAGTCTGTTCCTACTTTTTCATCCATGGTAGCTATATTTACAAGACCCTTTTTCTGGAAAAAAAGTTTAGAATGCTCTTAAATTCCAGGGAATTTTTAGCTTGCTTGGACCTTCAAAAATACATAAACTCGTTGACATAAGAATTTTTCTAACTAATAATTTGTTGCTCTTCTTTCATTCTTTATATATTTTGCTCATAAGACATTTGTATTCAAACATCTTCCAGTACCTTGGCCATGGAGGGTAGATCTAGTGCACTCCACTACCAGTGGATCCTAAGTGCTGTAAGTGATTTTAGCTGTTGTCAGGGATACCATACAAAATGTCAGACATGGAGGATGACAGTCATGAGGTCCTTCATCAAATCATGCACAAATGAATATATAAATCTTTATACATATAGCTTTCTTTTGCTAACAGACTCATATGTATGATTTGCAGATGTTTTGCTTTGTCCACAAACAGGTTCAATTGGAGAACTGGGAAGTTAGCGTGAAGGGAACTGGTGGTGTTCTGCACAAGTGTTTTAAATGTTCTTCCATTATGTGGATTTCAGAAGATCTGGGTAGGGACATCAAATAGAGATTTTGTCTTGTGGCCTGACTAATAATTGAAAAAAAAAACCCCAAAGAACCTTGTTTTCAAAGCTTATGTTCCATGTTTCCATGGCAACCAGAGCATTCGCTGACATCAAGGTTTCTATTTTGTTATCTTTTACAACTCATTTTATTGTTAGTATATTTTCCATATTTTGACTTAAAAGTGATAAATGGTAAGATTTACTGAATTATATGATGGAACTCTCAAGAGACCACCTTGGAAACAACATTTATGTATTTTATGGGCATTGTTTAGTTACATAACAAGGAGCGGGGGGGGGAAAAGAAAGAAAAAAGGATTTGATTTTTTAAGAATCACAGCTCTACAATAATTGCAAGGTAGTTTGACCTTTTGTACTGGCATACTATGTTTTCAGTGTCTCAGGGCTAAAGCACTTGATCAAAAGGCCAAACACATTATCATGCTATTACTGGTAACAGGGTCAAAGGGATAAAAAGCTCCCAACCTTCATTATGTGCAAAGAATCAACCGTTGTGGCCTTCCATTGTTAGTATGAGTACAAGACTGTCGCTGCTTATGATTGTAGTACAAATTTTATTTTTCTGTTTCTTAGTATGTTTTAAGATGTGTAATTATTCATTTTGAAAGTTTGGTTTATTAGAGAAATGCCTTTTTTTTAACCTCATCTTTACCACCTGCTGAAATTTGAGGATAATGTTGATGAATATATTCTTTAATATTACGACTTTTTTAGAAGATACATGGACATCAATTGCATAAGGGAGATTGTGTGACAAAAGGCTGATATAACTTACAGGACTAATTCAGAGACAATGGCAATAAATCTCTGAAGAGGCAAGGGGCTTCTGTTGCCGCCCTGATTTTGGTGGGTCTGAAGGACCACCTTACAAGTTTCGTTTTCACCTTAAAAGGAGATGTTTCCAGCCTCAATCAATTGGAGTCAGACCTCCGCACCTAGGGCGGGGTCACTTCAAGTGATATATACCTGTGTTTTTGAATAAACTTTGGATTTGCTTGAACATCATATTGGTGTGTGCAGTCTCACTAGAGCCTGGTCTGCAACAATTGGTGGACCCCGATGTGTCTCAGAACATGGAAGCCACCTGCAGACCTGCCTAGAACCTTAAGGAGTGGCCCCCGAGAGCTGCTGTACCCCAGTTTTTTGGGTGCCTTGTGGAGAAACCTCCGAGAGCTTCTGTCTCCAGAAACTCAAGGGTTTGTTGTAGTGGCCTTCAAAGCTGCTGGAAGAACATGAACTGAAAGAACCATGACCTTCAAAATGGTGAGTTAAAGAAACATGGGAAATTCCAACTTGACTAAAACTTATTGCTTGATAAATTTGAAAAATTAGCTCATGTTACAAAAACAAACATTGAAAGACAAGCATTACAAGAATTTTTGGACTGGTGCTTTAGTCGGGGGCATTTAACTGATGCCAATTCCACGTTTTCCATAGACTTATGTGACAACATTGGGGCAGATTTGTGGAATTTAGCACAAACTGCGCCCGAAGAATTTTTGCCGCTTATTCTGTCATATACAGCTATGAGAAAGATGTTCCTTCAAGTGGAGCGAGCCAGCGAAAACCTCAAACTACCTGAGAGAAGGGAAAAAAGCCTGCTCCTACAGAGCAGTTTTTCCCCTAAGCATCCTTCTGCACCACCGCAGGCACTGCTGCCTGTGGAAACGCCGCCGCGGTGCCCCTCTCTGCCCGTGCTGCCTGTCGGATCCCCGCTGCCGTTCCCTTCGGCATCGCAGCCGCCCTATCCACAAGAGCGGAGCCTGGAGCTGAGCCGTGGAGCCAGCGCTGTGCCGTTCCCATACCCACACATGACACCGCCTGCCTCCGCTCCGGAAAACCCGACGGAATCACAGCAGCCATGGAATCAAAGCTTTGCCACGCCGTTTGTCGCCGCAAAAAGCACAGACGTCCAACAGTACCAAGAAGTCGTCTTTGCACCGCCTTATAACTACCAAGAAACAGCCTATGCACAGCAAATGAGCCCATAGCCCACCTTTTACCTGCCTGTACCACCGGCTGCTGCTGTAGGAGCGGCCGGACCTCAGCAGCAACCCTGGAACCCCACGAGACACGCCTCAGTAAACATCCAGCCATTCCAAACCGTGAGTGACTTTTATTTATATCCTGAATCTGAAAAAACACGATGGGGAGTGCCCTCAGCCAAGAGAGAGATGAGGGAATGCAGCTTTACTCCTGTCCATCCTTCTTCGGCGCCACTGCCGCCGCCGGCAATGCCCTGCCAGTACCTCGGGGCTGAGGTTGACCCGACACCGCGCTCCCCAACACCCCGCGGGTACGCTGGAGTTGTTCCATTGCGGCTGGAAACTGCCGCGGGAGATATTTCCGCGGGACTAGAAACCCACGTGGCCAGGAAAACAAAGAGACCACGTGATCGCAAAGCCCGAGAAAAGTCATCACGCGGCTGAGCCAAATAAAGAAGCTGCACGCGCAGTCAGACGCGTGGCTCCAGGACCGCCCAACTCCCCTCCCTACTGCCTCACAATCAAGGCGCATGTGCCAGGCGTGGGTTCCCCTCAGCCTGCAGGGGCCAAGGTCAGCTCCGAATTCGCCCGCCCCTGGGGCGGATCAGTTCCCGCGCCACCCCCACCACCTTTAGCGTTGATAGACTACGTCATGGAGAGGGGAGGGGCCCCACCCCAGTGGAGCGGAGCCAGCGGAGCTCGTCCCATCCCCTGTGCACCCTCCATAGTGCACGCATCCTGAGAGCAAGTTCCCACGGCACCGGGCGCGCGGGACCCAAGCCCTGCAGCACCGGCGGGGACCCCCTCCCCAATAGCTGCGAGCTGCCCACAGCTGCTGACACCGGCACAGGAACGCCCTGCGCCGGTAGGGACTTCCCCTGAGCCGACAACCTGGTATCTGCAGCCTTCATCACCGACAGCCACACCCACCAGCTGCATCCCGGAATGGGAAGCAGCACCACAGCCGCTTAAAAGCATGGCACCGAAAGAAAAAGAAGCCTCTGTTTGGGACATGCTGGGGGGAGCCGGGAATCACAATATAGTAAAAAAGGGATTTGAAAGATCCAAGAATGCTGCCCTAGCTGCCTTTTCTAACCTTCCTAGAACAGAGAAGCCTCTGGTAACTCAAAAGACTATTTCAGAAGCTTTCACAGCTATTGTCAAGTCAGATGAAAAGCATCTAGCCACCATAATTCAAAGGGTAGTTAAATCCAGAGAGTATCTAAGTGTATCTCTTGCATTTGTGTCTTGTCTTGTTGCTGTTACTAATCAAAATGTATGGATAATGCTTTCTCAGCAGGCAAATCTAGAAAATTTCTGCTCAGATAACATGGTTAAAGCAGGAGAACCAAACAAAGTGTGCCTTATAGGAATACCTTATCATAACATCAAAGATTTCATTCCTTTTGGTATTGAGGAAACAAAAGTGTCCTATCGTAGTACTGGAGAAACCATAGCAGATATCATATGGCAATTGAATACTTCCTTAGAGAGAAATCCGCAAGAGCTAAAGTTAGTAGGAACTCTCCCTGAAAATCAGTCATATGTTAAATTTCACCTTGTGCATTCTAGTGGATCTGAATGGTCAAACAAACACTGGTCACAGCAATATTTTCCTGTGGGAAGCACAGATGTCACTCCTCATAATAAAAGTTACACCAATAGCAGTTGGTGCTGGAATGTTGTTGGTTCACAAAATACAAGTTACCCCAAAACAAGATTTGGTTCACACAAAAGGTAGCCAGAGAAGAGCGTTGCCTCCTGGATATTTCTTAATTTGTGGTAATAGAGCATGGCCTGGAATACCTGCCCAGGTAAAGAGTGGACCTTGTTATTTAAGCAAGCTGACCAAATTTACACAATCAATACAAGAGCATGTTAAGTGGTCTAGTCCTCAAGCTGAGGAAAACACCATAGAACATTGGAGTGATACAGGAAATTTCATAGCATCAGTTTTTTCCCCAGTTAGTGTAGACAGAGTATTACATTTAGTGCAAATGCTTAACTACTGGGTGCAAGAACAACGAAACATCATTGCCAAAATGCTTAATGATTTCTCAACAGATGCTGATAAGATAGAACAAGTAGTATTACAAAACAGAGAAGCCCTAAGATTCTTGTTGATGATTCATGGTTACCAATGTGATGAGTTTGAAGGGATATGTACCACAGAATTAAGCAAACACTTCAAAGAAGCCCATGATAAAATACAAAACAAGTTAACAGTTAACATTTCTCCTTTAAAGAAATGGGTTCATTTCCTGAGCCTGATAAGCTGGCAAGAAGCATTGCTGATACAAGGAGTATTAATTCTGGTTGTTATTATGATTTGTTTGATTTCTCTTATTTGCAGGACTAGTCGTTAACTGTCCAATCAAACAAGAACAGTCCAGTTCAATTTAGCATGTTGTATAGCCTGTATTTTGAAATTCTGTTAATTTTCAGTTAAAGAGCATTTTTGAGCTTATTGCACTGCCAAGTTGCCCAGCAGGCTGTAGGGGTAAAAACACCTCTCCCCTCAGGCTGCTGAACATTTTCTGCAGAATGTAAGTAGTTATGTTTAGCCTTTGTGAATTTTACCAAGAATGTATAAAGTGACTTAGACTCGAGGCTACTCTCGGACCTCTGTGATGGCCACACACAAGTTCTGAGAATGGACCTTGAACTATAGCATAAGGAGATTTAGCTCAGCTGGACTGAACTTGCTTCTTTGCAAAGTAAAGTCACTCTATACTCTTGGACACTTTGCACAAAATTTAATAAAACTTGTAGTTCTGTTTACAGTGGTCTGTGCGGTGATGACTGCACAGAAAGGACCACAACCTCACATGTGAGAGAAAAGTTTCTTGTTTTGCACTAGTTGTAAGTTTGCAAATTCCAAACATACATGTCTTAGTCATGTATTGGTTTATGTTAGTTTACAAAGGTTACTGTACCTCCTTCCAAAGGTGTATTTTGAAAAGAGAGGGGGAGGTAGGGATGTGTAACCTGCAAAATACCCTATTAAGTCTTGAATTGGCAAAATCTAAGATTTCAAAATGTTTTTTCTCAATTTTCAAATTTTCAGCCTTTCTGTTCAAGTTGCAATATGCATGAATCTGGGTAGTATCCTAATGGTAACAATTTCCCCATTGGATAAGTAGCTAAGGAGCTAAGATTTGGGATTGCAGTGTTGTTATGTGTATTATGTTGTTTGTATTTTTGTTTTTTTTCTTTGAAACAAAAGGGGGAGATGTTGCCACCCTGATTTTGGTGGGTCTGAAGGGCCACCTTACAAGTTTCGTTTCCACCTTAAAAGGACATGTTTCCAGCCTCAACCAATTGGAGTCAGACCTTCGCACCTAGGGCGGGGTCACTTAAAGTGATATTTACCTGTGTTTTTGAATAAACTTTGGATTAGCTTGAACATCATATTGGTGTGTGAGGTCTCACTAGAGCCTGGTCTGCAACAGGCTTCCTTTGTTCTGAAATTAATACAACAGTTCCTATAAAGCATAACATTCATCTTTGATTTTTCTGGGTTTTCTTTTGTCTGTATAACATATTTTATGAGCGCTTTACTCAGGTGTTTCGCCTCTCATTCTGCACGGAGACAAGATGTTAAAAGGTGTTTTGGTACCCTATGACATTGGGCATTCCAGTTGGATATTGTAATGTTAAATTAATTATTTTTTTTACTCTAGTTTTGGGTTTCCTTATATATTCACAACTAGCTTATTCAGCAATAGAAAAAAATCAAAAACCTGAAGAAAATATTTGTTAGAAAATATAAAACCCCTTGATATGTAGTGGATCCAGGAATAAACAAGATTTCGTTCTATATTTTTTCTTGGAATTAGGTTGTTCCTATGTCAGTCTAATAACACTATTCTCTTCCACAATCTCTTCAAATGCAACTCTTTTCCGAGGAGCCTAGATATGGATGACTACTACATGAGAGCTGTGCAACCAGTCAAATCAGTTATGTTCCTCTTCTACACACAATATATGCTTCTATTCCTATAATGGCTATGTCAGTGTTTACACTAAAAAATCTGAAACTAATAAACATGAACTCACAATGACCATGTCAGAGTACAAAGCATTCATTTTATTATCATTATTATTATTACTATTATTATTACTACTACCACTTCTACTATTATTATTACTATTAACATTACTACTACTATTGCTACTATTATTACTATAATTATTACTGCTTTTATTATTGCTATTACTATTTTCTCTTCAGACCAGGTGTTACCATCAGATCATGTCTGTCATCATACTGTAATTGCTGAGGAGACCTTCAATCTAGAAACATGTAACTTTCTTGAAAATTGGGCTGACAGATTTTTTATGCTTGTCTTGTCAGGTCCTAGTCCAGGAAACACGCTGCAGTCACAGAATGCTCTGTCTCTCTCTATATGCATATGTACTCAGTGATGTATTTGAGAACATATGTATAGTTATATTTATGTGGAAGTTGTAAAGCTTTTTACTGTTGAATAAATGAAAACAGTCTTGCTTCTAAAGTTCAGACAGGACACACATTTAACAATCAATGAAAAAGGCAAATTGTTTAAAAAAATGGTTGAGAATAAGGAAATTTTAAATGGCTACAATTGTGATATCATGTAGAAACAGGGACTTTGCAGTTCTACTTATGTTTATTTTCCAGTTTCTCCATCCAAACCCTTGAGGAGAATTTATTACTAAAATAACAGAAAACCAGACAGATTGGCATCTTTTTCTGTATCAGTTGCTGGCTTCTTTTTGAACAAATCATTAGTTTAATTTTTCCCGTATTAGGCTCCACAGTGTTTCATGGTCTTTATCAGTTTTAACCAGTACAAGGCTTCAAACCTTTCCTTTGAGGCAAATTGATGACAATGTAATTGAGTGACTTTCTTGGTGCAGTGTAATCATGTATTATATCTTAGCTTCTGAATTTTAAATGAATCAATCACATTTAAGCTTTTTTACTGGCTTTGTTCCTTCAACATCAGGTGTTTCTACAAATATATTCATTTATTTTGCTATTCAGGTCTTTTAAAATATGTTTGTAACTTTTAACATTAACTGCAGAGTGAGGAGGATTGGAGGATTGCTGATGTTCTGATATCAAGAGAATCATAGAAGGGACCTCTTTCTGAGATCAAGTAATCACCTCTTAAATATACTGCTTAAAGAAAAAAAAACAAATTTATGAATGAAAGGAAACAGGAGAAAGAGTAGAAGAAGGGGAAATACAGAAGGTGAACAGCATAATGACAGGGTAAATGATGAAACAGAAAGGGACAGCTCAATTGAACACATAAATGAATACAAACCCTGAGGTAAGGTCAGAAATAAAAACCAAAACAATTAAAAAACTCTAAGCTTTTACCTTGAAATGTTGAACATTTTTTCATATCAGATTTTACTTTCCATTTGATATGCATATTTTGAAAGGATTGTATGTTTTGTATGGCCAGACTTTGTGAACAAAGATTTGGGAAGGGCTCTTCCCAAATGGGTGTGCCCTTCGAGCCTGCGCAGTGGAGTTTTTAAGTGAGGCACAGCCTGCGCAGAACTGGCCCTTTAAGTTCTAAGGTTCCATTTGCCACAGCTGAGTGAGCTTGGACAGTGACAGTGAAGTCCTCGGGACTGTCTACAGCACCTGCTACTAACTGGGGCTGACCCTGCTTAGCGTCCGAGATCTGATAAGATTGGATGCCAGGGAGGCATTTAACTGCCAGGGGACGATCCTCACTGAGACTCGAACTCAGGTCCTTGGGATTCAGAGTCCATTACACCACAGGACCGACCTTTGAAAGCATTATTACAGTTATATATGATATGCCATTGGAGGAAAATCTAAGGGATATTCATTGTAGGCAGCATTCCCTGCTGGATTCTAAGGATAATTAATCAACCTTAGAAGTTATCACAAGAGCAGTGAACAGGGTAAACAAACAGTGAAGGACCTATGAATAGCTTTAAGTATTTTACATGAAAAATCAGATGATTAAGAAATCATTCTCATAAACTTTCATTAAAAGCTAGTGGCTTTAATGGTTAGGGGATTGAATGTACAGAAATCATAGTAATTTCTGCTGACTGTGGTAAAGAAGGTTAGGAAGAGTGCAGGTTTCCTCTCTTAAAATGTCAAAAATGTAACATAGGAGAATGGAAGAAGGAATTGCATTTCAAGGTTCTTACTAAAGTCATAGAGGACAGTTCTGCATTCACAAACTACTGAATTAAATAGGACATAAACAGGTCTGAGAATGCTAAGTTCAAATGATATTCATCTTCAGGAGGGTAAAGACAAATAGTTTTTTCATTTCAGGCAAATAATTGAACACAGCTGTTCAATTTATGTTAAAAAACAAAACAAAAGAAAACAAAAAAAACCCAACAAAACCAAAACAAAATCAAACCACCAACCAAACCCAGAAAACTGACTTTTTTTTAAAAAAGGTGAAATGTTGTACATGTTAAAGTACAGATATTAACTAAATCTTTGTCCAGTGGAAGTCTACATAGGATAGGTAGTAAAATTGAATACTAACAAAATAATTATACATCCCTATAGAATATTCAGGTTTTTTGTTTTAATTAACCTAATAAATGTGAATAATAAGTGAACCAAATTAGGCAGCATTTTTTGGTTCTTAAATTATAAAGAAGAAAAAATTGTGGTAGAAAACCAAAATTACTTCAGTCAGGAAAGATGTAAAGATGGTTTTACTTATTGTTGCAGAAATGCTGTTCCCCACTGTGAAACAGTGGGTCAGCTAACAGGAGAATGGGTTAAGATACACGGCACGTAGTCTGCTTTTGTGACTTCGTTCCAATAGATCATACATAATCGAGTAGGTTTTTGTAGGAATGCTTTATCAACTGACTACTGGTGTTGTTCAGCAAAGATGGAGCAGAATTAAAAGTTCAGTTGCTTTTATATTCTATTGAGAAAACCTTCCTTGATCTGATGTTTTCTCTGGACTGCCTATTAAAGTCTGGAATAAAGTGAACTCAGAAATTTTTCATGTAGAGAAGATATTTTGCAGGTGCCTTTTTCTGATTAAAGCACTAGTGATCTCATTCTTTCTTTTCTTTCTTTTTCTGTTTCTTTCATTCTTTTTCCTTTTTTCTTTGGAAATCTTATTAGTCTCCACTTTGTAAAACCTGCATCTTGTTAGAAATTTTCATTAGGTAGCACCTAAGTATGGGCAGCGAAAATGCACTACATTTGTCTTTGTTATAATTAGATAGTGCTTTTTAACAAAGAAAAGGGAGGGTTTGGGGGTTTTGATTACTTTTCTTCCTTTTCTTAATCTTCATGAAGATAAAAATTGTACCAGTAAGTCTGCCAACAAGTTGTTTAAGAGACAGGATTCCTTTGACTTCTTGTCATGTAGTGTTGTACAGTGTTGACATCAATCTATAACAGGTTGTGATTTTTGCTGACTTATGTTTTGTTGCAAAGCTGAAATGAACTGCATTTGATTGTGCATGTGCAATACATCTACTTTCTTTATTTACTTCACCTTTTTATCCTTGGTTAAGTGCAAGTAGATAGACAGACATGGAACTCAACAAGATTTTTTACATCTTCCCCTGCTAAGACTCTCCCAATGCATAATATGTATCTGTGCCTGTGTTTTCCTAATTAAGGCATAACTTCACTACAAAATAATTTGGATTTGTGTAAATGTGTACATTCACATATAATTATTATATAAAATAATTATGTATAAAATGTGTTTGTTTAATCTAGTCAAAATTATCTGTAGTGTCAACTCATTTCAGCTGATTAGGTCTACATATAACTTCATCTAGTTTGAAACTATCAAATTTCTTATTGCTGTCAATACTAGTCAAATATATAATTTATTAATTATTATATGTTCCTAAAGAAAAATTGGGTGTAGTGAGGTTTCTTTCTTTTTACAGAAGGATGGAATTTTGGCTCATATAGACATGTTCTGTTAGGAAACAAATGAATTCTAATCTGTGTAGCAATAATGTGGCAATTGCACAGCTGGGAGCAAAACAGATTGCTCTATCTCTGACCCATCTGAATATGCAACATTCTGGAGTATCACTGTTGTTGAATCCCATTGAAGTCAATGAGGCAAGTCCCTTATTCAAGTCAAGGGAATTTTGTATCATACAAGTAACAGGTAATGGACCAACTGCCTAAGATGCTCACTGAACAACACACTAATCCTGTAATGCACAAGAGTAAAGAATGTATTATAAACATACTAATCCTGTAATGCACAAGAGTAAATAAAGAGTGTACTATATTTGCATAGGAAGTGCTATACCTTGTTGCACACTTGAATATTACACAGAAAATATCATTACAGTAATTGTGTTAGAATACTGTTGATACTTGCTCACTGACCCTCTTTTTGAAAAATGCTTGATAATAATTGACCTGAGATGGATATCAAGTGGGTAAATTTTGATAATCCTGAATCATTTAAATTTAGAAAATATATAAACAACTAAAATAAGTCTTATCACAAAAAATAGCAAGTAAGCTTTTTAATAGAAAAATCTGCTGCCCTGCCTATAAGACTATGGTGGATGTAACTGATCTTGCCATGCAAAGTACAGTTATCCAAATAATTGGTATTTATCCTTTACTTTCTCAGCCTAGTACAATTCTATTTATAGTTGTATTCAGTCATATTGGTTTTATCTTAAAAGCATTAACTTCTCTTTTCTTCCATTTGGTCTATCCAGACTACCAACTGTGCAAAGCGTATTGTTCATGTCACCTGCAAATAATATCACTAAAAGTCACAGTATCATCTATTGATTTTATGATCCTTCACTGAAATTTAATTGCTTTATTTGACTACATAAATCCTCAGCTGAAATTCAAAGCTTCAAGAGTCTCCCATTTTTCCAAGGATGCTTATTTCCTAGGTTTCAACCAAGATACAATATAATGTTTTACCATCAGAGAGATTACTCTAACTGCCTGGATCACACAAATTGCATCATGAAAGCAGGTATATTTGGATCCACAATACAAGTTATATTTCCTATGGCAAGCACTGGAAACATAGGTGAATAAAAATAAGTTACCCGTAGTGTCAAACAGCATCCAGAAACAAAATCTGTAGGAAAAAAAAAGAATCAATATTACCTCAAACTAATCTGTTATCTCTTCTTTTGATGACCTTTTGGTAAACCACTGGCTATATGGTTTTCAATTGATTGATTTTGAGCATAGAAAGGACCCCTAGAGAAGGTGCCTCTTTAGTTTCTGTAGTTTTTGTGAATGTAAATTTGACTAACTAGAGAGACAATGCTGCATGAAATCTTTGTGTTTAGAATCGTTATTATGATGTTACAAAACAAGTATCATCTTTTAATTTAAACTTTCAAATTCCAATGTGATGACATGTGAGTGTCTGTGCCCTTTGCATAGATTTTCAATCCAGAAATGTTTATGCTCTCGTTTTCTTCTTTTGCCTCTTGGTATTCAGGCACATTGTGAAAAGGACACTAATGGCCCTTCTTCCCTGTCCTTACTTTTATGTTCTAAAGAGAAGGATCAAGAGTCTTGTGTTTTCTTGAGTCCCTTGATTTTTCACACAATCCCTATACTACTAAGTACTAATGCATTACATTGCTGAAATGCTCAATGGAAGAAATTACTTTGCCTGAGTGCTCTGAAGTGTGGAAAATAACTAGTCCCTCTAATCTCCCCAGATCAGTGCTGAGTCTGTGGGCATATTGCCAAAGAAGCCCCATCTTTCCCCTCTCATGAACTTCATCGTTGAAATTGGTAATGTCATGGCTCCTGGTAAACAAGAATGATGGGATAAGTTTTCATCCTACAGAAGCTAGAACAGGCAGTGTATTGTGGGGTCATGTAAGCCAGGTTCATAAAGGCACAGAAAACTGAAGTCAGCAGTGTCCTTGGGTTTTTTGTTTGTTTGGTTGTTTTTTTTTTTTTAAATTGAATAAAATAATATAAAGTTGATGCCACTTGCATATTAGGCTTGCACTTGACACTTTTTGCTATCTCCTAGTCTGTTAGGTATGGAAGTATTTGGACAGAAGCTGTGAGCTGAGGAAGACCCATATTCCATGTTTTGCTAGCCCTCTTGTTTGCAACAGCAAACACAACAATTTTTGTTTTTAAAATAATTCTTTTATATAAGAACACATATCAACAGACTGATTTTATTCAGAAGTCAAAGCAGAAACAGTTTCTCCAGTACTCCTCCTACTACTCAAAAAAAAACCCCCTCAAGCTATGATGTAGCCTCATAAGGGTGGAGATTAAAGTTATAAGTGCGTAATACTTTTCTAATATTATCTATTCTGTACTAAGCTGACAGTTTTAACAAAGAAAGTACTAGAGCTTCTGAGAGACCAAGTATTCCATCTTGAGATAATTTCACAAAATTAAGTTTTAAACTACATATTTTTACATTGGAACAACAAGAAAAATATTGAATGCATTTGAGAATCAGTTTTGTAAGAATATCCATTTTCAGGTTGAAAATACTGCCTTTTAAATTCAATTTATTTTGGTCTGCCTCTGTTGCCTTTGGATTCTTGTTTTCCACTTTCTTGAGAAATACTAGGCTATTGACAGTTTTCCTAGGAAATCATCCTTTTTACAACTCCAGTTGAAATTGTTATGTTTCTGTAAAATATATCAGCTTCAATAAAATTTCAATTTCCATCCCATCTTAAGTAGCTTAAGAGCTTTAGTGACTATATGACAGCAGAAAAACCTATTTCTCCCAAAATCCTTGCCTTGCTCCAAAGAACATTTATGCTACTCTTTTAATATAGAGAAAAATCTGGCAGCAAAAAAAGAGTCTTGCCAAGGTTTCTTATAAAAATTTTCGCCTCCAAAATATTTAGGGCAAGAGAAATTTTGGGATGACTGAAGTTTCACTTGTTTATTGGTTTATTTGTGTCATAAAACATTATAGAACAGTCCAGGTTGGAAATAACCTCAAAGGTCATCTGGTTCAACTTTTTGTGGGACAGGAGCCTAGATGAGATTATCTTGTATCATGTCCAATCACACTTGAAAACCTCCAGTGATGGGTAGGTACATCACCAAGTCCCTGAAGAAGTTGTTCCAGTGAATGATGGTTTTCACTGTAAAGAAACTTCTTCTCTTGAGGTGAAACCTTTCCCAGTACAAGTTGTACCCTTTGCCGCTTGTCTTCTTTATGTGACTCCTTGTGAGGAGAGAATCTAACTCTATCTTTCTTGAATTCTGGGGAGCAAAACTGGCCACAATACTCCGGGTGCAGCCTGACTAGCATTGAGTAGAGTGGTATGATCACATCTCTAGCTCTGCTAGTAATTACCCTGCACGTGCAGCCCAGGAACTATTTATCTTTCTAGCTGCAGCCCTGTACTACTGACCCATATTTAACTTGTCTACCAGGATTTCTGTGTTCCTCTCAGAAAGTGTGCTCCAAGCCATACAGATTGTAGCCTATCATGGGATCTTTGGTTATGCTGCCTCAGGTGTAGGACTTTACTCTTGTCTTTGTTAAACTTCATACTGTTCTTTCAGCTCATCTAGGTTTTTCTATAAGATGGCTTTCCTTTGTGACATGTCCACCTCACCACTCAGCTTTATGACATCAGGAGGTGTGGTGAAATCTGGATACTTGCAATCCCATCATCTAGATCCCCCCGCCCCCCCTTATGAAGATGTTGAACAACATCGGGCCCAATATCAACCAAGGTAGGACCCTTGTGAAAGGCTGGTAGTCAGTAAAAAACATTGATCACCATCCTCTAAGTGCATCTAGTTATCCAATTTCCTACCTATACAATCTGTAACTTGCTACTTTCTTTGGCTTTTAATTAAATTAGCCTGTAAAGTATCTAATAAAATTTCCTTTTTGTAGGAATATTTCAAAGAGAATCCTTGCCTCAGAGGTGCCTATGAACAAAGAAAAGTATATGACTATTTTATTTACTGATGAGAATGATCCTGGAAGGTTTACACAACCCTAGAACTTAACCCATATCAGCTAATAGAAAGTTACCATGTAGTAAATTCTTACAAATGAATGGAAAAAAGGGCACATTTAAAAATATTAACATGAAAAAAATTAGCAAAGCTAAACGTATGTTTTCATTTTTCATTATTAGATAAAAATATTTTCATTAGGTTAAAATTACTCATTTAAATTTGTGTAAATTATAGTTTAAGTATTTAGCATTAAATAGTTCCAGAATTTAGGCATATGTGCCTACTATGTAGTCTTTCCACAAGAGCTGATGTGAGCATGTGTGAAGTACTCATGTTAGGTACTAAAACTAATGTCTATATGACATGACATTCAGAAATGTGCTTAAGAAAACCTGAATGTCCAAGACTGTGCAATAAAAAGTTTTGCAATCATGTAAAAGCTGTTTCACCTACAGCTGTTTGAAAAAACATTTATAGCAGTACCAATAAAATTATAGTTGTAGAAGAGGAATTAGACAAAAAAAATCCATAATAACATTGTCTTTCATTGAAAATGGAATTAGAGGGAACAAAACAACTCATACATTTCCCCCAAAAAACTCACAAAAGGACATTAAGAAAATATATTTTATGTGTCATCTTGTTTACTTTGTTTTATTTCTCCTTTCCATAGAAGATTATTTAATTCTGAATAGATTTAACATGTCTTAACAAGCTTATTTTGATGAACGAGCTTAGAGGTTTTGAAATTCTCAAGTGGTTTCATAATTATATATTAATAAATTTTATTAAAACTTTCAGCTTTTATCACAATTGCAGTTCACTATATTCAAAATCTTGCTCACCTTGTTCCTTTTTGTGCATATAAAATAAAGTTATTGGATTTGTCATGTTTTAACCCCAGCTAATGACTAAGTCCCACTCAGCTGCTTGCTCATTACCCTCTGGTGGGTTGGGGGAGAGTATAAGAAAGGTGAAAGTGAGAAAACTCATGGGTTGAGATAAAGACAGTTTAATAAGGAAAGCAAAAGCAACACACACAAGCAGAGCAAAACAAGGAATTCATCCTCTGCTTCCCATGGGCAGGCAGGTGTTCAACCATCCCTGGGAAAACAGGGCTCCATCATGTGTAAAGGTGACTTGGTAAGACAAATGCCATCACACAAAATGACCCCTGCTTTCTTCTTTTCCTCCACTTTATATTCTGAGCATGATGCCATATGGTATGGAATATCTCTTCGGTCAGTTGGAGTCAGCTGCCCTGGCTGTGGAGCCTCCAAACTTCTGTGCACCCCCAGCCTCTTCACAGGTAGAGTGGGGTGAGGAGCAGAAAAGGCCTCGATTCTGTGTAAGGGATGCTCAGCAATAACTAAAACATCCCTGTGTTATCAACACTCCAGCACAAATCCAAAAAGTAGCCCCATATTAGCTACTGTCAAGAAAATTGACTCTATCCCAGCCAAAAGTAAAACAAAATTATTAGGTTAGAATGATAAATTTTTTTCAGATTTGCTCAGTGAACAGTCCTGTGCAAAGACACTTAGTTACGTATATAAGCACCTTTGAATTATTGTTTATATTCAAACATATTTAATAGAAAAGAAAAATATCAAAAACAAACAAAAGAAACTCGTTTGACACTGTTCAAAACAGAACAAAAACTTTCACGAGGGATTTCCAGTTCTACATCCCAGTTGCATGCCAAGTAATACCAAGAAGATGACATCTTTTGTCACTTAGATCAATTTCTCTTAACAACGGATTGTAAAATTGGAAAGCTATTGTTATGCCTGTATTTTTAGCTATGTTTTTGTGCTTAAACAATCAAGCTGCTTTTTGTATTATTATTAAAACTCTTGGTAATGGAGGGATTGTCTCAGTAACCTCTATGACTTTTTATAGACATGTTGAACTGTTTCTTTCACTTCAGAACCCTTAAGATCCCTCTGGCAAATACAGTAATTGCTTACAAAGGAAAATAACGTTAGAGAAGTACTTAATGTATTTTTATCTGTCTTTAGTGCATTATAGCAGCTGGAAACAAGAAGGAAAGCTGCCATCCTGTAGCCAAACAGCTCTCCATGGGACAACATCAAGTGATCCATGGTTCACTTGCAGTCCACAGACTCCAGTTTGCTTTAGGAAATGAATGACTGGTCTCATTATCCTGGTAAATGCCTCAGGGCAGTGAAGAGGCAAAGAATCATTGTCTTTAAGCAATGCATTTTGGGGACACTCCCTTTAACTGGACGACCTTAGAGTCCTGAGAAAATCCTTTCCTCAAGAGACTACCTCATTACATTTATGACTATACTGTCACTGAATTCGAGAGAGCAGCCTGAGCTGGAGAATTGATGAGGAATAAAGGGAAGTCAGGACCCTGCCCCTTTGAAATTTATACTTTTATTATGAGTAAAATGGCACACAAGTACTGAATTTTGGGCTTATAAAATTATGATTGCAGAACTACAGCAAAAACACACATGTAAAAGGGGTTAGATTGCAAATTACACAAAATTATTTGAAGAAAATAATTTATCCGATGTGTATGAGATTTATCATTTTTCTTCCTGGGGGAAGTGTGTGGAATAGCAGGACTGCTACAACTTTAATTTTACTAAAAATATGCTGTCTATATCTATAAATGAAAGCTTTCCAATTTAAAGTCTCAGTTTGGCAAGGTATATGGGAAAAAAAAAAAAGAAAAAATTATATTAGAACTTTCATCAAAAATTCACCTACCTTGAAGGGTGAAGGCTGTGATGTAAATATGCATAGCTATCCATATTCACAATTAAAGACAGGATTCTCTTTGGTTGCATTTCTGAGATTTTGATTCCAGGACTCCCCTTATCAATTTCCCACTAAGCAAGAGTGAGACCATTATGGCAAATGCAAGATCCTACACACTCCTGTATAAAAATAAACAAACATATTCCAATGCAGGTGTGAGAGAAGAATTTTTTATGCAAGCCTAAAATCTATTTCTTTATCTCTTTTCTGAAACAGAGTCTCTTGATTAGTTTACAAATTTTCAAATCTCAGGCATGGAATTAACCCTATTGATGTAAAGTAAGAACATGGTGAGAACAGACATGAGAGTAACCTGTTAGCTATCTGTAGTGATCCATTGCTGCAGGTTTCTCACACAATTTCTGTATGACTTTTATTCATTATATGGTAATCTGCAGTCCAGAGTCAGTTAGGCTTGGGAGTATTTTGTTTGTTTGGGTTGGTTTTTTTGTTCTTGCTTTGTATTTGTGGGTGTTTGGTTTTGCATTTTTTGGTGGGTTTTTTTGGTCTTATTCTTTTTCTTGTATTTGCTCTTAACTAAATGTCCAGGCATCTAGAAAGGAAACTTCAGCCATTCCTTGTAATACTGCTGCTCATCTCCACATACCTCCAGCCATGCTAAGCTGCCTTGGGTAAATTGACAACCAGGATTTATAGGCAAAATCTGACTATAATCCCTGCTGTCACTGTGAAATAGCTTCCTAGGGCCTATCTCTCAAGGGCATTTATCACCCCTTACAGGAGAGCACTTGCCAATGTTGTTGTTGAAGCAAACTATAAGCCACTTCAGTGTAAGAGTTTGATTCACAAATGTAAGTTCTGGAATCCCAGACATGCTACCAAAAATTATGTTTCTGTTCTCCACTCCATTACTGAAGTCAGATTTTTATAAAAGAAGATTGAAAGACTGATGTCTCTGTACTCTGGATAACCAAACTCTGTCTTAGTAATTGCCAAAATGAGGCATCACACATGAGTATAATGAGTAATCATACACAAAGCACAACAGACACTAAAGGTGATTCACTGTTCTTTTAAAACTTAGGTATTAGATTGACTGAAGTATCTGAGCTTGATAAGTGAGGTTTTCCTGATTTTTTTTTTGTGAACTTATTAAAATCTTTGAAATTTAGGACCCTAACTAATTTGTGGACTCTAGAATTAGAATCTAAAGTCCTCGTTTCACAGTAGCATCTACTGAGATAGTCCTCTGAGGCCACAGCGAAATGTCAGCTATCTTTTGCCTGACTCAGATGCCCTTCCCAATCAGGACACTGATGACAGCTTTTCCCCATTTGGGAGCAAATCTAGTATTATTACTACATAAACACCAGGGTATCTAATATTATATGCTTCATTTTGGGAAGTGCATCTTTACTTTTTAGGCACTACATTTCTAAATATCATAATGTTTAATCCTTTGTTTGCATTTCAAGAAATTCAGAGCTAGACTCACTATATATAGATGGAGTAATGTATGCAGAGTAACATCTCTAAAGTCTGAGACCATATAGAAGAGAAATACTCTCATTTGGACTGCAAAAGTGTCTCTCATTAGGAGAAAGGCGAACTAAAAGACTCTGGTGTTCAATGATGCTACTCTGCTATTCAAGAGATCATACCCAGTTTGAAATCTGTAACAATTCCAATCCAGTAATAACCATCAGTGTAAGGACAAGAAATAACCTGAGACATTTCAGAACTCATTCTTTACCTCTCATTTCAGGAAAGCTTCCTATGACTTCACTTCTCTAGGAATCTGTGAGGACCATGAGTGCATGCATACATCTTTCTGAGAAAATACTGTCTTCCATAATTCTCTAAAAGTTAAAAGAAAGCACCCAAGCCTTTAATCTGTATTAATGGGTTCATCCTAGTTTTAAAGTATCTTATGGAGTTTTTATTGTTTGGTTTATTAGTAAACCTTGAGTTAAATCTTTTTTAATTCTATACTACTCTGTGTGAAAAAGAGGGTTTTAAAAAGAGCAGGAAAAGTAACTGACAGCAAGAAGACTTAAGAAGAAACTGTTAAGTGGTTCTTGTGTCCATAATTTCTGTATGCTAACCAAGATAAGTTCACAGTCTGCCCCAGGCTATCTTGTTCAAAGAGAAAAGACCCAAACGGACATCATGTCCTTCAATTACAGGACTGCAACTATATTGATTGCTAAAGGTTATATGATATTTAAGAATAATATAAAACATTTGAATTATTTAGAAAACTTGAATAGTTATCTCTAATTTTGAACATTAAGGGTTATCAGCAGAAAAGATTAAGGTATATTTTACTTTGTTTTAAATTAATTGAATAGGATTTTCTCAAGAAGAAGGACAAAAAATCAGAACAATACCCATTTAAAATGCATGGTACCTTTTCAGCCTGCATTGATTTTTGCAGTTAAAGCATTTTTATAAACTGTCAGCATCAGATTTGCAAATCGTAAACATCTATATTTTACAAATTAGTTCATATATACATTTTCTGTGGAAACCTGGGCCTGTTAAAATTATTGTGATCTTTTTATTTGCAAAATTGTGATGACTAGAAAATAATGTTTAGGTACTTTCTAGGACCAGAAAACAAAATAGATCAAACCCAGACTGATTTTGTGGGTGCCATGTATCTCAATTCTTATTTAGTGTAAAGAAAAAAACATTTGAATAACATGAACGGGATAAGAGTGTCACAAATGCCATGTACGTTTTCAAACAATTCACTAATCTAATTCCATTTTTCAAAGGTCTTTGAATAGATAGCCAAAGAGTCAATATAATACAGAATGGAACCCTTCCCTTCCATGAATCTAAAAAGTGCACTATATGTCAAGTTATTCTGGGAAAGTTTTCTTGGAAGAGTTTTTCACAGATTTCTCAAATCTTGGTTGCTCACAGTGGACAACAGAAAATTGTTTAAAATCTATTCACAGAAAGAGAAAATATCTCCTGCTCAGCTCCACTGAAAACTGATATGTTTGTTGCCAATAATTTCTTAAAGTGAACTACAGAACAGTTTGGGTTGAGAGTATGATCACAGTTCCTTAATTTGCATAAATTTACAAGTGTCAAATACTTAGCCAATAGTTCTGAAGCTCACAATTAAATCACTATCCTCTGTCCAAAAAATTACAGGAAGCCAATAATTCAGAATTTCTTTGCCTTGCAATTCTCTAATGATTTGCAAAGTGCGCACTCTTGATTTAAGCAGCACATTTTAATGTCAAAACAATTCCAGTTTCACTTAGGTTTTATCTTATTTGTGAGTACATTAAGATAGAAATCAAAAGAGTTATTGTGTTCAGAAATTTTGTGACATATTCTATTCACTCTTTTTGAATTAACTGCTTCCTTGAAATATTACAATTACCATTCACGATAATGCAAACAAAATATTGAAGCATTTTCATATTGTTATAGTTTACAAAGCTTCCACTCTGACAGTATGAGATGAATGTACATTAATATGTAGTGGTTGAAGGTTCCAGTTGTCTTGATTCACTTAGGATTGTAATGTCTTTTAAAGAAAATAAACATTTACAGAAACATTTGTAAATTACTGATAGAAACGGTAGACTGCATTTTTACAAGTTTAGAATAGAATAATACAATTGGAAGGTACCTATTATCTACTCCAACTGCCTCACCACATCATTAAAACATATGAAGAGTGTTCTCCTAATGCCTCTTAAATGCTGACAGGCTTGGGGCATCAACTGCTTCTCTAGGAAGCCTATTCCAGTGTTCGTGCACCCCCTTGGTAAAGAAATGCCTCCTGATATCCAGTCTGAACATCCCTTGATGCAGCTTGGAAGCATTCCCACACATCCTGTGACTGGATACCACCCACACCAAATTCTCTATTTCTCCTCCTCAGAAAGCTGTAGAGAGCAATGAGCTAAATTTGGTGTCCAATCAGACATGCAAGCAAGATACAGCATAACAGGATCCAAGAGATTGCTAATAATTGCAGTAGTTCTGATATATAACTCTCTTAGTTTTAGGGAAACCAAAATGTTTACCACGATAGAGGAGAGGATTCCTCCTCAATAACCACTCACCCCTTACTAAATTTAGGGCAAAACAAACTTTAATTAGAAAATGCATGTAAGAAGGATAATTGTTCTTAACTATTAGATATATCTATGAGCAGACCAGAGAAAACTACTCCCCCCAGCACCAACACCGCCCCCCAGAAAAACCTGTAGGTTCCTCCTGGTGCAATTATATTTATGGACAGTGTCAGTGTCACACCTCGGCTGGCTGTGAGGTGAATTCTCAGTCTTTTCTCAGCAAGGTAGAGACAAGGGAGTGTGTGACTCATGTGGTGCACGATGGAGCCTTTTCAGAGCAGGGGGAGAAGAGCAGACTGTCTCTCTCCTTGTCCTCTGTTGGTGCAGATGACAGTCGCAGTCTGGTGAAGAGTCATGGTCGCAGTCCTGTCAAGGTTCTGGTCCTCCTCTGAATCCAACAAGTGGTCCCCAAGTCCCAGAACACCCAAGATTATATCCCCTGAGGTCCAGGTGGGACTTCCCAGTACCTCTCCCAGGGTGGGAAGTTACACAATGAGTAATCTCACTCTGTGAGTCATACAGTATTTGGAATCATTGATAGCCCATTAGCAGACATGACACCTCAGGCTGGGTGTGGAGGTGCTAACAACTTCCTGGAAGGAAGTCATTAACAGCTCTTATCTCGCATGTGTCTTTCACACCTAACTCACAGCCTGAGGGGTCAGGTGTGCCCTGGGCAGCTGCTGCAAATGGTCCATTGTTAACAGTTCACGGTAATAGAGGGTGTAGAATACATAGCTTTGGTCACACCAACACAGTGATAAAGTGGTCCCACCTGCTTAATGAGGACAATAATATAACATATATCATTAGACATATGTCAGAAGAAGAAAAAATGCCCCCTTCCTTTCCCTCAGACTTACTGTTTGCTATGATGCTCTTCCTGAAGCTGTGTTGCAATATTTGGAAAAGAAAATTACTTACATGAAAGGAACTAGGTATTAGGAAAATATTTCACTGTCAAAAGACAAAAGGTAAAAGGGGAAAGTGTAAATCATAATTTTCTCAGTCTTCTGTTCAGCTAGCTAAGGCATATTGGACTTAATTAGGCTGTTTTCATGAGTGAGTTGAGAAAGGTGGATCACAGAGAGTATAGGTTTAGAAATGTTATTAAGTTTGGATTCATGCTGGCTTTCTTGGTTATGATGTGCTTTTCCAAAGCTTTAGTTTCTAACAGAATTGGAATTGCAGCCACAGCAATTGCAGGAACAGATTTTCAAGTGCAAATCAGAGCCTTGCTCTTATCTGCTCACAGTTGTATGTTTGCTGGTTCTAGTACTGTATAGATGTGAACAGAGATTGAGGAAATACTGGGAAATAAGACTGTCTATGAAAAATGTGGAAATACATGATTGTTATTCCTTAAAAATGCTTCATATCCCTTAAAAAGGGAGTTGTCAGTACCAACCCACTGCAAAGGACAAAAATGGATCAAAGAGCTTCAGAGCAAGTAAGGATTTATGGAGAAACTGACAGGTCCTGATCTCCCTGACAGGTTGCTGGCACTTCTCACACATGTAGCTTTATACTAGAGAGTCTCTCATTCCTTAGGGAATGTATAAGGCTGTGCTGTGCACATATGCTGACCACAAATCAACCACTGATATCCTGTGTAAGGAAGGACAGGAGTCCCACAGCAGTCTGAAGCACGGTAAGGTGGAAATCTGTTCCTCAAGATGATCCTTCCTGTCCAATGTTACTAATGGGGATTATTTCAACCTCTGTTGCTATCAGGTCTATAGTGACTTCACAGACTGCTATTATACTTCTGCCATTCTCTCCTGCAAATAAACCTGTCTGTGGCTAGTGACTCCTGAAGGAAATACCAGCTGTGATTGAAACATTTAGATGACAATGGAGAACACATTCACTAATGTCTAAAACAGAAAAGAGAAGTGAAAAATAGAATTGAAAAGTCATGCAATACATTAGTACATAACTGAACTAGAATGAGTAAGACAGATGCTTGCTGACATGCCTCTGCAGCTCAGCCTGACTATTTGCCTACTGTCCTGTCATAGCAGAGAGTCACAGTCAGGCCAGAGTAGGTTAAGTCTGAAGCAATTAAGGCCAGGAAGCCACACAACTATATTACCCCAAGCTCATGTGCCTCTCTACAAGGCTGGTTAACTTGGTCTCAGTATCTCATGCTCAACTCAGCCCAGACACTGAGACTTCAGGGCATGCACAACAGCAAAATTTCCAAAGTTTGAATGATTTTTCATGTAAATACTTCTGCATCCTGATGCTGCTTACCATTTTTGGAGGTTTTTCTTGATTTCTCTGTTGGACATGTGCACCTAAATCCACCTAATTTGTCCTTTTATTGCTCAGTGCTACTTGGCTCTCATATATAGCAATTTGTTTATAGCCTCTAACTACACTGTATATCATTTGGAACCTAAGAATATAGTTTTGGGGTTGTAAAGTAAGTATATAGCACACAATGCAACCCATGAAGTACTTCTTGACCTTGCTTTAAGCAACATACATCTGAAACTTGAATCACTAACTCAGTCAGTAGCAGCAGTTAGAGTACTCAGCTGGGATATCTATTTCCTCCTAAGTGTTTCCTACATAACAGGATTAATCATGTTAACTTCATGCTGTGATTTTGGATCCAAGAGATAATATGGCTATGGTTTATTCCACTACTCTGGCATCTTAAAACCATCAGAGCTGATACAGGAAAATCAAATTAATTAATTTCTTTTAGGCTTAATTATTTAGAGTAGGTATTAAGTTTTCTGAGTGACTAATGTCCTGTGAACATTAATGACTGATATTTTTAAGCAGTTCCAAAGGATTAGAATAATTTCTCAAAGTGGAAACTTTAGAGTAATTTCAACATGCTGAAAAAAATTTAATAAAGCAGAGATCAGAAAATGGCAGTTGCTCAGTGCAGCTAAGTGCAACTTCATACCTGACACAGGTTATTGATTTTCCTTGGAAAGTACTAGAAGACTCCACTCCCTCTGTGTCACTTAATGATTTTGGTAATTTAAGATACAGTTAAACTCTGAATTTGAGAATGGAAAGAACAACCTTTGCCAGTTAGTTGAAACAACTCACAGTTACATCTTTTCCCCACTCATGCACTGCTCCTTTAGAAAATCTTATTATGCATTCCAAACTGCACTCTTCTATGTCTTTTACTTCATTTTTTGCATCTTCCAGAATATTTATTCATTTTACTGCTTTTAAATAGTGTAATATTTGTAAGGTGAACTAGAGATACACATATACATACATACATATACAAAATGACATAATATTTTTAGCCATTTTCCTGTAGCTCTGTGGTTTGGCAATTTTTTTGCAATCTGTATTTTACTGAAGTTAGAAAACATAAGTATTGCAGTAGTTTAGATCCAGTATTAAAGCCCCCCATACTATTCTCATAACTGATATTTTTATTTTAAAAATTGGTTTAATAAAAATATTTTGAAAACAATTTAATAAAATTTTTTCAATATTCCCAAAGACAATAAAATTACCTTGCACATTGTCCCCACATTTTCATCTGTCATTGTGGACAAATGCAGTAAACACACACAATTACTGCCCTATTGTTGGATTGCCTTTGTAATCCTACTATTTATTTCTATTAAAGAAAATAAATATTAATTTCATGTTTAAAATGAGACAGTTCTGTCTTTGTCAGCAGTTGCTACTGTGAAGTTCATGTGTACATATTTCAGGTTAAGGATATCTCCTTGATAAGAAAGAAAAATTAAAAAAAGAGGTCCTAACAGCTGAAAACCTTCTTGGGGAAATTATTTATCCTATGTGACCTTAACACAAAATCACTCACTTTTTTCATATCTGTTTCCATTACTGCAAAAATCAAATAATTGTATATGTGGGCTTGAACAGAACAAATTCATGTTTCATTTGTTATTTTCATGAAGAGGGGAGAAAGGGCAAAATCTAGAGAGGCAAGAAACATACACAGTATGTCTAAGAATTAACTTGAAAACTGCAATAAGTGAAGTTACTCAAAAATTTTTAGTTTCAAAAACATAACCTAACTGAAATTTAGACTGGATTTTTTACATATAAATCACCATGAAATATAAAATAGTAATATTGATGAAACACCACCTTCTGCTTGACCTTAACTATACCTGGTGCACTAGAAAAAGGGAGGAGAACTTTGAAAATTACTCAAGAAGCAAAGAGAGAGCGAAATGGGCAATTTGGGTGTTAGCTGTAGTGAACAGCTTCCACCTGGAAACACTGACTACTGCAAAAGGGGAACTTCATTAGCCAGGAGTTTCTGAGACACAGAGGTTGCGGAGCAGATTGTATTTACAATATAGAGAAGTTTGATGGGAACAATAAATAAGAATTTTGATCTTCACAGTCTAGAAATGTTGCTGCAGACTTTGCAGATATCTTGGAGGGGAGTCATAACAGCTATTTGTGTAAGAGATGAGGAAGACCCGGAATGGAAAAAAGAACAAAACTGACAAAAATAACAGTTTTTTTAAAAAATGAAAAATATCTTTTAAAGGTATAGTATGTCAGTTTTTTGAAAACCTATGACACTTAGTTCAAAAGCACAAACCATTGAAGTGATAGGCTATGGAGATAGTTTTTAATAAATAAAGGAAGGAAACTAAAATGCATGTGTGTCATGTATAATGTAGGATATGTATAATAAAATGTACCTAAGTACTTTTTCTGAAGGCCTTACTTTTAACATTAATATAATTTTTGACATAAAGTTATACATTCTTTTGTCTCTCCTTTGAGCTGAGCAATCCAATCAGTATGGTAGACCTAGAGGTAATATTAGTATCTACTGAGGAAATATGTTAAAATTGACAATCATTTTTGTGACTTTCAGTGATCAATTTATGAATGATTCAAAGAGTTCACATAATAAAATGAAAACTTTAAACCAGTTTAAATGAAGCCAGTTACATTAGCTGGGCATTGGAATGCTTAATATTTAGAATTATCTGAGATTCCAAATTTTCATAGAAGCTTTGACATTGAATTGACTTTTGATTGATCCAAATAATATACTCCTGGAAAAGCTGGTAGCCCATGCCCTGGACAAGTGTACCCTCTCCTGGATTAAGAGCTGGCTGGAGGGTCGGGCCCAGAGAGTGCTGGTGAACGGAGCTGCATCCAGCTGGTGGCCAGTCACCAGTGGTGTTCCACAGGGGTCTGTGTTGGGTCCAGTCCTGTTTAACATCTTTATTGATGATTTAGATGAGGGGATTGAGTCCATCATCAGCAAATTTGCTGATGACACCAAGATGGGAGGGAGTGTCGACCTGCTGGAAGGCAGGAGGGCTCTGCAGAGGGATCTGGATAGACTTGAGAGATGGGCTGATTCCAATGGGATGAAGTTCAATAAGGCCAAGTGCCGGGTCCTGCACTTTGGCCACAACAACCTCCTGCAGCGCTACAGGCTGGGCACAGAGTGGCTGGAGAGCAGCCAGGCAGAAAGGGACCTTGGAGTACTAATTGACAGGAAGCTCAACATGAGCCAACAGTGTGCCCAGGTGGCCAAGAAGGCCAATGGGATCCTGTCCTGTATCAAAAATAGCGTGGCCAGGAGGATCAGGGAAGTGATTCTTCCCCTGTACTCTGCATTGGTGAGGCCACACCTTGAGTACTGTGTTCAGTTCTGGACCCCTCAGTTCAGAAAGGATATTGAGATGCTGGAGCGAGTCCAGAGAAGAGCAACAAGGCTGGTGAAGGGACTGGAGCACAAGTCCTATGGGGAGAGGCTGAGGGAGCTGGGGTTGTTTAGCCTGGAGAAGAGGAGGCTCAGAGGAGACCTCATCACTGTCTAGAACTATCTGAAGGGAACTTATAGCCAGGTGGGGGCTGGTCTCTTCTCCCAGGCACTCAGCAATAGGACAAGGGGGCACGGGCTTAAGCTCTGCCAGGGGAAATTTAAGTTGGATATCAGAAAAAAATTCTTTCCAGAGAGAGTAATCAGGTATTAGAATGGGCTGCCCAGAGAGGTGGTGGATTCACCATCCCTAGAGATTTTTAAACGCAGATTGGACGTGGCACTGAGTGCCATGATCTAGTAAATTTACTAGAGTTGGACCAAGGGTTGGACTCGATGATCTTGAAGGTCTTTTCCAACCCAATGGATTCTATGATTCTATGATTTCTTCTAAGTGCAGTAATTTTAATTTAGGAATTTATTACATAAAATAAACTTCAAAATGAAATGCTGGTTTTTACATGTTGCCCAGAGACATGTTTTACAACATCAAATATATCAAAAAAGTTATCACCTTTCATGGAAATATATGGTCTCATGGGCTATGTTCAACAGAAAACTTTTCAACTAAATTTTATGTCCTTTATAATGGCAGTGCAATAGAGAATAAATTATGGAACTAAATCCATATCTATTCATCTATTAGTTGCCTTTGGAAACTGAAATATCCAGCTACTCAAATAAAAAGAAACAGACAGTATTCCTGACAGCTAAAACTTTTCAAGGAAGTAGCAGAAAATGAACAAATAAATTGTACATCACAAACTTAAGCAATATCTAGTGTCCAGTAATCTGTACTTTCTATAAGTCAGGGAAAATCTTATATATATTCAGATGAGCAAATGAATATGAAGTCCTGACAAACTAAGCAGAAAATAAGACAATGAAAAAATAGCTTATGAAATACCTCCTTTTTAACAGTGTCTCCAAATAATATATATCTCATTTTCTGGTGTTTGTTCCAGTATCACTACTGGAGTAGTTAACTGTTTCAACATATAAACAGAACACCTAACCAGCATAGCATAGATATGAAGGAAGAAATGCATTTTCACATGAAAGAAAGTATATATGATATCTACCAATTTATAATCATTCACTGTTTGGAAAGCACCATAATTAAATTTAAGATTTTGAGAAAAAATGTCCCCAAAACAAAGGAATAAATTGAAGATAAAATGGGGTACAATTTTATTTAAAAATCCTTGGTTTTGATTTTACAAGTAAAGATACTATTATTAGCACTGTTAAATGTAATTCCTTGGAAGAAGTTTTACACAACTTCAAGAAAGTTACATTTTTTACTGTTTCTCAAAATGTCAGATATAATTTTTTACCTAATGTTTTCAGTAACTGTTTGTTAAGGCAATTGATCAAAAAGTCTGAACAAGAAGCAGCAGAGAAAAATCTTTCTCCTTCAAAGTCCTATACAAATCAGCTGTGAAATAGAAAGAACCAAGGTTTTTACAAGTAAAGCAGAGTACCACGTTCTGGTACAGAATCACCACGAAACAGGACTTAATGTTGTTGGTTGTACACACTTCAAAACAATAAAGTTAGCACATGAATTATTCCTCACTCAAACAAAACCATAAATTCATAGTTTTATAGTGCCGATAATGTCCCATTCCAAATTTACTAACCCAGAGTAATGGAAACATTGCAGGGTAAACCCTTACAGTACCTGCTCCTTTTGGTCCAACTCTTGGTATTAAGGGAATAAGGGAAGGAATATATCCAGTCTGGTAACCATCAGGAATTAAAACACAGTTGTCTGGCACATGACAGTAAAGTACGACATGGCATACTTGAACACAAGGATTCCCTGGGAATTTGTTTAAATAATAAAAATGAGGAACTTTGACTACATCAGGGATATTACAAAGGGGATTTTTTTTTCTTTTGGTTTGGTTTTCAGACTATGGAAGATGCTCCTAGATCTCTAATCCTAATTGAGATAGTTCTGTGTTGTGTATGGCACTAATCTGAAATCAAGAAATAAAGCAGTGGTCAACTTAAAAATTCAACAAATAATGCAACATAAGAAAAATTTCAAGGTTATAATTTATGAGAAAATTGAAGTATTTTGGATAAATTTGATATCTGGATGGTGACTTATAAAAATAGAAAATATAGTCTAATCTTAAATCTAATCTTAAAAAGAGGTTTAAAACATTTTTAGTGGATCTTTATGAACGAATAGATAAATGGATCCAAAGGAAAAATTCATCCCACATAAAATGGAGCCCTAAACATTTGGGTGTGACAGAAGCAAATGGAAGAATTATATGACATGCCTTAGCTGTTTATTATTGACAGGCAAAAATAGAGAAAACAGCAGAGTATTCACTAAATTGAAAATAATCTTTGGAAAACTTCAAGTAAGCCTAGATTTAGGAATTTAATTCTGTGATTTAAAGCAAAATGGCTTTGCTGGAACCTACCTTTTAATATTCCTCAATGTGGCTTATAAAAAGGCCAACCATGGAGAATCAGAAAATCCATTTCAATATGTTAAACTGAAACTTAAGCTAGAAAAGTGAAAGTGATACAGTGTTAGAATTCAAGAACCTTTGGGAATGATCTCAGCATAAATTTCAGGGACTATTAACCATTCAGATTTTAGGATTAATTGATATTTATCCAAGTATGCAGCTGTATATTGTTAAAATTTAGGGGAAATGTTGATGAATTTGTATGTTTTGCTGGCAAACTCAAAAAAAAAAACCCCAAAAAAACAACAAACCAAAAACCCAACATGAAATACATGCAAAAACTTTAAACTAGTAACAAACCTGTTTTTCTAACAATGTTGACACCAGTTAGATATTTTTCAAATAAATCCTTTCCTACCAGAAAAACACAGCTTTTAATGAATGAAAAAAAATGAAGTAAAAGTGAAAAATGTTCATTTTAGTGCTTTTGGTTTTTTTTTTTTCCATTCACCTGCTAGAATATCAGCAAGAGTAGCTTTCATTACCTTCATTATCATTACCTTCTCTATATCTCTCACCTGGCTTTCATTCCCTTATCATATAGAGTATTAGCTATTTTTGTTTACTTTCATGGTCTCACTTCTTGCCCATAATCTGTCACAGAATTATGAAAGGTCAACTTCTACATCTGTGTGGTTATGATATCAATATTTATCACTCACAGGTTAAATTTATAAACAAACTCTTGTGCAGCTTCTCCCCCTCTCAGCTCCTATAACTACCCATGAAGCTACGTCATTGTTGTCATAGAGGAAAATTGTTCAACTCACTGTACAACTTACAGATCAAATCAGATCAGGATCAGAAAGGTAATAACACATTAACTGGCAATCAGACAGCTATATATTGAGGATAAATATCAGCAATTCTACCAATAAAACAATCCCAAACAGTAAGAAAATGTTAATATGCACCTACAAATTACCAAATATTTATCTGTAATTATCAACTTGCTAAGGCACCAACATGGAAACCTGGCCCCACATGACCCATGTGAATCTGGAGCATACTTCCCTCACCACTGTGGCAGTGCCTGCCTGAGTGCAAGTTGCTCCTATGCAACATGGGGAGCTGCTGTATCTGGCTGAGACAAGGCTGGGAGCACTGTAGGGTGATGCTTGGCAGTGCCCAGCCAGGGTCACTGCTTGTCCTCTTATTCTAAGGGGTCTTCCCCACTACAATTAAAGACTTCCATTCATCTTTGCTTCACATCAGGCTGACCAGTTTCCTTGTTTCCCTGTAATGTTTATAAATGTATGTTTCTTCTCTTGTGCTGTACTTAGGGGATTCTGAACAATAAGGGATATGACATCATTCATGTGTATAACACCTACCTCAAAAGCAGTGTTACTGCCTATGGAAAAGTGAGTACTACAATGTATAATAAACATTTGCTTTTGAATTTATTTTTTATTATATGTTAATAGGTTGGTAATGACACTTCAATACACCACTTTTAGAAACTATGCAGATATATAGTTTAATTGATATTCATGTTGTAATGTTTTGTCCATATTTACAGTGAAACACTATTTCAAAAGGGGTAAGCTTAGTATTTGAACAGAATGTTTGATGGTTTGTGTTTTTTTTCTCAGTTAGTATTTTCTTTCAGAATATCATGCCAGAGGTAGCTTCAGCATTTGTACTTCCTTTTCTAAACTGAGATGCAGACATTTTGTCAAGATATCCCATCATATAGAAACTATTTCTTTTCAATTTTACTGAACACTATCATAAAATATTTTAAATATATTATGTTTTGTACTTTTTCAATTTGGGGCAAAATAGACAAGTTCAATCTGATACAGAACAATGAACACATTAGCAGGTATAACTGCTATTCTTAAGGTAACATTATTATGCACAATACTTAACACACACATAAAAAAATTTAAGACCATAATCATTAAGTTTTTAATAATTTCATGAGTAACAACAAACTTCAAATGATGCAGTATCACTTAAGATAAATAAAAAGGAGAACTCATTGTTCACCAAAGTTAAAAATTAATGTGAGAGACAAGAATGACTACTGAAATATATAGAATATGTTTTTTGTGTGACCGTGTTTGCATCAGCAAGCACAACAGAAATCAATTTGTATAGCAAAACAACAGGTATTGGGGAGCTGGTATCTCTGTTAGAGACTTAGTTCAAAATCTCTCTGTTTTGATGCTGTGAAATGAAATGTCAGCAGTTGGTGTTCATTAGATACAATCCTATGGAATCACTCTTGCTATTTTCATCTAAAAGAAACTCAACTTTTGTACCCTTTAAGCACACTGCATATACATCAGGGTGTAGGTGGGGGTAATGGGAAATGGACCTTTCTGAACTATGACTGTAATGAAGAGAGAACCATTACAAATTAGAGGCTCATAAAGTGCTTCCACTTTAATTTTATTTTTTCAATTAACACTTTTGTTTTGAAAAGGAGAATTAATTGCTTTATACAGATTTCTGCAGCTACAACTGTATTTTACTAGCACAAATGCTAGAATTTAGATAGAGATCATCACAATGTAGATAAAATGTTGCTGCTAACTGCATCTTTTCTAAAGTCCAGACCACTTTTCTATCATCCATTAGAAGTTTGCCTACTGACAAGTGGAAAGTTTTTAGAAGGAAAAGTCAAAGGATCACAGAAAATTGATTACATGTGTTTAAATTAGAAGCATACATATAAAGTTTTCCTGAAAAATACATAATGTTCAATGTTTGAAGAAGTAACAGAATAGTGTCTAGGAAGCTTTTTTTAAGGAAATGGTATAAGATGTGTTGTAATAAAGTGCAAGAATAACAGCAATTTTATTCTATTCATATAGGCAGCAGAAATTCAAAGGTCATAGTTAGAGGTGACCAGAACAATGATTGAAAGAATAAAAATGTATGAATTGTTGGAAAAATCCCAAAGTAAACATTTTTAGCCAATGTTAGAAAGATATTTTTAGTGATTGCTAATCATAATGATTTATGAATATGAAAGGTATGGGAAAGTTCAGAAAAATTAGAGATTTCATAAATCAGAACACATAGTTAGATGCCTAATAGAACTACCTTAGTGTCAAGCCCACAGCAACTAGTTCTACAGTACCTTGGGAACACAAAATATGCATACAGGGTGTTCCACATAATCTGTTACATAAACCACCTCTGCACATGGAAAATAAAACACATATATATGGTGAAAATGATTACAGGAATAATATATGTAAGATATACAGATTAATAATGTAATTTAAAAAAGAACTTTTCCCTCAAATTTTATTTAAAAAATTATAAAACATACATGTTCTATTTACAGAGTCCAGGACCAGTTTATTACTGTGTGGGTATAACCAAAACTGTGTATTCTACACCCTCTACGAACAGTGGATCATTTTCAGCAGGTGCCCAGGGCACAATGAACCCCTCAGGCTACAAGCTGGGTGTTAAGGAAGGCTGTGGAATAAGGTCTTCACACCATTGACTCAGGTGTGATAACTCTCCTCCAGGGAAATATTAGTGCCTTCACACCCAGCCTGAGGGGTCATGACTGCTAATAGACCATCAAGGATTCCAGGAATACCCTATGACTCACAGAGTAAATCACCCATTGTGAAACTCCTGGCCCTGGGGGAGGTACTGAACCTAAGGGTATATAATCTTGGGGTTTGGGGACTTCTGGTACTATTTGTTGGATCCAGACGAGGACTGGAACCTCGACAGGGCTTTGACTGCCAGTCTCAACCAGACTGCAGCCATCATCTGCTCCAATAGGTTTTTCTTTCCTTTCTTTTTACTTTGGACTCAGGGGAACCACATGGGTCTCAGCACAGGTGCTAAGAGACACCATTGTGTTTGTGTCCAAGGTTGTACTTCTGGGTTTTGTGTGTTAAGACCAATTTCTCTTTGTATCATTTCATTTATTGTAATATTTTTAGGAAATTGTAACTCTATTTATAATCTTTTGAGTTGGGTTTATTTCTCCTACTGGTTTACCTTTAAAACCAACACACATGTCTATATTAAAAAAAAATCATTCTCACTCACAGATCCTTAGACTAAATCCTAGGCTAATTTTGCTGGTTTCATTAAAGTACCTTTTAAAAGAGAGCTAGATTAATGAAATCATTAAAAGAATATAGAAATTAATCAGCTAAAATTCCAACAAAAGATTTAGAGTTTACTTGTTACATCCTGGAAACTGTCATTGCAGTGTCATAATGTTCTGAAAATTTTTCACTGTGTGCTTTGGTTTTCAATTTGGATGTTTGCATTTACTGACTGATATTGCACTTCTATTTCTGGTGCAGAGTGAGAGAAGTAATTGTGGGTTCTGAGAAACCTTCATTAAACTTGAAATAATCTCTAGTGAAGGTCAGAATGCAAATTAGTCCCCTGTCCTCTTCAGTACATACTAGATATCTTGCTATAGGTCCTTACCAGGTAGCTGGCTGTGCTGATCTCTTCTGTGGACTCTTCCTACTGTTCATCTGACATGGGGTCTGGACTTTCCTGTGTCTTGCCTTAGAATGTGTCAGAACACTAGTAACAGCAGTGATAGTCTCTATGTGCATTTAGTAAGGACTGCAAATATAAAAAAGTACAAGAATCAGCACTACAGTAATTAAAACATTAGGTTCTAAATGTTGTAATGTATGTAGATTTTTAATACAATGCAGCACTGAAACATGGAACTTCTTTTCCCTAATATAGATAACTCTGCTGAGTTTTGGCAGCCTCAATTCACTAACACCTGAACCTGAAGAGAAGCCATGTTTGCATGGCACTAAGGATTTCCATCTAGTAGAATATAGAAACTAAATGCACGGTGAGTCAATTCTAAGAAAGAAGAGAGAATTAAAGCTAGGTTATTTACCTTCACTCTGTAGGTTTTAGTTCCTAAGCTGCTGGATGAAAGTCCAGGCTTTTCTTTTATGATCATTTTTCAACTTTACCCTGACCAACTTTTCCTTTTCTTTCTTTTCCTTTCCTTTTTTTTTTCCCAGACAATTGTTTTTCTCTGAATTTAACAGTTGCAAGACAAATCTGAAAAAAAATAGAACTTCTTTTTCCAGAAAAAAACTAGCATAACTAATTTGTAGTTCACCATATTATTGTTCTTCATTCAAGGATGAGTTTAGGCTGGGATGACTGCCTATGTTTGCTGCACAGCTAAAGAAAATATGGACAAAGAAAGAAAGAAGAGGTGATCAAAGATACTCTTAGTTTACATTACTCTATTGCCCCTTCTGTTCAACCTAAAATGTTATGCTTTCATATAAAGCTTCAACTAGACAAGGTAACTTCCCCATTCATATGATTAGTTTTAATCCTTTTCCTTGTAACATTTTATCACACACACATGTAGCTAAGATAGTAGTTTTTGAAATGTTTATTCATTAAAGGTAGTTCAATCTTTTAATTTGAGTATTATTTCTGGCAACTACAAGTCAAAGTAGTGATTACACATTGAATTTGTACTATACAACCATTTCTAAGGAATAAAAATTATAGAAGCTTAATAATTAAAAAATATTGCTTCAGAGTATTCACATTTGCCACATTAGTGAATATAAAATATTTTAATCTGCTATATTTACAAGTACTTGCACACATATTTTTAAAAGAAAAAAAATCTAAAAAACAAAACCCAGTTGTTCTACAGCATGGAAACTTTGCTTTCTATAATAACCCACCCATTAACCAGTACATGCTTCCAATTAGCAACCCTTCTACCCCTATTTTATATTCTACTAAATACCAAATAAACAGACTAGGATTTCTGTTGTGCAGTTTTTAGAATTTTCCTTTTCTTTCAAGACATAGCTCTGCAAGATAACTTATTCCAAATGGCAGTGTAAAATGGGCACCACTATTAGGACTTCAGGACTGGACGAATATTTCTGGGCCAAACTTAGATTGTTTCAAATCAGTTTGTTCTCCAAATGAAATAGCCATTCCTTTCAGGAAATACTGATGCTTTTGATAATATAGATGAGGATTAGCCTGCATTCTTTACACAGAGGACACTGAAGCAATACTTCATACTGCAAAATATAAATAAATTCCTCCTCTACTGATAGCAATGGAGACAGGTAAAACAGCTTTCTATGTACATCCACATTCTCACAGAAAACAGGTCACAAAACCAGTAAAAAACCCATGAATATTGTAGTAGGGCTTATCATCAGAAAAAAACTTACAACAAAGGTTTTAACTTCTAAGAGGATAACCGTGAACATAGAAATATTTCTTTCTATAGAGAAAAGGGAAGAGAAAAAAAGAAAAAGGTCAGCATATCATTAGCTTGGGGATGGATTGAACAGGGCCTTGAAAGACAGATTAGCATGTAAAAACTCTACTCAAAGTGTAAAAAGAAGCTTCTGATTAAAGCAAACTTGCAATCTAAAAAGATACTGAAATTGCAGCATCTGCAGACACTGTGACTTAACGTACAAAGATCTTTATTCAAGGGCAAGCAAGAAGACAATGTCCATAAAACACATAACACATCAAAAGCCAAACAGTAAACTGGAAAGAGCAAGCATCTTAAGATTTTGACATTTGCCAGTATTGTGGAAAAGGGTCAGACATCCCTTCTAAAAATGTAGAAACTTTAATAAAAAGGAAATATCTGAAGTGCAAATGATTCAGCAAAGATTATGACAAAGAATAAAAAAATATTGCTATTGATACAGGGATAATATTACATTAGCAAACAGGCAGATAACCCAAAAAACTCTGTAAGTATAAATAGCTACAATGGTACAATTTATGATTAAAATAAAACTAACCATCACACTAGGAAAATGCCCAGGTTTGCCAAATGAATAGATGAATCTCATTTTGACAGAAACAACCATGTACTTAGGATTTACTCAGAATATTATGTAGAAACATATTTGATTTTCAACTATCTCCCATCATCACAAAAATTTTGTTACTGATTCAGAAGACAGGGCATGTCACTGCATAGGGGCAAGGAATTGCATATGACCAATTCAAGTTCTCAGTAACACTCTCCTTGGTGTGAAAGACAGAGAACAGAGCTTTAGATTAACTGATCCTCCACTATGTCTTTCATATTTTTTGCATGAAGAATTTGCATTAAATTAACAATCATATCTGCTTGAAGAACAGGTATAGTGCAAACAAAGACTGCTACACCAGTCAAAAAAAGAGCAGGTAAGAAGGGGAAAAAACCCTTATGAGAAATAAAAATGGATTATATGAAGGCAGAAAGTAATTTTCTTGTCATATCAAACTGATGTAATTTTTATTTTCAGCAGATCCACTTCCGCAAAAGTTATTTTTCCCGTTCAAAGACAGATAGTTAAGGTAATGCATTGTTTGAGGTTTTAAAGAATGGCATTTTTGAACAGAAACATGCATAGATATGCATAATAACAAAAACATATCGAACTGAAATCACAATTTTTCCATTATTCTGTGAAATGGTACAACTCCAAATTCTGCTTTTCTAGAATAGTTATCTAGTTGCTCGAGTTCTTCTTTTATCCTTGAAAAACATGTCAGTTTCATAAACCAAAATTTCACTTGTAAAATAATTTATTCCTTCATTCATAAAATTTTCTTTGAATGTGAAACTTTCCTGCTCTAATTGCCAAAATAAGCAGTATTGTAGGGTAACATCTGTATTGGTGAGTCACATCACATAGGTAGCAAACACTTGCACTTTGGATCAGAGACTGGAGCTCAAAGACCAAACATCTCAGGCAGTACTCTGGAGAGTAATTCTTTACCCTAGATGTTCAAAATACACTTCTGTTTTCAGCCAAGTTCTGCATCTACAACCACAGAGGTTTTTCCTCTCTAGAATATGTAATGACTTAATAAATGCTGGCTTGTCATAGGTTTACCTAAGTGGGTTTAAATTTAGGCTTTAAATCCAGAAGTGGGCCTGGAGCTGTCAGCTGACTGGAGTCAGGCTGGGCTAGCAGTACCATACTATGACATCTTTTCCAAAGAGGATAAAAACCAGTGTAAGAGTGGCTTGGGGCAGTTGATTCATGACTGTGGCTCCTGAGATGGTGTGCTGTGCTGTGCTGAAAGAGATGGGGGAGGCCCGGACCCACAGCATCAGCTCACCACCACACAACCCTAGGGAAGTAAAATGTTTGCTCTTGAGTCTGTCTTTCTGGAAATTAAGACTTTAAAAGTGATGATTTGGGGTTCACATTGTGTGATTTGGGGTTCACATTGTGTGATTTGGGGTTCACATTGTGTGATTTGGGGTTCACAGGAAGATGAAAGATTGTGCCTTTCTGTGTTCTAATTTGTGTAAGTGTGTATCTTTACTTCTTTCTAGTTCTCTTTCTTTTCTGTAAAATATATGTAGTTGTAGCAAAAAAATAATTTGGAGGGTTTTTTCCCCTTCCCTCTTCTCTTTTTTTTTTTTTACCTTCAGCAAGCAGAAGACAGCTTTTCTCTCTGTACTTGGGGCGGGTTGGCAGTTAGCTAACTCAAACCAGTACTTGGGTATAAAAAAGGCATAATATGGGTAATGGGTATGCTAAATGTTCAAAGGTCTGACCTAAATTGCATTTAGATAAAATAACAGACAAAACAAATGTAACAGCCATCTGGGAGGGGCCACATCTGTGATTGTTTAGTTTGGATACTATAGGAAGGAAAAAAAAAATCTTTTTACAAACTATGACAGCTGTAAGGAGAGTAAATATCAGTTCCACTAAAATCCCTACAAGTGTTGCATCTTCTGGGGTATATAAGTCCAAATCATCACAAAAAAAAACAGAAAAGAGGTTTTTTTAAAATACACCTTAGATTACAGGTGGCTTCCGGATTGCAAAACTATGTTCTTTAGTGATTAAAAATTACATAAATCAATTATCAATAAACAAATATTACAACTGTATAATCTGATTACTATGTTTCATTTAAAGCTGTCAGCAGTTTCTGCTCTCCTTTCTGTGACTTCAGAATCTCAAAGTGCAGAATTCAGCAACTTGACTGTAAACCACTCTTGTGCTTACCAGAAGAAGAGGCTCGATAAGGAAAATCATTGCAAAATAATTTAGTTTCATTTAAACTATCTTTCACTCTGTGAAGGCTGACCTCCAAATCTCTGACACACACAGGCTTGTAATTTCTAGGAAAATTATAATTTTCATTTTAAGAACATGGAAATTGCATAAGAAAGAGCAAATAATTCAAAAGAAAGAATATCATTTTGGTGGTTGAGGTAAAAGTAGTTGAGATATATTATGTTCTCACATATATTACTGAAAACACATATTTCACTGAACGCAAGACATGATTGAATGTCTACAAGATGATTGCAGCCCTCCCAGGCTAAAATAATCTTAGGGGCAAAATATTAGTTCTTACATGTGTACATTGGGAAGATAGTATCAAGAGTAAGATGGCTGAATCTCTCTCTCTCTTCTTTAGTCACAAAGTTTCATTAGGATTCTAGAAGTCCTCCAAAGCAAAGGAAACCATAACCTGACCATGAAGATATGTCAGGAGACTATTTTTGAGTAATGAATCTAAAAGATACAGAGTCATATCAGTCTGTGGAGACAGGCAGCAGAAGGGCAATGGTGCCTCCAAGATACTCTAGATGCTACTATAGTCACTAATCCTATGATAAAATGCACTTACTTCCAAAGTAAAGTTCAGAAAGTTAAACATGGATTTCAGATAATGTAAATGTCATCTTATGGGGGACAGTTCAAGGCCTGTTTGTTATCCAGGGTTTCAGCATGATCAAACAGAAGAAATTAGGTATTTTAAGCACAGAAGAATTTGACACAAGCATTTGTGAAGGAAGTAAGCAAAAGTATACCATGATTCATATGCAGTTGCACATGAGGGGATGTCATATTCAAGTCATAAGACCATGGTTTGGGTCAGAAAGGATCTTTAAATTTCATCTAGTCCAACCCCAACCCTACCACCACCACAACAGGACACCTTTTCCTAGATGTTCAAGTTGCTCAAGGCCCTCATCCAGCCTATCCTTGAGCACTTCCAACAGTATTATACATGATGTTAAGTGATGATGCAATTGACAATTGTCCCCTAATTTAGATTTGGTTTATGTGATTTAAAGACTGCTCAAAACAGTTTAAATCTATAGTAATATTTTTATCTCTGCTCTTCTGATTTTCTATTTCACAGAGTAAGACTCTTGTAATAAAGACTGTTTATTGAAAATGGAAACTATGTAAAATTGTAAATCTATGAAAATAGGCAGAAAAGAAATAAAGAATATCTGCCCATTTTGGTTAATGACTTGAGTTCTGTCAATCACTAAGCTGTCTGATGCTTACTCTGAGTGTAGAAAATAATAACACAGAGTGAAGTGCTCTTGGCAAAGCAGATGGACTGAATTAGGGCTGTTGACCTGTGGTCAGAGAAGAGAAGCTCCTACTACTGATGTCTTGCCTTCCTCCTATTTCCTCTCAGATCTGCCACATCCATTGACAGAGGACATTTCCTTTGAAAGCTTTCCTCCTGGTATTTTGGATGTGTGCAGTGAGAGTACACACTAATTTACATAATATATAGATTTCAGTTTGCTGTTCTCTTAGTTTAAACATCAAGGCATTTTAAAGTAATCTTTCAAAAAAAAAAAAACCTGTAACTATTTTATTCTCTGAGTAAAATACTATGGAAATTATTTTTCAGGTGATAAGAAAAGAGAAGAAAGGAAAATAAAAACATATGGTGTGCTGGTTTAAAGGTAAACCGGCAGGAGAAAGGGACCCACCACAAGAGAGATTATAAATCAGAGTAACAATTTAACAAAAGATATTATAATAAATACACTGACACAAAGAGAAATTGCTTTCAACTTACAAAACCCAACAGTATAACCCAGTGTCCTGGGGCACAAACCCAAAGGGGTTTGTTAGCCCTTGTGCTGAGACCAGAGTGGTTCCCCTAAGTCCAAAGCAAAAGGAAGTGAAAAACCTGTTGGTGCAGGTGATGGCTGTAATCTGGTCGAGAGTGGTGGTCTCCTCCTGTCGAGGTCCTGCTGCTCCTCTGGATCCGACAAGAGGTTCCTAAGATCTTCTTACCCACCACTTATGTACCCTCAGGGAGCACCCAGTCCCTCCCCAGGGCCGGGACTCACACCATGAGTGATTAACTCTGTGAGTCATGGTGTATCCCTGAACTGTTGATGGCCCCTTAGCAGCCACGCCCCCCCCCCCCCCCCCCCCCCCCCCGCCTGGCTGCTGCTAATGGTCCATTGTCCTTGGGGAATGAATAGAGGGGGTAGAATACACAGCTTTGATCACCCCCACACACTGATAACTAGTCCCACCTGCTGAACTAGGACATATGGTAATATATGTTCTTGAATTAATAACTTTAAAATTTAAATTTGACTACTCTCAGTACTCTATCACTGTAGTAAGGAAATACATAATATTATGTTTTTGTAATTTGCTTTAGTTTTATTGTTTTTTTATTCCATAACTACTGTATAAGTAGTACTTAAATACAGTTAGAACTCTGACATGATATTTCTATTACAGAATGCTATTCTATAGTTCTTTTTATATTGTTTTTTTCCAAAACCTTTGAAGTTTTTATAATGACCCCAAGAATTCCTCTTTTATTACTACCTAAGTTCCAAAATCAGTAAAGTTACTTTATCATTTATATAATTACCTGTAATGTAATGAGAGGAATGTATAAATACATGCTTTGTTTTTTCATTACTTAAATTATTGAAAGTAGTTTTTCTAGTGTAGTGGAATTTTTTATTTTTTGTCAAAAAGTTTATAAAAAACATCATATTTATTCTGTAGAAATATAGATATTTGATGAAAAAAATAGTCCCTATGACCAAAAGAATATATTTGTATTCTCATACCACATATGAAAAAGAAAGTGCTTCAATTCAGATGTACATAATTTCAAAACCTAAACTACAACTCATTGGATAAGAAGAGAAAATATACACAGATTAAAAATATAGGTTAGGCTGCCTATGGACCAACAAACCTTAATTTAATTTATATCATAGCACCTTAAAAATTCCCCGCAGTTAATCCTTGATAAATGCATAAATGATATAGAACTGATGGATGCAAAATTGTCTTCAGAAAGTGTTATGAATGGTTCACTTTAAACAGGGAGTATATACTGAGATTCTCTTCCCCTGGGCTTTATCCAGTACTATTCAATGCAATTCAGTACTCTTGAGAGTAAATTGGATGCTGGAACAGAAATTTAATATTAATTACATCCACATACATTACCACATTGGATTAGAATTCCAAACATTTTGAGAAACTGGAAAACTTGTTATGAAAAACAAAGGAGGAACATTAAATGAAGGCATAATTCTACATTTAGATGGTGAGAAATGATGTCATAAACTGGGAGAAGAGTGTGAGAGTAGATTATAATTTTACAGAGTAGGATTTCGGGATTATGATGCAAGGTAAACTATGTGAACTACTACTGAAAAAGCCTGTTGTTCTGAAAAAAAAAAAGTTAAAGAGTATGCTGTAGTGTACAATAATGTGATGTCTGTAAAGGTAATGATTCTTCTCTACCTGAACATGTTAAATTATAGTGTATCCCCTGTCTCTATTGTGTGGAACAGCTGGGAAGAGTCAAGGCTATAAAAACGTTATTTACAAGAACAGTCTGAAAACATTTGGACTTGCATGGGCGTGGGAGACTATAGCCTTCTTCAAACAAATGAAAATATGGTTGCAAAGACCAAAGATAAAAAATAAACTGTTTTGCATACCCACAATCAGGTGAACTGGAAGTAATGGATGTAAATTGCATCAAATGAGGCTTTAGTTACAGATTAGGAAAAACATAAGATATTTTTATAACCTTTGATAGATTGCTTGCATGCATTATAAATTTCTTCTCATTAGACATTTTTAAGAACATGTTGATCCAGCAAAAATCATTCAAAACTATGAAGATGTATAGCTTTTCTCTCTTAAAACACGTCATATTTTGTGAGGCCTTTGATTCTGATAACTTTTTATTATAAACATGCTAAGTATGGATGGTTCTTCACTATTACAATGCCAACTAATAGGATACACCAAGCTATGCAAGTTGAGAATGAATGTGATTGATAATGATTTTTGGGAACTTGAAGCTTTAAAATGCTGTTAGCTTTGGTTTTGAGTGAAATGATTAAGAATCAAAATGGATTATTTAAATGACTGGGTTTCTTAAAGTATATGGAGAGAAAAAGGAAATGCAAAGTTGCACAGCTGTGCCGTGGTCTGGGAGATAAAATTCCACATTCCTAACAGAAAACTCTATCAAAGACCCTTGGTTCAAAAATTTAACTTTCTAAGTTAAGAAAGACACTTTTACTAATATTTTTGCAATAATGAAGAATCACTATTTTAAATAGATCATGGAATAATAAGTTTTTCAATTAAGAATCTCTGCTTTTTCTGTGTCAAGTTCATTTCTGTGCAGGTTGTAGGGAAAATGGGAGAGTATCTTCCTCTTAAAATGGTGGTATTTCCTTTCTTACAGAGATAGCAATGTGGGGAACATCTAAAAAGATAACTGAAATATAAACCAAAGTATTAAGGAATGAATGATAATACCATCTTCGTTCTGTTAAATAAAGGAAGTTTCACATCTTGCTACTTTCATATGAGTAACAAAGGGTTATTGTTAAATTCTGTTTCAAAAAGGTATACCTTTTCAATACGTTTTTCTTGTGGATGGAAAAGTGTCACATTTGGCCTCTGAGATTGTGACATTATTTCTGTACTTGAGAAAAAACTAAAAACTTTCACTTGTCTAGGCAAAGGAAAGCCTTGACCTTTATTCAGATGAAGTACCTCAAAAATATGGTGATGAGCGCCACGTAAAGTACCATAACACCAATCTTCACTTTCCCTGAGGGGAGAAGCTGATCTTTCAGGTTACTTGTTCCAGATCAGAAGACAAAGTAAGATAATTTTTTTTCCTGTTCTACTATGTATTTAGCTCTCTCCTCTGTAATTTATGATGTTAAATATAACTTTTTAACCTGCACATTTGATTTGGGACTTTAGTTACTATTTAAAATCCTATGTAGCAGAATTTTTAATTTTCCTTGTTACATTAAAGTTTTAACCCTTTTCTGAAATTTCATTGTTCATGGAAATTTTTTTAAGGAGTTTAGTTCACATTTAGGCAGATATGCAATTAAAAATCTGTATTTGATAAATGTTTCCTAACTGTTGATATTATATTTGGATGTATATGAATGTATTACAATCATGGAGTCATGTGCTAGAACAGAGTTGAAATCAATTTTATACATTTAATCTTTTACCTGACTAGAACAAAATAGTATATTGATATGGAAATGTTTTTATTTTTCAATATTGCTTTCCAAAAAAACCAACTAGGTTGTTGAATGTCTGGTCACCTGTACATAATACAGAATTTTACTATTTAGACTGAAAATAAGACATTTACAGATATATAAAATCAGTGAATTTCTAATCAATAGGTTTATAGTTAAATTTGCAACATCTTTACAGTTTCACTTTCTAAAATTTTTTAGATGGCTACAGTGCTTATTGATTTTCTACTTTCTAAATTTCCCATTTACCCTTTCCTGTATTCCTATTTTATGTAGCTTATAATAATAGAATGAATTATTAGCAGGAAGTTCTTCAGTATCATGGGGAAGAAATGGCTACAGACCCTCTAGAAAAATATGTGAGATGCTTACAGCCAATGATGAGAGCAATGTAACTATATTTTGGGTTCAGTGACTCTCTTCTTTTACAGATCTGAGACTAAAACACACACTAACTATTTGTTGGTTATCAACTAGATGTGAATATGCCTTTACTGTAATCCAGGACAATCCATAAAATATTTTATGACTTAGTATTAACTAGTCTTCCCTAACTTCCAGAAATATGGTTCTTAGGCCCTCACCTCCCATGTGTTCTATGGTGGAATTCATTTCAGAGGCTCTGAAACAATGCATGGCCACATTTGCTGTGGTGTCAGGCACTACCGTGGTTAATACTGCCAGCTGGTCGGTCTCACAGTGGTACTTTATTCCTGTTGAATAAGCATCCTATGACCCAAGGAGGCCTCACATACTGCACTCAGTGATTCAGCAACCTCCGAGTGACAACTAATACACAAAGAAAAAGTAGTTAAAGTTCTTTTATCACTCTGCTCATGGAAGGGAAATTTGGTTCAATAAAAATAGCAACATCAATTCCATTGCTATGACCAAAATTTTTCAGTAATTTCAAGGTCTTCTTGGCTTTCTTAGCTCATAGCATAAGATAAAGGTGAAAATTCAAACAGAAGTGAAATCGTATTTATGTTTGAATTTGATGTGACCTCTTTTGCCTGGAAGCAAACTCCCCAGAATTAAAGTAAAGCATTTATTTTCAGAGTGAGAGACATGTTGAAAATCATTGTTTGCATCAGGCATTCTTCAGACTTCTTTCTGCATTTTTTTAGTCCAACATGATCAAAGTTTACTTTTTTTTCCCAAATCATTCACTAATAGGCCATGAGGACTTTATAAATAAATAAAATATTAAGTAAATAAATACAATATATTTATGAACATTGCATACACATGTTTTGGAAAAAATCTACCTTTCTGAAATTAGAGATGACTGGAAAAGAAATTAACAAATAAATGCTTTTGCTTCAGGTGACTTCATATTTAAATGTTGTAGAAAACAAAGTTTCTGACTCATCTGAAGAGGTAGCAGTAAAGAAGATCCGTAGTATATGGTAGGCTAAAAAAAACCCAAGAAACAATCTCTAGCCAAGCATACTTTTAAATTGCCATAGCTGAGAGATTACTGCATCACTAAAGTAATTTAACTATTGAAAATAATGCCCAGTGTTTATAACATTGTTAAATTCTTGGTCATGTACATATGTGGAGTGCAGATGCAGCACAAATGCAGGAACCCTCTTACTCCTTAACTCAGTGCTATTGTCCCAGTGTGCTTGAATAGTGAAGTGGGAAACAGATCGCAAAGACTTCTTGTACTGTCTTTTCTCTTTACACTTTCCCTGAACACTTTATCATGACTGAGTCATAAAGCAAACAGGTTGTAATATTGTCTCGCAAAAATCCATTGACCTTAGTAGAATGCCTTGTGAAAGACAACTCAGCTTAGTGGAAAACATACAAGGGGGGGGCACTGAATGAGTTTCCTACACAGAAATAAGCGGTCCTAAGGTGGAGGGGTTTTTTTTTTCCTACAAAAGAGCATTCGATCAGTAACTTCAAGTAATTTAACTATTCTGAATTTGATTATATATATATATATATATATATATATATATATATATATATATAAAAGTAACTCCTTTCTGGTATCATGCAGACAAATATGCTATTTGCCCATTGGAAATCAATCTATCAGAGAAATAAAAATAAGAAACTTTTATCTCAGAACCAGTTACTTATGCAGATTTTGCTCTAAATGAACATAAAAAATATACTTCCAGTATCAATCATAAAGTGGGAAGATAAAAATAAAAGCCCTTACTCAGAACATTAGTCATGATTAAGAAGTATGTAAATCCTCATCTTCAATCAGTCATTTCAAAATTAAACCTAAAGCTAAGTAACCCAAACTGCCCTGCAAATCTCTCATTACACTGCCATTTAGAAATGAGATTTCCAGCTGAACTCCAATTGTGTTTAGTTGAACAAGCTGTCAGGTTGCAATTGGAATGTGCAATAGGAAAGTTATTCAAGGGTAACATTCTGAACATATGTAATAATTATCAGAAGAAAAGATATGCAATGTATTAATTTGGTTTCTTTTACAGAAAAAGCAAACATGAGCTGCTTACTGCAGTAAACAACGAGTTTTACTTGTCTGTATTTGGAAATTACTTATTTGAGGAAATTAAGAGATTACACTATGTTCTCTTGATCTTTCTTTGAAGTCACCAGTCATCAGTGTAAAAGGCTGCCTGTGTTAGAAATCCACTGCAGAAGAAGGTCAAACTACATATTTTGATTCTCACTGGGAAAAGTGCTTGTTTTACTTCAACAGTAGTTATTTCACAATTGGAATCTCTATTCTCTCATAGTTGTGATAAAACATTCAAATTTTTAAATGCTATTTCTTTTATTCTTATCAGAATTGTAAAGCATGCCTAGAATATCCCCTAAAAATTTATACTAAAAAATTTCAGTTATCTAAAGGCCACTGTTTTAAAAGGTTGACCAATTCAACTACTGGAAAACAATGCAAACAAACAAAACTCAAAATCAAACTCAAAACTACAAACACCCTCCCTCACCCCCAACTTTCAATAAATAGGCATGTGAACCCAAGCTTTTTCTTAGTATTTAAACTTAAAACAAGTTTCTCTGATTTGTTGTCATTTCCCCTGTGGGATTCAAGTAGTTTCAGTTTCTAGGTGAAATAAATGAAAGATTAAATATATAGATGGAATTAGTATAGTTGTTGAGCTGTGATTTTTGTAAATTTACAGTGAAGACTCAAAAATTTAATATATTTCTCAGAAACACATAAAAATATTTCCTGTTGTCTGAGAAATATTCCCAACCATTCACAGAAGAGCTTCTTAGAGACTGTCCCTAAATCATTGAAACAGCTGGCCTTCAGGGTTTCTAACTAAAAGTCTTCATATTTTCTTGCTGTTTCCTTTCTACCTGTATTTTTTCATAAGATTATACTATTTACACTACATTATATTATCTATAGCATTACTTTTATCACAATCTTTCTAGTTAAAATCCAAGATCTTCTGTATTAAAGACATTGAAATACAATACCTAAAGTTTAGTGCTTACCTCTATTTGGTTTGAACATTCCAGGTGACAAAGTAAAATTTCAAAGACAGTAGATGTTTCTTACATATAAATATGTCAGTGCACTATAAAGATCCAGCGACAGGACAATGGTTAGGCCCCAGACCTCTCTTGTTTACGGTGATGCCGTGAATGACCCTTCCCCCCAAAAACAGGACTTCGAGCCACGTTAGTGTAGGGTAAGATAAAAAGTAAAGGTCCTTTAATAACACAGGGCCTACAGCCCACAGGAATACAGGATGACATGCATGTGTCTTAGTTCTTGTTTCCATGGCTTTTATAATAAGATCCCTCCAATCATTGCTTTACACATTACTCAGTCCAGCCCCAGTCCCACCCCTGGTCCAACCCCCTGGAATTGGGTCTGGGGTCATCAGGACCCTCTGTCTTCATCAGCTCTTCTTCCTCAGGCACACAAAGGTCTCTTGGAGTTCATCCAATTCTGGCTTTTGGGTCACTCTGACCTATGTTTATGTTTCATTCTGTAGGCCTTCTGATATCCTTCAGCTCTTAACCTTGGAAAGGAGTCTAAACAAGATTAATTAACTAAAGGAATTTGAGCTCCCTGTTCTGGGACAGGGGTAGTGATAGAAAGGCATTAAACTGTTAGAAATATTAACCCTCTAAAAATCTACAACTACTGTGTTCCTAAAATCTACAAAATGTGAAAATCAGAACAAAAACCCTTTCGGCATCAAGTCCCCCCTTTAGAAACAGACAAAACTCAAAAATTTTGTCTGAATTCTACTACTTAAACTTAGCATTACACTAAAAAGATAAACAAAAACTATAGTATTAAATCTTACAGCTAGCTATAATGCAAAACACTAATGATAAACATAACTAAAGAGTTGGTTAGGTTCAGTAACCATGAAGTAGGTTTGTGGAAACTTTGCAAGAGTTACTTGATTTGTAGTACTACATGAGACAAACTCTGGACTTTTCTGAAGTTGCAATAGCATCTGAGGTCTGATTTTGGATAATTTCAATGACAGTGTTTTTCATTGACTTACTTTTAGAGATGGAATCTCCAGGTCTCTGGAATTTCATAGGACTTTCTAAAGTTGGTTTCACTCATCAAAATGCCAATTAGGGCTAATTGCTTTCCTCATCAATTGCTGGTATTTGAATACAAATACAGCAGTCAGTTTTTGAAGGATTTTAGCTATGTGACTAGGGTCACATGCAAGTTTTGATTTTAAATTTCAGCTAAATTCATAATGCAAATTTAGCAATTTTTTGGCGTTTTGGCTAAAGCCAAATGCAATTACAAATTTTAGTTCCAAACTTAATTCATGGTTAGTAGCAATGCAAACAATACATACAAAAAGTGATTTAAGAAAGTAATAGTCTCTGTTGCCCTTGTTCTAGGGGCAGAGGACTTCTGTCCTGCAGTAAGTCCAGGAAACTTGCTATGCAAAGAAAGCAGTCTATTTTGTCTTTTAGGATGACATCAGGTTGTTAATCTTTGAAGTGGTCCTGGAGTCTGTATCACAGGGGTACAGTTTTGTCTTTCACTGTGGTGTAATTAGTTGACAGTACTTGAGATGACTCTCTCTAGTCAGCATGCAGATGTCAGTGTCCCATCTTTCAACAGTTCTCAGTCTGGAACAGGAATGTCCAATTTCATGGGCTTCTGGAGTTTCTGCAAAGTAAAAGGAAATCTAGACCATTTAATAATTTTGCAAACCAACTTTTCTTATGTGAATATGAAGAATCAATGAAACAGTTGTTTCTCTGCCTTAGCTATAGGCAAGGCTTGGGTATGTAAGATGTCTTATGTCTCTCATATCTCTTCACAAATTTTGCTAATTTGAGTTTTGGGAGTGTGCAATTTTGCAAATCCCAGGCAATTTTTAAAGGAATCTCGAATTTCAGAATTCTCGCATTTTGACAATACAAAAAGCAGATTCAGCTTTTATAACATGAAGAGGTTGACTGCTAGCCATGAATGCACGGGCCCATCAGGAGCTTTCTACTACCAAGCTGTGTCTGGAGTTTCTGCAACACCAAACATCATCTTGGCACTCCTAATTGCTCTTCACAGCGTGCTTGCATCCTTTGAGTGTATTTCAGGCCCTATCGAGGTCAGACCATCCTGCCACAGCCTGCCTTGACCACAGTCAGTCCTCTCCACCTCACGGAGTAGCTGTGCAGGAGCTTCTTGCCTCCGTGTATAAAAGCATTTTCACTGCCAAATTGTATATGTTTATGTTAGCATGTTAAATAACAATGGCATCTTCACATATTGTGAGCCATAATGCAGGTTTCTAAAAGATCGTTTTGCTGAAAGAAATCCAAGAGACATAAGAGCATGAAAAAGTTTTCAGAACAAGACTGAAATTCACTTAATTAAGCTAAAATAGGGTACAAGCATCACTTAGATGGCTTAAACAAGCTATTCAGCTAGGATGTTACCAGTTCATTTCAAAGATTGCAGGCTTAGATGTAACTCAATGTTCATGAGACAGTCTACTAAATCAGTTCTTTTAATTCTTCAGCTGCACCGTTGTGACTAGCTGCTTGCTTTCTTGTCTTGTAACACAGGACACACAGAACTTGTTTCGCTTCTCTTTTGCGAGGCTCAGTGCTTCACACACTGTAACAGACACTAGATGATAAGACGTTAGAGACAAACTCAAAATAAACAAATTTGAAGTTACAATCATACAACCTCCGTGTAGAATTTTCAAATCAGGTTTAGAGAAATTTCTTTTACATGTAACAGCAATTAAAGAGAAGACACAGTTGTTCTACACAAAGCTTGCACAATGATGTTTTCATCAACTTTGCTCTCAGATTGGATTCTTGAGAGGCATGTCCTTCAGGTCTGGTGGTGACAGGCTTCTTGGTTGTCTGCAAATAATCATATTCTCACAGCAGATGGTTAGTTCACAATAAAGACAAAAATACATAGGTGGCAACTATTGATTGATCTTGCACCAGTATGATACTGGTCCTAGTTTTTAGCAGCCTCAGAGCTATGCTGAGACAGACATGCTACAAGCTGGAGCAGCTCAGAGCAAACTCAGAACACAGAGACTACCACAGAAAGCTGTGGTTTTGCTTTGCCAGTCTGTCTCGGTGTATCAGGTGTTGAGGCTTCTCTAAAATTGGAAAGGAGAAAATTGCAAACACAGACAGAATCTTTAAGCTTAAGATAGAGATTCCTTAAACTTAAATTGGTGCTTTAACATTCATCACAGTGAGAAAGAACTGAGTTTGTTCAGGCAGCTTGTAACACAGTGACACTATCACTCTTTTGCTCCCCCCTTTTCGGTCTTGGTGGCAGGGGTAGAGGGAAAATGCTGGAAATGCTCTCGGGGGTAGAGGAACTCGCCCCCCCTTTTCCTGCAATTAGAAATTTTGCACACTTGGGCAAGGCAGTTGAGATGATCAGGCTGCCTGCCTGCTTGCTGGGGAGTCCTGTATTCCAGGACAAGGTGTTTAAATTCTCTGCTTGCTCGCCGAAGCAGGTAGGGATTGTTAGCGACAGGGATAGAAAGGAAAGGGTCACACACGGCCCTCCCGCTGTCGGTCTGGGCAAGGTCTCAGCTGTAGGTATTGACCCTGGGTCTATGCTGGCATCTGCTATTGCTGTAGCACTGGCTTTGAGCACAGCTTCTTTGGTCCTTTTTGTCGGGGCCATGCTGGCTCTTAAGGGAACGGTCCCGTCCCTGATGGCCCTTGGGCTGGCCTCTGTTGCTTTAGAAACCCAGGGGTCCAGAGCCGCTGCCGGTGTTGCCCCCGGCTCTGGGCCTGCCGTGCAGTGCCGCCCACCCAGCTCTTTGCTGGCTTCACTCGCTGCTCCAAGGGAAGCAACGCTGACAGGAGTTAGTTCTACGGTCCCAGGGGTGGAACTCCCCGGGATCGGGGGTCCTGGACAGTGTTCTAGTCCTTTTCTTCCCCAAAAGCTACTCATGCTTTGTTTACAAGGAGTTTCAATAGCAACATTCTCTGCTCTATCTCTAGTGAGGGAGCACAAGGAAAAGTTTCTTTTCCTTGCTTTCCCAGGAGAAGGCAAAGATGAAGATGCCTTCCTCCCTCTGGGTCCACTTTGGCCCAGCTTTGCTCTTAACTCTTCATTATAAAGATGACACAAAGCCTCCTCTCCAACCGCAGACAAAAGGCAAACTAGCACTGATTTTTCTCTCTCTCCACCACGAACAAGGGAAGGGAAAGCAGGAAGGAGACCATGTCTCTCTGCTCCTGTGCCTTTTGCAATCTCGGCGTCAGAAGCGGCTCTCTCCACCCTGCCTCTCTGCACAGCACACACTGGCTGCCGGACAGGGGCAGAGCTGGCCACGTCGCCTGTCCCTGCCTTTGCATGGTCACGAACGGCATCGGCGAGAGATAGAGGAAGGGACGGTGCTGGCTCCCCCTTCCTGCTTTTCCCTGCGGTCTCTGCTAAAGCCCCCTTCGCCCTTCTTTCTGCCACCGCAGCTGCTGAAGGGTCAGCAAAGCCAGTGCCTGCTCTGTTCTCAGCAGCGGGAGAGCCCAGCACGGAGGACCAGCCCACGGCCAAGCGAGACTGATCTTGCTCTTGCTGCAGCTGCCTTTCCGTCACAAGCACCTCCTTTCCACTGGTACGTTCAGGACCTTTTGCTGCTCTAGCTGCCCAAGGAAAAGCTGCGTTTGCCTGGCCAGCAAGCCCTGCTTGTTCATCTCCCAGTCCCGGGAATGTGTGTGCTGCCTCCCCCGCACTCGCTCTGTCTGCTTGCTTGGCTACCGCCCTTCTGCAGGCACTCTCACAGCTGCTGGCTCTGCCGATGTCCAAGGCCAACCCTGCTGTGCCTGGCCCCTCTCTGCTGGCTCTGCTCGCCACTCCAGGTGGAGCGATGCTGGCAGAGGTCAATTTCACGGCTCTGGTGGAACCTGCTCCTGGGTGTCCTGGGACAGCTATTATGCCAAGCTTTGCTTCTCCAGGGGGTTCTGCTTGCGCTGCATGTGCGCTTGTCTCGGTGTCACCGGGAGCAGCCTCAGTGTATCCCCGCACCTGCGGGACAACCTCAGTGCATCCCTGTATCCGCCGGGACAGCCTCCTGGGGGGCTCTGGGGGTCCCGGCCCGTTTCCGGAGTTTTCTCCTTCCCAGGAGCTGCTGGACTTCTGGTTACTCATTTGTTTACAGGGGGTCTCTATGGCAACTCTCCCTACTCCCTCTCTGATAGGGGAACGCAGAGAAAACACCTTCCTCTTTGCCTCCTCAGGAGGTGGCAAAGGTACTTTCTTTCTCAAGGGAACGGAAACATTCCCTCTCTCTCCCTTTGGGAACACAGACCTTTCATGGTCTTTAAAAGAAAAGTAAGTTAGAAAGTTGAGATTATTGCTTTTGTTAATCTCCCAGGCTAAGACTAGCCTTGAATCCATGCAGCTGTGCCACAGCCACGCTTGTCTTGGCTTCTCCCAGCCCAGCTCCCTGAGCTCAGAGACAGCCGCTCCATCCCAGAAACTCAGCTTTGCCTTAGCCTTTTCACCAGGCTGGCTCCAGCTTATCTTTGCTTTTCTTCACTACAGAGGTGCTGATATAAATCCTCTTTTTCAACAACAGACAAGATGCAAACCACTGCTTCATTAAAACACGAAACTGACAGCTCTCTCACACAGCTATGAACAGGGGAAGGGAAGGCAGGAAGGAGACTGTTCTCTACAATTCTGGTGTTATCCACTGCTTTGGTCTCCCTGTTCTTCTGTACCGGACAAGCTGGCTGCCGAGCAATGGCAGTGCCTGCCGCTCTTCCCTCGCTTGTCTCTGCCTCTGCATAGCTGGAAACGCCAGAGGTGGGGAAAGGGGGAAGGGAGGGTGCTGCCTCCCCCTGTACAGCTCGGGCCGACTGCTGGGCAGCAGAAGGGGAGGAAGGGGGAAATGAGCCTGCTGCTTCCTGTCCCACGCTGCTCTCTGCAGTCCTTGCAACATTCCTTTTGGCCACCATTTTCAGGGCTGTCTTATCAGTGACTGTGCTTGCCAGAGCAACCTCGGGAAAGCTACCGGTGCCTCCCTGCTCTGTATATTTGATCTTTTCCCACCGTTTCTCTTTTCGTAACACTTGCCTTCTCAAAGATGTTTCAGGGCTTGTTAGATGTTTCCATTTCTGCAAAACCAAAGCTAGAGGGGACTCCACTGGAGTCTCCTCTTCCATGGATTGCATACAACCCATGCTGACAAGTTACAGGCAAGGGAAAAAAACTTTTCAGCACTCAGATTTGAACTGCTGGCCTCAGGAATACCAAGCAAGCTCACTCCTCCAAGTGCTATGTTACTGCTTCAGGCTAAGACAGAGTGATGTAATCCCAGAGAGATATTCCTCTCCTTTCCAGCTGCATTCAGCCAACATGAAACCCCTGAGCACTCTGCTTTGCCCTTCCCGAAGCAACAAGGGACCAAACCGTCCCTCACCCAGGCAAAATACCCTTTTGCCCACCAGGCTGAGAAACTGACTGGCCAGATCAGCTATACCTCCCAGCCCAACGTATTCCCAGTTCCAGGGAAAAACCTTCCCTTAGTTTGCTAGCAAAAATACCCAAAGGAACTGCTCCTTTTATCTCACCCAGTTGTTAGGAGTTTCAAAGGTCACTTCTTGCTCTGGAGTCCCTCGTGGTTCCAGGGTGCTGGATTCTCTGATTCCACCTTTCGCTCGCCAAACTGATGCCGTGAATGACCCTTCCCCCCAAAAACAGGACTTCGAGCCACGTTAGTGTAGGGTAAGATAAAAAGTAAAGGTCCTTTAATAACACAGGGCCTACAGCCCACAGGAATACAGGATGACATGCATGTGTCTTAGTTCTTGTTTCCATGGCTTTTATAATAAGATCCCTCCAATCATTGCTTTACACATTACTCAGTCCAGCCCCAGTCCCACCCCTGGTCCAACCCCCTGGAATTGGGTCTGGGGTCATCAGGACCCTCTGTCTTCATCAGCTCTTCTTCCTCAGGCACACAAAGGTCTCTTGGAGTTCATCCAATTCTGGCTTTTGGGTCACTCTGACCTATGTTTATGTTTCATTCTGTAGGCCTTCTGATATCCTTCAGCTCTTAACCTTGGAAAGGAGTCTAAACAAGATTAATTAACTAAAGGAATTTGAGCTCCCTGTTCTGGGACAGGGGTAGTGATAGAAAGGCATTAAACTGTTAGAAATATTAACCCTCTAAAAATCTACAACTACTGTGTTCCTAAAATCTACAAAATGTGAAAATCAGAACAAAAACCCTTTCGGCATCAACGGGTAGGGGATATAGCTGTGTTTCCATGGATGCAGGGCCATTGTGGGTCCCCTGCAGATGGGTACATCCTGCTTCAGCCTCATCTCCACCAGGCAAACCTGCTATCGTCCCCAGCAACAAAGAGCAGTCTGTAACATCACCGGGAAAAGGACAAAAATAACTGACATTCCAAATTCCTCTCAGTAAGCCCTACAGTGTTAAAAAGTGGGGGTCTGAGAGCTAAACTTGGGGACACTGCCAGAGAGCCTCTGTTTGACCTGTTCTCCATGACATTAGACAATGGTCCATGCAGTGATGACTGCACAATGAACCTTTAAATCTCACGTGAGAGAAGTTGGGAAAAGTTCATGTTTATGTGCATAAATGTTATAACTGTTGTAACTGTAAGTTGTTGTTGATAGGCTAGCCTAACATGCCTTAGTTTGTGTGTTGCTAACATTGGCAATCTCACTCCACCTGGTAAAAGAGGTACTGTAATATGAGGCTTTAGTGATGCCTTCAGTTTGTGATGGTTGTACTTGTTACTTGACAAATGTTGCTGTACCTTGTTCAAAAAGTTTCATACCTTGAAGGCTAGTAAGGCAACAATGTGTGTTGTGCGGGGGATTTGTGGGAGAGGTTTGGCCTCAGCTCTTCATGCACAACCCACGATTCATGGGCTGACAGGCAGGCAAGGTCAGTATGACCTTGAGGCAGCCTGAGAGCCAGGTAAACAACCTCAGACCTGAGGTAAACATCGTCTTGCTGGCGCCAGGGGGGTCGTGGCTGCCTCGTGAACACCAGTTCCCCACCCAATCAGAGCAGCTTGCCACCGCGTGGACAGAGACCTTAAGCCTATCAGAAGTTGCTGTTGTCCTCGTATTCACTCTGAAAAGCTATATAACCTGTTCACCCCCGAATAAAGGGGAATATATTCCTGTTTTTAACCTTAGCGCACGCCTCTGATCTCTATGAGAATAAGCACGTGCAACTGGAAGTCCGAACCCGGGGTACTGTGCGAGGTGGGCCGGCAAGGGCACAAAGACCCCTCTCGCAATGCACCTTCCCCAACATAAATATATGAAAATAAGTTATCAATGTTACTACAACTAAGGTGTCCATAGGTAATAATGAGGATATGAAGTTTGGCAAGGTAAACATCTAAGTAAAAATGATGAATATTCAGAGTGTGGGCATTTGTCTTCCCAAGTAGCCATTATGTATGCTGGAACCCTGCTTTCCTCAGGATGGCTAAACATCTGACTGCTGATGGGAAGCAGCAAGTAAATTCCTTGTTTTGCTTTGCTTGCATGAATGGTTTTTACTTTACTTATTAAATTGTCATTATCTCAATGGACAAGTTTTCTCACTTTTACATTTCCAGTTCTTCCCTGTCTCACTAGGAAAGTGAGTGAGCAGCTAGGTGGGGTTTAGTTACCAGCAAGGGTTCAACCACAATGGTTTAGAATTATCACATGTTTGCCCAAAGTTAAAATACCAAGTATTGAGAAGATACTAGTTATGATAGGAGACATATAAAGTTATAGAATACAAGTGAAAGTTTTAAGGGCAAACATTGAACTTGATGGCTGTGGCATCTTTCCATTCCATTGCAAAGTAAATCACATTTGCTTATCTTTTCACAACTTCTGGTTTCTAATATAAGTCAACATATTTTCTGCATCTGTTCATGTTAATAAAAAGGTTTTATAGGGTTGAAGAACTGAATAGTTCAGTCCCTTGCTCAATTTGAAGATGATAATGTGCTTAACTTTGAGGAAACCATATGCAGTAGATGTATTTTAACTTGAGGAGTTTGTGGTTGTGATTTTTTTTTTCTGTGAAACAGAACAACATTTAAAATCTTTTGCTGTTCATTTTTCAAAAATAAAAGTTTGATTTACTGGTAAACTCAGAATATCTTACTTTAAAATGTAACCCAGAATAAATGCTGATATATTCAAAAGTAATTTTCCCATATCTGCAATAATCCAAATTCATAGAATCATAGAATCATCACAGAATCATAGAATGTCCTGGGCTGGCAGGGACCTTATGGATCATCTAGTTGCAACTGCCCTGCAGTGGACAGGGACACCACCACTAGAGGTTGCTCAGAACCCATCCAAACTGGCCTTAAACACTCCTTTCTGTGAGCAACCAATTCCAGTTCCTCACCTCACTTGTAAAAAAATTCTTCCTAATATCTAATCTAAACCTACTCTCTGTTTGAGACCACCCACCTTGTCCTGTCACTACATGACCTTAGTACCTCTCAACCTTTCTTCAAGGGTCCCTTCAGGTATTGGAAGGTCACAACTGGGTCACCCCTAAGCCTTCTCTTTTTCAGGTTGAACAATCCAAATCTCTCAGCCTCTCCTTGCAGGAGAGTTGTACCATCGCACTAATCAACTCAGTGGCTCTCCTCTGGACTCACTCCAACAGGTCTTCCTTGTGCTGGGGACCCCAGAGCTGTATGCAGTACTCCAGGTGGGGACTCTTAGGAGTAGAGGGGCAGAATCACTTCCTTCAACCTTCTGACCAGGCTGCATTTGATGCACCCCAGGGTATGACTGGCTTTCTGGGCTGCAAGTGCCTGTTGCCAGTCAGGTCTGGTCTCCCACCCATCAACATACCCAGGTCCTTCTCAGCAGGGCTGCTCTCAACCTCTCCATCCTCCAGCCTGTATTGATACCAGGGGATTTCTCCAGCCCAGGTGCAGCAACTTGCACTTGATTGTGTTGAACTTTATGAGAATCCCATGGGACCACTTCTTGATCTTGTCCTGCTCGCTGTGGATGGCATCCTATTGTACAGATCTTGTTCCCCTTGATGTTTCATTATTTAGGACATTATACAAGTCTGGAGTTTGTTTGTTTATTTGTTTGTTTGTTTTAATGATACCATTATAAAATAAAAGCTGGATTTATTTATGTTTGAGAAAAAGGGAGAGGAGGACAAGGGGAATTTACATTGATTTTGATTAATTAGAAGAAATAGAATTTTGTTTTCAATTATCTTTTGGTATCCAAATATTCCCTATCTGAATCTCAGTATTTATTAAATTCTGATGACCAGAACTAAAAATATCAGCCTTTTGTCTATGGTCCTGAGACAAGATATCTAGAAGTTTACCATTTAAACTCAACACTTCAGTTCTGAATTCTGTGTAAATTTCTACTAAAATTGGAGAGTGCTTACATAAGCATTATTGGTTGTTGAGAAAATGTTCCTAAAATCTCTTAAAAGAAGATGACATTACTGTGTGATTACAGTATGCTACCAGTAAACAAATAAACAAAAAACCCTGCTCAAACACTTGAAATATAATAAAACTGAAATACCCTGATCATGTTATATAATCTATAAATAGTCTAGGAACAGGAAATAAGGATGTTTTCAAATTGTATCCTTTGTCTGATACCTTATGCAAAATAATAACCATAATAATAAAATTTTTAATATAATATATCCTTATAATTTGCATATGATAGTTTTATAGCACAAAGTCCTGCAATTTCTCTTTGTGGAGAAAATAAGTGTTGCTGTGTCCTTGCTACAACAGGTCAAATTTACCTGGAGGCTTTTTATTTTACTAGCATGTCATTTTTCACAGAAAATACTGGCTTAGACTATTTCACCTCTGTTTTCCTATTGTACAAATTCTGTTGTTTAATTTTATGTGATTAATGACTACAACACTTTATATGAGACTTTCATTTGAGTCAATTTTATTTAATTTTTACTTTAGCAACTAATACTACCTATTTTCTGTACATTGTTCTGTATCAATAATTAATAATTTCACAAGCTTTTAAATTCTCATTAAGAAAGGAAAGAAGATAATTTGTTTGGGTTTGTTTTTCTTTATTTTGTTAATTTGTAGTGTTTTATGTATTTTCATCAAATTTCCAAAAATAAAGTGTCATTATGACATCAAATATACCTACCGGATGGAAGTCTTTCTTTTAGGGAAGATTTCCTTTGTGTCTCAGTATGCATGTATATGTGCAGTGTGGAGTATAGGTTGGGTTATTTTTGGTTTTTGTTTGTTTGTTTGTTTGTTTGTTTGTGGGGGTTATGGCATTTTTTTACCTCTTATTATGGTCTCTGCTGCTTTGCCTGAATTTGTAAGCTTGGAAGCAAGTGGACTACACACACTGGGGTACTGAGCTTCCTGAGAGAAGGATATCTATGCTGTCACATAACTGTGTGAGCAAAACAGCTTGCAAAAGCCCTCAACATTTCATGAATGAAAGATAAAGCCAATTCCAAAATGTGTTTGTCCCTTAGACTAAAACTTTCAATCTGCTATTTGTAAGATGTGACATCATTTTTCTTAACTTTTAATGTTTTTGCTGTTAATTTGCCTCTTTTTTTGTTTAGTATATTCTCATATTTTATTGAATGCCAGTGATTCATTCAAGAAAATTGTGAAATTTAAAAATGAATCATAGCATTAATGTGTATTAATGAAACAGTGGCAGAGACTGAAGTTGCTGAAATTTAAGAATATCAAGACCATACTGCATACAACTGTGACTTGTCCCAATAATCCTAACATTAAAAAAAAAATGTTTATTTTACCTATTTTGAAAGGATGGATGATCATCAGAGATTATTTCCTTAGACTTAAAATCCAATGTTCTACTATGCATACATATACCTTTAAAAAAATCCTGGAAAGAAGAAAATACCCTATTTTTTCATCTTTAGAAAGAAACACTACTATTTAGGGTAATGATCAATCTGAAAAAATGAGATGAGGACCCTAACTTTAATTTGTGTTCTTGCAAACAATCTCACTAGACTCATCAATCCTGGCAGTTTTAGTAGGCTTCATTAGGCACTAGTTAAATTAGCCATAAATTCTTAACATTATTGGCTAATTGCTTTGTGACTCTCAGGTAACTCCAGAGTATACTAAAGCTCCATATCAATACAATAAACTTGCACTTCTCAGTATGATATCACTCTATTTAAAACTTGATTGATGGCTGAAATGGAATGAACTTTATTAAATTCATGAATAGGAAGAACAGAAAAGTAGGGTGAAGATTTGATTGCCTGGTGCAAACATAGTTTTTGTTATGATGAAAATATTGGTGAAGATGACCTGCTGAAATTTGCAGCCAAGATAACAATAAAAAAATGATAGGAACACCTTATACCATTTGTTGATTAGAATATTGTAGTCTTCTTCCACGATAAAAGTGTGGCACAAATTCCAAACTAACATTTTAAGCAATAAAATGTGTTAGTTTATTCTGGGAAAAAGTGTATTGTAGCTTGTCCAGAAGTTATGAACTTGAGTAATAAATTATTGAATGAGTAGTCAAAACGTTTTTACAGGGTGATAGGTTAAATAGTTACAGTCACCTATAAATGTGCTACAAAAATAAAGCAAAGGAGTAATGTTTTCCTACCCTTATCTTTAGGAATTATTTGGGTAAAATAATTTGGGTATTATCTGGGTAAAAATTTGAAGATAATCACGTGTCTACATATGAATAGATATGTAGACATATCTGGATGCATATCATCTAGTAATGTATCTTGGTGCCAAAAATGTCTTGATATCACACTTCAGGCATCTTAGAAGGTCTAGAGCTCATAATAGAATCATGGAATGGTTTGGGTTGGATATGAGCTTTAAAGATCATCTAGTTCAACCTCCCTGTCATGGGCAGGGACTTTTTTCACTATATCAGGTTGCTCAAAGTCCCATCCAAGATGACCCTGAATGTTTTCAGGTATAGGACATCCACAGTTTCTCTGGGTAACCCATTTCTGTGTTTTACCACCCTCACCGTAAATATTTTTTTCCTAATAACTAATCTAGATCTTTCTTTCATTTTAAAACCATTATTTCTTGTCCTATCCCTACATGTCCTGGGAAAAAGTTCTCCACACTTTTCTTATAAGCCCTCTTTAAGTATCAATACGGTCTCTCCAAGAATCTTCTCTTCTTCAGACTAAACAATCTCAACTATCTCGGTTTTTCATTATAGAAGAGGTATTCCAGCTCTGTAACCATTTTTGTGGTCCTCCTCTGGACCCACTCTAGCAGATCCATGTCTTTCTTGTGCTAGGGACTCCAGAGTTGTATGCAGAACTCAATGCAGGGTCTCATGAGTGGAGCAGGGGAAGAATCACTTCCCTCAATCTGCTGGTCATGTGCCTTTTTATGAAGCCCAGGGTACAACTGGCTTTCAGGGGTGTGAGTGCACATTGTGAGCACATTCAACCACCAGTGCACTCCAGTCTTTCTCTGTAGGTCTGCTCTCAATCTATACTTAATGCAGGTTGTACTGAAGAAATATGAGTTACCTGGTTGATTTTTCCATGCCTCTTTGTCATTTATGAAAATGACTCATGACTGCAAAATTCATACCAGTCTAAATGCTGTCCTTTTCTGAGAACAGGCACCTATCGGTGCTTCTAAACAGTAATAGTTCCAGTTCAGAAAATGAGGTTCAAACTGACAGCTTGAAATCTAGACCTCTGAGAATAATTCATTAATCACTGAATTGTGGAAATGCCTTCCCACTTCCCTATTGGAACTGTGTCATGATGCAGCAGAGGATTAAAGCTTCATAGCTTCTGCCTGGAAACAAAACCAAAACCCTATTTTGTTGCTTAGCATAGAGCAATGTGTGGTTGGGAAGTCACAAAACTTTGATTCCAGTCCTTGGTCCCAGAGTACTATTGCATGCTATATTTTTATCAGGATGTGACTGTAAGCAGCACACCCAAGGAAATTGTATTGCTTGTTGCTCTTTTGCTAAGAAAGAAAACCCTGACTTCTTTGGCTACAGCACTGCAATCACTACAGCACTGCAAGTGCTGAGGGACAAATCTAAGGAAAGAATGGCACAATAAATGTGAACCTCTTGTGTCTTCTGGTAAATTAAAATTTGACCTTAGGTGTCTGCTGGTACCTGAAATCTTCCACTTTTCAAACAAAGCTGACAGTACTGTGCAGATCATGCTAAGCCAAAGGGAATCATTTTGAAATTTTCTGAATTCGTACCCTCATCATTTGGTCTGGATAGCAGAGATTTCAAATAGCTAAACAACTCCTGCCGGCACTCTGGCCTATGGCAACAGCTTCCCACAAGGGGCCAGAGAGTTTATCCTGACTACCCACACCTCAGGAGTCAGAGGGCAAAGGAGCAGGAATGTTCCTGCTTGGTGGTTATCTTTGTAGTCAAGGAGCTCAAGAAGGCAGAAGGTCTCACATTAATATAAATGGGCTCCTGAAGATAAAGGCAGAGGCTAATTTCCTTGCTGGGAAATCAAATGTGGACAGAGGAGAGTGACAAAAGGAATGCTGAGAAATGTCTCTGGGATTTTTTTGTTGTTTGTTTTTTGTTGTTATTGTTGTTTTTTGTTTGGTTTTGGTTTTTTGTTTTGTTTTTTTTTTTTTTAATCCTGTAGAATGACACCTGGTAGCCCAAGTGAGGATTCTCAAGTGGCAGAACTAAGTGAACGGCAGGAGGGCACTGGAACACTGAAATGAAAACAAAAGAAATCAAATCTAGTTCAGCCTCTGTAACAGTCACGTCTAGCAATGTGTTTTGTTGATCATCCATCACATTAAACCAGGGATAAGGTTATGCAATTTGATTAGAGAAATATGAATCAAGATTGGTTAAATATTACAGAAAAATCCCAAAACAAAACTGGAAAAGCCCATCCAACCAACCAACAAACCCCCCTGTCTTCAGAAATAAGATAAATAAGGGAAATAATTTCATAAGACCCCTTGAGCAGGGAATTGTTCTTTAAATGAGAGCTTGGGATGTATACCTGGAGACTGAACAAGTAGCACCATGAGGCAATCCTGTGAAACTTCTGTCTGGGAGGTGTGCCATGCAGGTGTGTTACAGCTAGCACACATCCATTGTACTAGGACCAGACTACTGAGGTAAAATACTTGGAATAAAGCTTTGGAGATAAATTTTTACAGTTTTACATGACAGATATGGAGATTTTGTAGTTTAGGGAAAAATTGTGGCAAATAATTGTTAACCTATTTGGTACCTCAGTGCTGGGCTACAGATACATATTTCACACATGAAATACATTTTTCTGTAATGTGAGGTACACATGAAGCTGCACCCTGTTACTTTAGTACCATGTTAAATAAATCTAAAATCCTGTATCAGAGTCCAAATCAGTCAAATCCCTTAAATTTTAACATCCTACAAAAAGATGAATATATGATTGTGTATTGGGTAGACCTTGACAGGCTGTCAGCCAAACCCCCAACCCACTCCTCTGTTTAAATAGAACAGGGGGGGAAAGTGGGATGAAAATGCTTATGGGTCAAGATAAAGACTGGGAGATCATTCACCAATTACCATCATGGGCAAAATAAACTTAATTTGGAGAATATTAATTTTAATTGATCTAATAATGAAATACAGTAAGATGGTGATCTAGTAGGACAAAACAAACTAAACTTTCCCCTGCACTCTTCTTCCCAAGCTTCCTGAGATATTAAGTGTGTTGTTGGCATTGTGAAAGAAAGGAAAGCTATCCAGGTGATACCATGTTACCTATAGTATAGAAATGACATATACAATGATTTCATTCTCAAAATTCATTACAAAATCAAAATTAAAATAGTAGCAAGAATCTAAACCTGTGACATTGAGAGGCAATTGGGCAGATGTCTGGACATTGTAGTGAATGAAATACCTGATATCAGTGGGAGTTACATATTAAGGTCCAATTCACTTTCACAATGAAATAATTATGTTTGAATGGTGCACTGTCAGAGTCAGAAAACAAGAGCTGATAAGCCCTTCTAGGTGTACTGAATAAATATGATTATCTTGACTCAAATTCAGGTAGCTCAAATGTGTATTATCCTTTTTCAGTATTTAACTATCATCATTCATGTGGGTCCAGGGAGCTCAGGTCAGTCTGTCCAATGGTAGTGTCAGAGCCAGAGTCACCTGTTTCTTTGTGAATCCAGCCTCGAATAGTTGCAGCTGTTTCTTCTTTGAAATAATAATGAAAAATAGATTTTGACAATATAATTGTTAACACACTTTTTTCTTTTTGTTTAGACGTGTATGCAGAATGAATTCAATACATAGCTTCAATACATGTTGCAGCATTCAAAAGTGAAGACTTTTGTTTTCCCCTTAGATGGTCAGTAATGCAACAAAATTATCTGAGTCAGCAAGCGTGTATTGTGTCAGTAAATACACCTATTAAGTTGCACACAAAAAAGGTTACATATGTAGCAAATCCAATTCTTATCACAAGCTATTTTTCATAGGTTTCACAAAATATTCTGAGTTGTAAGGGACCCACAAGGATCATCAGGTCCAATTCCAAAGTGAAAGGCCCATGTAGGGACATAACCCACAACCTTGGCGTTATTAACAGCTGATCTCAGGATCCATAGTGCTTTTTCTATTCATGTTTTCTGACTGTTATTCTTATGTATACAAGTTCTCTACACTAAGTAAAAATGGACATAAGTACAATGTGTGGAATCTTAGAAATATAATGAGGGGTTTTATGTTTCACTATGTCGACACAACTCACATTAGCTGCTTCTAGAAACAGGCAGTTATGCAGAATGCTTCAAGCTAGTGTTTATGTTAAAGGTGCATATTTATAGACAAAGATAAGTAATATGTTTATTAGCAAAGGGCAAAGAAACAGAAGAGCATATGCCATGGTCCTTATGCATCTTCTAGTAGTGAACTGAGCAGGCCACAGATATTTATCCATTTAAAATAAAAAAGAAACCAAAAGAAGTGAAAGTTGGGGACATTCAAATGGGTAAACGCAAAGGACCTATAACTATTGTTCACACAAACCAGGATGCCATTGGCTTTCTTGGCCACCTGGGCACACTGCTGGCTCATGCTCAGTTTTTATTGAGCAGCACCACCAAATTCATTTCCTCTGGGCAGCTTTCCAGCCTCTCTGTCCCCAGCCTGCAGCACTACCTGGGATTGTTGTGACCCCAGTTCAGAATCTGGCACTTGGCTTTGTTGAACCTCATACAATTGGACTTGGCCCATCAATCCAGCCTGTCCCTCTACAGAGCCTTCTAAGTGGTGCATCAGGTCACCGACTATTATCCTTTGGATTATGTGGGCTTCATTCTCCCATCTGCAAGTGTCTCTTAGCCTAGGGGGCTGGTACCCCCAGAACAACTAGTCTTTCTATTAAAGACTGAGATGAAGGCATTAAGTTCCTCAGCCATTTCCTCACCCTTTGTCACTATATTTCCTCCTGCAATATGTCACAATCTGTGCTTCCCTGAGGTCATAGTCTTTTCAATAGATCTTCAGCCTAAGCTTGTAGATAATAGACTTTCAATAATTTGTGAGACTAGGAGGATTAGTGGATTAGTGCACAAGTCTTTGGACACCAAAGAACTAGGTTAAGAGATCTGCTTTCAGTCAAAAGAGAAATGAGTTTGATAATCTCTGCTTAGTTCCCGGGAAACGTTAATACAAATCACAAAACGACCTTCAAATATTCCCAACTATTGAAATTCTTTACTTACAAAGGTCAAAGCTGCTGTTACATGCAAAGAAACTCATCTAGCAAGACCATGTGTTTCTGACTGAAACTGTGCTCCAAAGCTAAGACATACTGAGATGCTCAAGCTGTATTCAGACAGATTGTAACAACTCATATGATTCCAACATTTCTGGTTAAATATTCTCTTTTTTTTCTTTTCTTTTTTGAATGATCCCATTCACACTTGCCATTTTTCAGTTCATATGGTGAGGTATCCATTGAAACTCACTCAGATTTTAATCCCATTTAGACAATGGACATTTCTGTTTTTCAGTGTAGTTTGAAACAAACCCAACCAAAACACCTCTAGCTCTCTATATGGAGTGCAAGTGCACCAAAGCTGGTTGCAGTGGGGGCTGCAAGGGGGCTTTGCGAGGAGGGACTGGGGCTGCCCTGTTCTGGACTCAGCCATTTCCAGCTGGCTCCAACACACCTGTCACAGGACACAGTTGAACCCCATCTGTTGAGGTGTGGGGTTGTCTGGAAAAATATATTTAAAAAGGGGGAAATACAACACAGGCAGCATGAGGAGTGAATTTGGAGGTGTGCTGGTTTAAAGGTAAACCAACAGGAGAAATAAATCTAACTCAAAAGAGATTATGTCAGAGTTACAATTTATTGAAAATATTATGAGAAATGCAATGACGCAAAGAGAAATTGGTTTAACCCACAAAAGCCAGAGGTATAACCCAGCACCCTGGGGCACAAACAGAATGATGTTTGATGGCCCCTGTGCTGAGCCCCAAGTGGTGCCCCTGAGTAAAAGGAAGGGGGAAAGAACTCTGTTGGTGCAGATGATGGTCACAATCTTGTTGACCTTCTGTCCTCCTCTGGATCTGACAAGTGGTCACAGAAGTCCCCAAGCCCACAGATTATATATGCTTAGGTTCAGATGTGAATGCCAAGTACCTCCCCCAGGGCGGGGCATTCTGCAGTGGGTGATTTGCTCTGTGAGTCATAGGATACTTTTGGACTCCTTGATGGCCCACTAGCAGACATGACCCCTCAGTCTGGATGTGAAGGTGGCAATGCCTCCCTGGAGGGGAGTTATCACACTTGAGTCATTGGGGTGAAGACCCTGCCTCATAGAGTTCTTTAACCCTTAGTTTGTAGCCTAAGGGGTAAGGTGTGCCCTGGGCAGCTGCTGCAAATGATCCATTATTAACAGTTTGTCAGAAATTATATAGAGGGTGTAGAACACACAGTTTTGATTACACGTACACAGTAACAAGCTGGTCCTGGCTGCTCCAACTAGGACATTAGGAAAAAGAAACAATCTTGTCACCATCAGGACCAAAGGAGAAAGAAGGGAGGGGATGCTTCAGGCACCATAGCAGAGATTCCCCTGAAGCCCATGGAGGACCACAGGTTCCATCCACTGAAATGAAGGAAGTCTGGCTCATAAAGGGCCCTCAGAGGAGCAGGGCTACAGAACTACAGGCTGTGGAGAGGACTCATGCAGGAGCAGGTAGAAGTGTGAGGAGGATTAAGTAGCAAAGATGAAATGTTAGAGACTGACCACAACCTCTGGGCTACTTGAAGTGAGGAGACAGAAGATTCCGGAGTGAAGAACTGAAGCTGATACTGTGAAGAAGAGGAGACAGGGGAAGGTGTTTTTTCCTTTTGTCTTCATTTATTACAGTCTTATTCTATTTTAACTAGCAAGAAAATAAAATAATGTTCCCCAAGTCAAGCCTATTTTGCCCATGATGAAAACTGGTAAGTGGTCTTACTGTGTTTATCTCACCCCATGAGTTTTTTCATATTATTTTCTTCCCTGTTCTGTTGCAAAGAGGGAGTGAGAGAACAGCTGAGCAGGGGTCAGGCAGCTATGCAACGTCAGCCCACCACAAGCTATTTTTGATCTTTTGTAAGTACAGCTAAAAACATTTTTAGGCCACGAATATGAATATAAGCCCTATCCCAGGAGTTGTTCTCAGACCACTGCAAACCTTTTCAAATGCTGTTTTATGACGTAATCCTGTATTATAGATGAAGCATCAATCAAATAAAAATAGAACCTGCCTAGATTTGGAAATCTTCAAGATCTGAGTGTGGAATCTATTTCAAAGTAAATATACTAGGATGAAATATTATCTTTAAAAAACTATTGTTATGTAAACAAATTTAACCACCATAGAAAAGTCCTTACAGTCCATCATTGCAAAAGGCAATATTTGTATGGAATGATTTCTTTAATTGGTAATGAAAAAGTGAATAGATTATATAAAATTTGAATTTGAAGTACAGGAAGAAAGGTCCAGTTACACCAAAATAGCATTAATGGCGGATCTGCAATTGTCATCTAGGCTTCAGGCTCGATAACATACTTAGAGGTCATATGAAATATAGCAAATGCATCAGGTCATAATCCCAAACCTTTCTGAAGACATTGGCTTGTTACTGACTTCACTGGGCACTGAAAAACAAGTGATTCTTTGATCGTTATAACTGTTGCAGAGGGTGGCATGCATTAATACTAGAAACAGTTAAAACCTGTTTTATGCTAACAATGAAATATTAGGTATCATATGAACAGTCTAGAAAACACTCCATTTTCTTTAGGGATTATTTGCATTCTAGCTGTGTTTATATTTGCAATTCATTAAACCCTGAAATACAAACGGAATTAGGCAAGGCCTAACAAAAATATTCTGTTGCTCTGAATTCACTGTTTCATCCTTGTGGGCCAGATAACAGCTTCTGTTTTGAGTCCACAGATGTGTTAGATCTGCCACAGAAAAGGAACTTATGTGAAAAACCTCCAAACATTTACTTATTATAAAGACTTGTGTACCATATGGTTATGAGGCCAGATGTGACTGTATATAAAAAAAAAGACATTCTGGATCTAACTAATAAATTGTTTGATTTACTGTCAAATCTTTGATTGAACACTTGAGATGTTTAGTGACAGAGCCAAAACTTCAGAAGAAAATTCTTCATAGTGTCAGTCCCACTTTCAAGATTACCACGGTACTTGTATATTACTACAATGAATTTAATACTTCAATTAACTTGAGAAAGACTGAAATACTAATGTAAACCATGGTGCTTGTGAAAAATCAACATTAGTTACAATCACAGACTGTACTGCAACCGACAATAGATTTATTCAGGTTTTCAGGTAAGAATATATTCAAGAATTATCAGGTCATGTTACTTATGAGGAACAATAATTAATTAGCATGTAACATGTACCATACAAAAAAGATTTTGCTTTTAAAATGTCAGGCTCAGCAAAATCCTGTTCTTCATGTTCAGAGAAAAAACTTTTAATTATTTCAGGAGAAAAAAAAAATCACTATTTTTGTACTATAACTTTTGTGTCTGATATTTTTGCTGTACAATTTTGTCACTACACTGTTAGGTTAATTAAGATGTTCTCAGTTTTCTATTTTTACCTAAAAATAACTTTGTAAACATTTTGTTTACCAAATCACAATGGACAGTCAGCCATTAAAAAACATCAATTAAACATAAGTATTAATGCAGTTCTTTTAAAAACAACATTAAAATTTGAAAATATTATTGGTACAATAATATATAACACAGCAATATTATGGTAGGTAATATCATCAAAGAAACAGAAGGAAGTCATAACAATTGACTTTTCAGCATCACAGTGGGATGTACTGAAATTGAACTGTGCTTGTCAAAAAGCTAGAAAACAATAGATACAGTAGCAATATATCAAATAAATTGTGATATCTTTCATAAGAACATAAAAATTAAAGTGGTCTTTGAGGTCATGTATACTGATTCTGACTGTGGTAAATCTATTGGGTAGATAAAAACACTACCTTTGTAGTTTCCACATCTGTTCCCAGATAATACTTATTGTTTTAAACAGTCTTATTGTTCTAAACAGTCTTATTGTAAGAAGCTCTATTTCCCAAACAGAATTAATTCTTGCTTATTTTATAGGCATTTCCCTTGTGATATCATCTGTCAACTTAAATAGTTCTTCTTTTTCAGCCTTTGTCTCCTTAATGACTTAGGGGCAATCATATTCCTCTGATTCTTTTTCATTCCTGAGCTGAACAGTCCAGGCATTTTTAGACTGGTCTCATAACAGTGTTCAGACTTGTTTAGTACTTTACCTGATTAATAGATTTGCTTTAAATAATTTTTAATTCTTTTTTTTCTTTTTTCTCTTTTTTTTTTCCACTTCTCTATATTTCAGTGCTATCACAGTCTTGTAAAATGGCATGGTACTTCTGCTTTTCTTAGGTTTAGTAACATCCTAAGATTATTTACATTTATCATGACTATGTTGTAGTCAGGACATTGGTAACTGATAACATGCCCAGAAAACTGGTTTTTTGTGGTTTGTTTTTTTGTTTGTCTTTTTTTTTCCCTGCAGTTTGTGCGTGTGTAACTGTATTGGGTGTACCTGAGATGGAGTTCATTTTCTCCATAGCAGCCTTCACAGTGCTGTGCTTTGCATTGGTATCCAGAAAGATGTTAAAAACATACCGGTGTTTTGGCTACTGCTGAGCAGAGTTCCTGCAGCATCAGTACCAGCTTTCTAACATTCTGCCCCCTCATCAGTAAGCTGGGGATGGGGAAGATGTTGGGACAGGACACAGATAGGACAGCCAATCTAAAGTGACCAAAGGGATATTTCATGACATATGATGTCAGATTAGGTATAAAACCTAAGAAAAGGAGGAGAAGAGGCAAGGCATTTGTTATTTACAATGTTTGCTTTCCAGAGCAACCAGTACACACACTGAAGTCCTGCCTCCTGAGGAGTGGACTGACACCACTTGTTGATGGGAGGAGTAGAGAATAAAATCTTTGTGTTTTAATTTTTCTTGTGTGTGTGTAGCCTTTTGTTTTGCTTCAATAGATTGCCTTATCTTAACCTACGACTTGCTTTTCATCTTATTTTCTCTCCCTTGTCCAGCTGAGAAGGGGTAGTGATAAAGCATCTATCTGATGGATGTCTGGCATCCAGCCAAGGTCTGTCTACCACAGTAACTCAAGTTGTGATCCCCCATTCATTTAAACCATAGTGCTTGAAGCCACATGTTATGCTTTTCAGTCTCATTTCCTTGCCCAAGTATGATACAGTTACCTGAGCTACTCCTTAGTTTACTGCAATTCGTGGACTTCATTACACAATTGTAGATTTTGTGCTAAGCAAGTCAATGAAATTATTAAATTAAAGAGCTACTCCATAGGGAAAGAACATTTTCTTTACTAAGAGAGCAAGCATGTGTAAATTATTGGCATCCTTTGCTTTCTGTTAATTATACTCATCCTTGCTTCTCTAGGGAATTGTAATTTCTGATCCTTACTGTATTTGAAATGCAACTGAGGTATATTATACTAATCATATCTAGGCATCATAAAAAGATTTTAAACTTATCAGACACAAAGTAGCAAATACACTAAACCTCATATTTTCCTCTGTTCTATTTTAACGTGGGTTTACAATGTCAATCTGTAGGTTACTCATGCATATGTATTTTGTTTGAAATGTACTTCAGGAGAAATTATCCAAGTTCTTTTAAACATAGAAATGCTGATTTCTTTTATATATTTATTACCAATAGAGGTGTTTAATATCTCAACAATTGTTATGGGTTTAGGTAACTAGGCCTAAATTTAGGTTTTAGATTTCAGGGTAGGCCTGGGACTGTCAGCTGACTTCTTCTAGCCAATAGTATTCCATACTATATTATGACATCATCTCAAAGCGGTAAGAGCCAGTGTGGGAGTGGCTTGGTCAGTTCCTTCGTAGCTGTTGTTCCAGCAGGACACACCGTGCTGTCCCAGGAGGGACAGGAGGCCCAGGCCCAAAGCACCAGCTCACCATCGTGTTATCTTAGGGAGGTAAAATGTTTGTTCTTAGTCTTTCTGCTTAACTCTGTCTCTCTGGGGATTGAGTTCTCTGAAGTGATTTGTAGTTAGAATGGTAGGATTTGTTATTTCTAACTTGTGTGTGTGTTAATTTTTGCTTTTCTGTATAAACGTATATAGTTAGTTTAAGCTTGAAAGTTTTTTCCTTCTCCCTTTTCTTGGTGGGGAGGGAGGGAAACTCTGACATCTGTATTGGGCAGTTGGGAGTTTGCCAGCTCAACCCAAGATAACAATGTACCATACTAAAATTAGGATTATAAACATAAGAAAAAAAATGTAGGTATCAATGATTAAGTTCTCAACCTCCAATTTTTTTAAAAAATTATGCTTCCATAAATAAATTTGTTTGAATTTCTGTCATTGTTCACATTCTTAAATCTTCAAGACACTTAATACATACCTATTTTCAAGCACACATTAGCCTCATTAAAATTAATAACATCATATCAATTTAAAATTAAGCACATGTGCTTAACATCTTTCTGGAATGTAGTTCCTTCTATTGTCATTCAGTTTTTGAGCAAGGTCTTGTGAAATTCAGGAAAAAATTCAAACCAGTAAGTTCAATAATTCTTAAAAGTATCCAATGCTTCTTTGATGTTTTGACTCGATGCTCATCTGCTAGGAATTTTCAATATTTTCTTGTTTGATTTTCTTTCCCAATGTATTGAATCCTTTTGCTGGCCATGTGGAAAGAGAATGGGTGCAACACAGTTTAGTGGAATCTTTGTCGCTGGTGAAATAATAGGAATTTAATTAAATTCAGAAAAGGTGAAACCAATGTCTTGCAATTAAGAAAGAATAAGTTTATCTACCAACACAGGTTTGACTTGTAGAGAAGTCTCTGCAGATCAGCAATTTCATTATGAGCCAACAGCGTGCTCCTGCATCAGCTGAGGATGAGGGAATCCTTTTCTTCACTGGAAAGGGCTTTTGCCATCCTGTTGAGGTAGGTCATCCTTTCTCTCTCTTCAGCACCAGTGAGACATGTCTGGAGTGCTGGGTCCAGTGCTGAGCATGCCAGTAAGTCTGTCAAATTTAAGCAAATCATCTGGAAAAACACCGTGATGGTAAGACCTCTGAAGCCCATGATTTATCAGGAGAGATTGAAATAGCTGGGATTGTTATGGTTGAAGAATAGAAAGCTGAGACAAAGTAACTTGTCTTGAATTGTGTTGTAGGGTGATACAGAGGAGACAGAGTCAAACTTTTCTCAGTGCTGTGTAGAAAAGGTTGAGTGAGAGTGAACACAAATTGCAAAAAGGAAAACACCAACTCAGAACGAGTAAAGAATGTTTTACAGTGAGGTTGGTTAAGCACAGAAGTAGGATGCTCAGACAGCTTGTCGAATGTCAATCTATACTAAATCTTCACATTCTTCAAAATGCTATCCTTTAGAAGCTTCATAAGATATATTTACTACTAGCATCTCTACAGAGACATCTGTGAAAACTAGATTTGATTTGATTCTAAAAGTAAGATCTGAGTTTCACTGACAAGTTGAGGAGAAAAGTCTTATTTAGTCTCATTATTTGGTGTGAGTTGCTAGTAATCAGATTTATGTAATCTAATGTATCACTTAAGCCCCTTATAGTGGGGGAAAAAAGGTCCTAGAGTCAATTTTCAATATACAAGTCAGCCTAAATATGACATTATGTGCAGTATAAGTACTTTTTTCAAAGTCTGCATGAATGTCTTATTCACTTCTGGATTCACTTCACAGTTAAGAAACTAACTTTTAAAATATTAATAGGATTTGTCAGTTTATTGAGAATACCTTCTGCAATATATCTGCGAACTATGACTGATCTGCTTGTTTGACACTTTGAGTCCAGTCCAAAATGAAAAGAAGCCTTGGTTCATTCACTTTAGGAGGCTTTGGATAAGTTTTATTAAAACAAATAGGACTTGGATACAAACAGACAGGAGGAAGAGAAGCTTTCTTCATATCTTTACACAAAGGAATAACTTGATTAAAACTGAAAACAAAGTGCACAGTGAATCACACACTTGGACAGGCATATTTTTCTGCAAGATGCCAACTAAGCTCTTAGTTAAATAATACCCTTTTACAGTCCTCACTGGCTTTTTTTAACTGTGGTTCAGAGGATAAGAAAGGGCTTTGTGGCAATAAACAGTCCCATGGAAAAAGGATCATAAAACCATAGAATGGCTCAAGTTGGAAAGGAGATTAAAGATGATCTAGTTCTAACCCCACTGTCATGGGCAGGGACACCTTCCATGAGACCAGGTTTCTCAGACCCCATCCAACCTGGCCTTAAACCCTTCCAGGGATGGAGCATGCACAACTTCTCTGGACAACCTGTTCCAGTGCCTCGTCACCACCACAGCAAAGAATTTCTTCCTGATATCTAATCTAACCATCTGTCTTTCAGTTTGAAGACATTCCCTCTCGTCCTGTCACTACGTGCTCTTGTAAACAGTCTCTCTCCATCTTTCTCATAGGCTCCCTTCAGATACTGGAAGGTCACAATTAGGTTAACCTTATGCCTTCTGTTTTCTGGGTTGAGCAATTCCAGTTCTTTCAACCTTTCCTCATAGGAGAGTTTTCCAGCCCTCTAATCATCTTGATGGCTCTCCCCTGGCCTCACTTCAACAAGTCAATGTCCTTCTTGTGCTAGGGACTCTGGAGCTGGACACGGTGCTTGAGTTGGGGCCTCACAAAAGCAGAGTGGAGAGGCAGAATCACTTCCCTTCACCTGCTCACCCTCTACCTTTGGTGGAGGTAAGAATACAATTACCTTTCTGGGCTGCTAGTGCACATTGCTTGGTCCTGTCCAGCCTGTCATCCTCCAGCATCCCCAAGTCCTTCTCAGCAGGACTGCTCTCAATCTGTTCATCCCCCAGCCTGTATTGATACTGGGTTTCCCCAACCCAGGTGCAGCACCTTGCTCTTGATTTTGTTAAACTTCATGAGATTCCCATGGGCCCACTTCTTGACCTTGTCCAGAATAAGAATACAGGATTCATCTTCTCTGCTGAATACCTTTACAACTGACATGTGTTGTGTTTTGCCTGTTTTTTGATTGTTTTTTTTTTTTTTCTGGATTTTTTCCTCAACTGTCAGCTATCTATCTTGAATGAATTGCTTTGCAATGACCGGACTTACTCTGACAGGGATTAGATTATGAGGAAAGTAGAGGATAACAACATATTCACTGAATCCTACAGTGATTAATGTATAATGGCTTTGATTATCCTAACCTATCAAGAAGGTATTCAATCTCAGCATCCTTAATTTTCAGTGGGTGTTGATGTGTTTGTATGGTCTATCATATGAAGTTTTTGAGTTTCTTATCTGTTCTCTTCATTGATTAGGAAGTCCATGTAATAAATACTGAGTCTTAGAATCTATGGGAAACAAAAGTTCTAACCTAGAGGTGTCAAAGATTCTTTATTGGATCAATTTACTGGAGTTGAATTACTGAATCCAAATTGCAACCAGGGCTGAAGGGCAGGATACTAAAGTTACGTTTGCAATTTCCTGTGTTGGAATGTGGAGAACAAAGAATTTATTGTTAGTCTGTTATCTTAATTTTAGTGTAGTTACAATGATACTGATACGCAGAAGTATATTATTATTATTAAAGAAAAAGCCTCATCAGTAATCCAGTTAGCACTGCTATACAAATGGTGTTTTCCTCAATTTTCCAGTGCCCGCCTGAGTCTCCGGTCAACAGTAACAAAATTTTTTAATAAGATTAGGTTGAAACAGGCTACAGTAACTTGTCAGCACCACGAATTCTTCACTGAGAGGATCTGATAATTTCTTTATCCTTGTATTTTTATGGATTTTTTTCCAAGAGTCCGCCTAATCAATCTTCCTTCATATGTCCCTAAATTCTCTGTTATTTTGAAGTTTTACTGTGCATCATATATTTTATATATATCCTATACTTGTACTTTTTCCCTGCTTCAAATGCCTAAAATCTTTTTTACCAAGCCACCAAAACAACATTCTCTTGACGATCAGTAATTAGTCATTGGAGATTTAATTACAAACCTATGCACTCCAAAGTTTAAGGCCCCATGACTGAATTTCTCTGCACTTTATTTTTATTTTAAGACTCTAGATGGTTAATTCTACACTAGAAACATCCATTTTATTTCTTTTAGTTACTTAAATATATTAACATTGTTATAGAACTACTTTGTTCTATAACAAAAGGGACAACATTACACAGTCATAGAAAGTTAAGCTAATAACAATAATAACCTTGTAGTTAGACAATTACTGTTAGGGCTAAACAAACTGAAACATTTGCTTAGGCAAGTCAGAACAAGTCCATAAAAAGCAAGGCTGCCAAGTTATATTTCTGAGTCCTTGTAGGTTTCTTCTAAAACCTGTAGTTTGTTACTAACAACATTGTTGAGGTTTTTTTCTGTGCTACAGGGCTAGAGAAAAAATAAAGTTAAAATTATTCTTACATATACCACAGCAATCATCAAAATTACACATTTCCAAAGTACTCTCTGTCTTTATAGAAACTTTATAATGTACATAACATGGTATATAAATATAGACATATATACATGAATATATACATATTTAAAGATAACTACATATTATATACAGATTGGTTACAGAGGCCTTGAGCACAGGGAAAAGTCTGCCTTCAGCCTTCAGTCAACAAAATTTGAATGACTCTACTCTGGCAAAAATCTTGGCTCCCAGTTCACTTGCATGTCCTGATTCCCCACAGGGTCGTCTATGCTACAGGCATTTTACTTCACTTCTAGCTCCCTTTTGTGATCAGCCAAATAGGTCCTTCTAAGAAGAGGTACACCAGCACAGTTCTCAGATTTTTGTTTTTCCTCTGTGACCTCTCTGTTTATATCTCTGAATCAGCTGTGCCAATCTTGGTTACTTTAACTTTGTGATCTACCAAAGCTGTCTCAAAAGTACTTTATCCTATAAATATTTCCTTGTGTCCCTGCTCTGTAACCTGTGGCAAATACCCCTAGCAAAATATTGCAAAAATACCACAATGGAAAGCTGTAATACAGCTCACTGTTTAAACTCGACTGAAAAATATAGACTAAAAGTACCTCAGTTGTGTACTTACCACAAGTGTTGGAGAGGAAAAGCAGGTTAAAAGTCATTATCAGCATTCTACTTTAGAGATTCACACTGATGTTATGAAGCTGAGACCCTGTGCAACTCTAGCTTGAGAATAAGACATTTCTCTTTTAAATTGAGCTGGTGTAACCTCCCTGTGTTAAGAGTGCTCATGCATTTCATTATGTCCACATTTAAGTGCAATCTGCGTAAATGAAAATTATTACTTGTATTTGTCTTGAATGACAGGAATGAATATATTTCTGTCTTTTGTGGTCTGAAAGTAACAGTATTATTATATTATTCAATGTTCCCAACAGATTATGTGTATAATTAGCAAAATAATAGAGTATAGCACGTTATAATTTTTATGGGAATAGTCATCATTGAACATGTGTAACTGTGCCCCAATCATTCATGTAAAACTTAGCTTTGGAATTTTTCTCTTAGCAGTGTTTCCATGTAGAAGAAAACAGATGGTTAAATTGTTTAAATATTTGAATATGATTTATTTATATTTTATTATTTGAATTTCCTATCAAAGTTTTATGAAAATCAAAAAGGACAGAAAAGAGAACTTACATTCTATGGAAGCTTTTAAAAAATATAACTCTTCTATACAGGATATCATTACTTTATTTAGAAATCAGGCAGTCCAAATTAATAACTGGATGTAAAAATACAGTGCAATTGTAAACTAAATCTTCAACAACTTTCACCCACTTGTATGAAGTTTTTTCTCATGAAATCAGCATTGTCAAAGGAAAAAAAAAATTTTGCTACAAAAATATCTATTAGCTCTATTAGAAATATGTTCTCCTTTGTAAGTGAGTTTTGTGTGGCATGAATTAAATAATATTCCAGAGGGAGATATAATAATAGCAAATTCTTAGTGCAAGTATATATGTATATTTAGAGTAAGACTTCCACCATTTCTCCCTCCAATGAAAAAATAATTCATTTTAGAAGCTACAGTATTTAAGCTAGCTAGTTTCATTACAGTTTATTCTAATGTGATAAAATATTAAGTGACCAGAAATCTGCCTTACAGGTAATTTGGAACTGCTTTAAAAATCCACAAGAATTACTTGATCTTATTTTCAAATGAGGAGGTATGTGCTGCAGGATATATCTTGTATTTTTGAACTAAAGCATCTATTTTGGATTGCATATATTTATTTTATTAACTTACAGAACTTTGAGATTAGTTCAAATAGATTATTGCATATGACAATATTATCATCAGTAAGATACTTTGTTTTCAAATTTCAGTACACTGGTGTCTGAAGTTTTAATGAAGTGAGTCCATTTTATATAATCTCTTAAAGTGTTTACATTCCTGTGGGTGCTCTGTGTTTACTCTGAATCTCAAGTTGGCATTCAAATAGATCATAATCTGCTCAGAATATATGTCAAGTTGGGGGAGCAGGAAGAAGTATTTTGGCTTTACGATCTTGTACCATAGCAAAGATTAGGCTATCCCTAGTATGGGAATGACTATTTATTTCAATTTTACATTCAGAACTAAAACGTTCCTGGAAAAGAGTTTTGATTCTGTTTAGTCTTATTGGAAGAAGGTACTACTCCATTAATGGGCAGACAAGGGAACTAGTGATGGTCTATCACAATTTGATGTGGCACTCATTATTAACTGATGAAAATTAAAAAAAAAACAAAACCCACAGAAATAACAGAGTAGGCACACATAATAATTAACTTTTTTCCTATTGGCTAGCTGAGGAATAAGCGCACAAGAACTTTTTCTTTCATCTTCCCTTTAAACTTGGATAATATATCTATGAATGGCCTTCTTTAGGACTAGATTTCCATGCTTTCCCTACACTCAATTCTTTTCTCACTTCCACTATCTGGGCAGTTAAAAAGTTATTCAGACAGCAAATCTATCACTATCATCAAATGATCTGGTTTCCTTGGATTGGAAAGCAATGGAAATGGGGAAAATTATCAGAACTGCTCTGAATCAAATGAAATCTGAGCACTTTCTTCTGGGTTGTGAAAAAAAAGTTTCCAGGGGGGAAATAAAAAAAAAGAGAGAGATTTGTTCCTTTACAGAGATCTGTCAGAAAAGTGAGGTTTTAAAACTGTGTGCAAAATATAAATATTAAAATGTTTTATAAACCCCCCAAAATAACACAAAATTTGCTGCCCAGGTAGAATATTTCCAGGCTAAATCAATACAATATAAAAGTTTGAGAGTAAAGATCTACAGGATATAATTCAATTATGTTTAGATCCTGTCTTTTCTGAATGGGGAACCATTTCTTATAAAAATGAAGGGAAAAATATTTAGAATTTCATTTTTAAAAACAGTAGCTTTTTTTTTTTTTGCATTTTACTTTAATTTTTACTTTAATCCATATCTTAAAAACACAAAAAATCAGAACTCAGAAGGTTAACTACTGCATGATTGTGATTCACACCATTTATGGATATCAATAGTCTTGGTTTGTTTCTTACATGAACTGGACGGTAGCAGTAAAGGCTTTCTGTATCTAATAGGTTCAGGGAGCATCATAACCAGAGTCTTTTCATTCTGTTGGAGCTTTTCATTTCCGTCTGTATGACAGAATTTTATGTTTTAAAAGGGAAGTAAGACCACAGGAGATAGAGGGAGAAAGAGCATCAGAAAGAAAACTCATTGCAAGACTGATTGTTGTAAAATACCAGCTTGAAATCTTCCCACTGGATTCATCAAAATTTTCATTGAAATGTATTTCCACCTCCAATGTGATATTTCTGTAAAGAATTTAAAAATGTCCTAAATTACTTTTTCTATCTTTTTCTTTCTTCAGCAGTGAGAGCATTTATGTTTAACTTGTGTGACTCAGGACATTAGTCTGAAATGCTCATCTGTGACATATACTCTTCAAGTTGCTTTTGTTTTAAGGTGTAAATCATATATACTACCTTATTTCAGATTATTCGTATTTGAGTGCTTTTTGAGTATACGCACCATACAAGTTTTCTATATTGTGTTGGTTTTGGCTGGGATAGAATTACTTTTCTTTGGGGTAGCTAGTATGGGGCTACATTTTGGATTTGTCCTGATAGCAGTGTAGATAAGAAAGAGATGGTTTCGTTATTGCTCAGCATCAAGGCCTTTTCTGCTCCTCATACTGCCATGCTGGAGAGGGGTCTGTGGGTGCATGGGAAGTTGGGAAGAAACATAGCTGAGACAACTCAACATATAAAGAAGAGAGGAAGAAGAAAGGGAGGGGGATGTTCGGAGTGTTAGTAACCTGTGACTGAACACCTACTTCCCTGGAGAGGACTGAACACCTGCCTGCCCATGTTTCATGGTTTAATCCCAGCCAGTAACCAAGCCATGTGCAGCAGCTGGCTCACTCTCACCAGTAAGGTCAGGGAGAGAATCAGAAGGGTAAGAGCTGCAACACTCATCGATTGAGATAAAAACAGTTTAATAGGAAAAACAAAAGCCACACATGCAAACAAAGCAAACCAAGGAATTAATTCACTGCTTTCCAGAGTTTTCAGCTATTTCCAGGAGAGCAAGGCCCCATAAGACATAATGGTCATTTGGGAAGACAAGTGCCGTCACTCCAAACGCTCCCCCACTTCCTCCTTCTTTCCCTCACTTCATATACTGATCAGGATGACAAATGGTATGGAATGTTCCTTTGTTCAGTTTGGGTCACTTGTTCTGACTGTGTCTCCTCTCACCCTCCTGTATACCCCTAACTTCCTTGCAGGCATGGAAGTACAAAAAGCAGAAAAGACCTTGGCTCTGTGTATCCACTGCTCAGCAATAACAAAAACAACATTATATTATCAACTCTGCATTTAGCACAAATCCAAAACACAGCCCTAAAGCAGCCACTGTGAAGAAAATTAACTCTACTACAATTGAAACCACCACACCATGGAAAAAAATTAATTAATTCCTTGTTTTGGTTTGCTTTTGTGCATGGCTTTTGATTACCTGTTAAACTGTCTTTATGTCAACCCATGAGATTTCCCAACTTTTACTTTTCTGATTCCTTCTTCTATCCTGCTGGTGCTTAGTTGCTGGTTGGGGTTAAACCACAAGACAATATTTTCATGTGTACTGGAATATGATATATATTAAATACCTAGCAGATTTTTTTAATATGGCAACGTTCATTGCCAAAAAATTGTTAAACATCTACAGGTTGTATAATTAATTAAATAAAATTTCCATTCAATCTTGCTACTACAAAGCTAAGTATATCCTAGAACTTTCACATTCCGCCATTCTGCATAATCCAGCAGCCTTATTTCTTTTTGGCACAACAGTATCATTACCTGAAAACACACCAGCTACAGCATCAAAGCTAACATCTAGTGGCTATGGTTTTCTATGCACCTTCCTTCAATCCAAGCTAGAGCATAGCTGTCTGGAATGTTGGCCATTGCGGCACCACTCCACATCAGTAACTAGACATATCAAATTTAACCTGGCATATTTTAACATAGACTCAAAATTAAAGAGTCAACATTCCATATTCTTTTCAGATTGTATCACAGAGTTACATTCTCTTTCTTTTGACATTCTGCACAAGGAAGAACAGAGTCTCAAATGATTATAAAATATGTGCCTTCATTTTCTTCCTTGAAATTGCACATGATTTACTGACTGATTTAGCAGTCCTGAAACCCTGGTAAAGGTATATATCACAGTCATTCTCTTTGGCAGGAGTTTGATGCTTTCAGCTGAACAGCACAAAGAAATTGGTTGTTCTATGAGATGAGTTTTAAATGTCATTGACTGTAAATGTTAACATCATTGAAATATTGAAATTTTATTGAAAGTTGACTAATATTATTAATATTTTGCTGCTTGTAGTATCCTTGCTGTGTTTTTACCGTGATAGCAAAACTTGTACAACTTCATTCTTTGGTATTGCGTGGTTTTGGGTTTTTTTCCCACAAACTGAGGTGTTGATGAAAGTTCTCTGCTGCTTTTTAAAAAAAACCCTCTATTAGATAATTGATTCTTACTTGTCTTAAAATATCCTCTAGGGCATGGCAAAGGTAGCACTGACATGAATGAATATCCAATCAGCTTCTCTTTCCCCTCAACAGAACAGAAATAAAATCAATGAAGGGAAAAAACCAACAAACCAACCAACCAACAAACCAATTTCAAACCAAAAAACAAGAAAAAGGAGAACGAGATCCAGTAGTCTGAACTGAACTCAGGAATTCACATCCTTTGTCAGTTCTGATCTCTGTTTTGTGTGAATGCCTTATGCTATCTTCTTCAGTTAACTCTGTAAAATAAGGGTAATTTTTAAAGCCTTGCACACATAAGGTGTTTGCTTCATGTTTTGAGACATTGTAGGACAGGGAATGAGCATAGAGTCCAAATTTGTTATAGATACATTTCTTCATGACAGGGTTCACAACTTTAGTTCTGTAGAAAAGACTATAACCCATCAACTTCTATTTCCACAGTGATTTATATCTGTGTTTATCTTTCTTCCTGGGGAGTGATTTTCTGAAATTGATACTAAGATTGGAAACTCAAATAGTATTTTTCTCTTGGTGGTATCCTTTCTTCCTCCTTAAACTTTTGGGAGACTAAAACAATGTGTGTTGTGTCTTCAGATAGCCCATAAAAGTAAGATTTTCTCATTTTCAAACATTATGAAGTACTGTACATATGTTGTGTAAGCAAAATTTAAATGGGTTATTGGACTTGGGAGATCAATATATACTATTTCTCTGTATCTCCTCTTCTCTGTAATAGAGGAATTTGATCAAGAATATTATAGCATCCAGATTAACAATCAGTTGCACAGGAGTAACCTGCTTCAACATCTTTAGTCATCTGAAATCTACAACTGAATAATTTCTCTCTCTCTCTCTCTCACACACACACACACACACACAAAAAAAAGGTAAGAATTAAGTTAGAATAATATAAAGTCTCTAAGGAAGGAAGAGGTGGAAGTAATAGAAGCACAGAATATAATGTGTTGTATAGAGCAGGATTAATTAGTGCAAATGTTACTACTAGGTAGTAGAAGGGGCAGGGCAGAGAGAGTTCAGTAACATTGAGTTTCAAATAAAGTTTTGAACTATTTAAATGTGTCAGGTGAAGTTATCAGTGGCAATTGTCTTTTTACCATTAAGTCTTCTAGTGTTAAATTTTACCATTAAGTAATAATGAAGATATCAAAAATAACTTGCTTCATTTGTAGACAAAAAATATGGGAAAGAAAACCATCTTGTCTTGAATTTTTATTTGCTCATTTTCAGAAGTTGGTTCCCCAGGTAGAAGATAAGAATAGCAAAGAAATGAAAGAAGTAAAATGAGAATTATTTCCTCAAGATCTACCAATATTTTGTGCTTTTGGAAAGCTGTAGGTTTTCCACAAACTTTTTTCCATTTATTGATTTCATAGTGAGAGGCTAGTTGTAAAGCTGTCTAGAAAAGGTGACCCTCTTCTGCAAAGCAGTAAACAGTATAGATATTATATAATTTGTATGCTCCTGTTATCTAGTCTCAGATGTAATGTCATGCCAAGGAGTTAATAATTTAGACAGGAAAAGATTAGATTTATTCCAACATTCTTTTCCAAAGTCAGTTACATGTCATAGGTTATTCTTTAATCAGTTATTCAACAAATCAATGGCAAGATATCATATTTAATTTGAAGAACATACATTTACCTGTTAATGGGATATGTGTTTATTTTTTATTTTGGCATGAAAAAATGTTAATACTGTGATGCATTTATTTTATTTCTAAGAGCAAAAAATCCTGAGTAAATCTCGAGGTATTTCTCTGCCACATGGAACCTTGCTATCTATTCCTTGTTTCAGCAAATGTTTCTTCATGTTCCAGAAGATTAAGAAATGTCACCAGAGTAGTCTTTGTTTCAAAGTACTGAAAAGCTCCCCAATAGAACTAGCAGTTCCGTTAGTTTTTGAAGACTTCAGTAAACCTAACAACTACAACATATTTAAAATAACAAAACTGTCAAGATGTGCTGGTTTCAATAAAAGCTCTGTGTTTTCTTTTTATCCATTACCTGTTTCTTACTTTCATTGATGATGTTACTTTAAATCTAAAATGAATGTTCTCTAGGGAGAAGATAGTGACTTTATTTTAAGTTTCAGACACATCTTACAGAATCAAAAAGAAATTATTCAAATATATGTGCATAAGAACAGAAAAGATCAACCCTTGAACTGTCAAATCTAATACAAAGCAAAGCTGAACTAACACTATAACATTTCCAAGGACTTACACGTTTATTAACAGGCACCCTTGCCTTCTATGATTTAGGAAAAATCTGAATGAAGCTCAGTTCAGTGATAAGAACTATTTCAGGAACTCCAAATCCTCCCTGCATTGGTAGTTGTTAAATTCTACCTTTGCCACTCTATCAAGGAACTAGGTTGCCAAGCATAGGACTCAAAGTAAAATCTACTTAATAATATCACAAAGTACTTGTATAGTAGCAGTAAAACAACATGAAGCGTAGGTTGAATCTTCAGTATTTTAGTGATAAGAAAATTGAAAACAAATCTCTAATATTTTTCAATTTTTTACTGTGAAAACTGAAAACTCATGTATGGCTAATGCTATATAAGTATCAGAGATAGAATTTTGAATCAAACTGAGAAAACAATCTACATGTTTATGTGCATATCAGCCTAAATTTGCAAACTTTTATATGGTCTATACAAACCAAATTTTCATGTGGGCTAAGAATAGTTGGATTGGTAACACCCAGCTGAAACAGAATGTTCTTGGTGCTCTTCTTAAACTCCATGTCAACAACAATTGATAAAATTTAACTCAGTAAAATAATGGTCCTTTGTTTTGGGTCTTTTTGGTAACAAAACTGCCTTGACATAATAAACCAGGTAAATCCAACACATTTCAATAAAAAAAGTATTTAAAACACTGTTTTATGTTAACAATCTACAAAATAATTTAAAGTCATTGTTGTAGTTTGGGATTATTATGTAAATTCTCTCCCCTGCCACTAACTGCCCATGCCAGCAGTTAACAAAAGAAGTATTTAACTACTGATCGCTTGGACGGGGGTAGGTTTTGTCTCTTTTGTTTTTTGGGGACATCTTTTTTTTCTTAGCTCCATGGAAGGCAGGAGCGGTGGCTGCCGAGGAGAGAAGTGGCTCTGCTGGCACTGCTGGGGCTTCTGGCTGAGCTGCTGCTTTTCTCCTCGCCGTGGCTGTTTCTCCTGGTTCCTGCATCTGGGATCCCGGCCTCTGTTGCAGTCTGACCACCGCCTGCACTGACCACCGCCTGCACCGTCACAGCCTGCCCGCCCCGGCTGGGACAGTGACCCAGGAGAGAGAGAGGTTTGCAGCTGCTTTTGCAGGACACGTGGTGGTTCCCCACTTTCAGCTTTCTTTTTCCTTCATCTGGGACAAGAGACACAGAGTTCATCTGAGAGCTCACCACTCGTCTGTCTCACTGGAGAGGGACTGGGAACTACTGGGAACTCACTCCGCAGCCAGCCAGACTGTGACATTTGACACTGCTTAAGTATAACTTTTCCTCCTGGAGGAAAACCTGCTGGGTTTTGTTGTTTGTTTTTTTTTTCTTTCTCTTGTGGTGTTGGGGAAGCGGTTTGCACTAGTCTGTTTATATACAGCAGTTAAGAACAGTTATCCTTCTTCTATTAAAATTCCTTTTTTCTTAAATTTGATAAAGAGTGGCGTGATTATTGTGGAGAAGGCCCCCTCCTCCGCTTGTGGGTAAACATTTTGGTTTTTTTCCCCCTCAAACCAAGACAGTCATTTTATGTATAATGGGGAAAAAAAGGATTTTATTAACAGAAATATGAGCGTTTGAAAGAAATTTGAAGTCTCAAGAAAGAAAGTATTGGAATGTCACCCAAAGATACATTAAAGCTCTGTTCTCTTTTATAGAACAGCTAAAATAAAACTAATTTGTAATACCTTCCCTAAAATTTAGTAAAACTAAACTTCATAATGAATTACTATAGCAGTGATAAAGGGAAAATAAAATATGGGATAATAGGATAAGTTTAAAATGTCAAAAGTTTCATATGTGCCATTTTTATCTCTGTTGTGCATAGATTGCTTTTCAATGTTGGCTTGATGTATAATTCAGAATTGTTTCTAATTTAAAGTATTATTAAGTAAATTAGTCAGTAAGGATATGATAATTAGCCTGCCTTTCTGAACCTCTTGACCTTTTTCTCTTCGATTTCTGCTTATTTCTATCCAAGAACCTAGGATTGATTTGACAGCAAAATTCACTAAGAAATCTGCTGTTGATCTTATTTGACTTTCAGCTTCTTCTGTGAAAGTTGGAAAGAGTTATGACATATTTTATGTTTATATTTAGAATAATATTGCTGGTTTAATTTTTTTTTTAAATATAATGGTTCTAGAATTTAATGAATTGAAATACTGGAATTCTGGGGAAATATCACAACATGCTTAGCTTGATATAATAATAGCCTAAAGTACCTCTGTATGGAATGAAGGGAAAAAATTGTGATTGAAAGACATGACTGATACAATCTAGAACTGCAGAGGGGAAGAACTTATGGTAAAGAAATTGCTAAAGGTGGATGCACATGAAGGTGGAGAAAGATTTAGAGAAAAATGAGCATGAAGAAAAAAGATCTATAAGATAGTGCAAGAAAAGACAGGAAATAAGTTTCTAATGAGGAGAAAACTGTCTGGAAAAGAAGTAAAGAAAAGTAATTTGGAATATGAACAGGACTAGAAAACAACTGAAAATATGAATATATGTCAGGTAGAATACTCAGAGCATATAGGCAGTAGACTATTAGATGGGACTTCCTGAGGAAGGACTGAAATAAAAATGAGTAAGAATACATAACTAAGATCTGAGAATTGTTAAAGACTAAAGACTATAATGCTTACCCCAAGAGTAGGTTAGAGAATCACATTACCATGAGATCCTAAAGGTGAGTGAAATTCCAGGGTGGGACAAGATTCTTTGTCCAAGGAAAAGCACACAGTAAGCTTAAAATGAAACATTTCTGATTAGATTGTTACTTTTCTGCCTAAAACCACCTGTGCATTCCAAATTGTTCTGTCTTCATCTAAAGCCATTCCATACATTCTCTTACTGGTATTGCTTACTCTCTTCAGTTCAGTGGTGCTGGTCTGTGTGGCAGATCCCAAGTTCAACCCTGTGGATGAAACCTACCTGGAACTATCTGTTGTCATACTTTAAGTAAATTAATTAATTAGTCTCCAATAAAAATAAGTTAACAAAAAGATTAAGACTGATTACTTCATCCACATGAACAGCTCTGTAACTTCCAAAATAAGATACCTTAAATAGAATGAAGGCTTGAATCATGATTTCAGACAAATTTCTCAAATAGACAGGAAAATTATAAAAAAATCTTTTACTTCTTATATCCTATTTAAAAATGGGCAAGTCACAGAATCATTTCTTTAGTTACTATAGATTTAAATAAAGTGGTGAATGACCTTGAGATTAAAAAAAAGGGGGGGGGGAATTTGTCTGGAAGAAAACTTAATCTTCAGAAGTACTAAGGTAATAATAGAGAAATTATACTTCTATATAGCTGAAAAAACCTTTTTCTGAAAAGCACTTTTTCTTAATTCCCATTCACATAGTAGTATTTGAGAATCATATTTTCAAATATATATTTTTCTAAAGAGTTTAGATAGAGAAAATGCATTTGCCTTATTATAGCAAACTCCAGTATAAGATTCTTAAGAATTTGTCTTTGAGAAAATGCCCATGTGAATTTGAACTACTGTCAAATTTTTGACAGTTTTCTTGTTTTAAGGGTTCTTGATTTGAGGAATTTGGTCCTAATTTGTAAGAAAAAAATTGTACTCAATAATAATTAAACCAAGCCTTTAGGTTTCCATAAATATATCCTAAGAAAAAAAGGAAAACAAATAAACAACCCAACACACAGAGATACTAGACTGTGAAAACTGAACAATCTTAAACATTCTTTTATTGCTAAAATTTTGTGGGTTTTGTATAATTAATTTATATATGTGTAAAAGGGTGATAAGATCTTTCATAGTGAAGAAAATAAAAATGGCAGTTTCATCACTAAATATGTCTCCTGTGGTTGTGAATACATAGACATTAAACATTGAACTAGTCATCCCCAGAATCCTACAAGTATATTGTAGTTCACGGGACAGAGAAACAAAATGACACAAAAGCTTTCTGAGGAGATCAAAAGCTCAAGCAGTTCTTTATAACCTAGTAAAAAGAGTGAAATATGCCCAAATAATCCTTGGAAGCAAAACATTCTTCACACTACAGAGAAAGGCACAAAAATCTGAGTAATTTTTCAGGTGAAAGAAAATTGTTTCTTCTCCAGTCTCTCATGATTGTTTTAACAAAGTGCTGAGAGTAACATATTGTCTCTTGCTGACAGTCTTAATTTATGAAAAACAGAAGTTTTGTTTTTCTGTGAGGCGGCTTCAGCTTCAACAACTTTTAAGAACAAGATTAACTAATTAATAGAAAATAAATAAGAATCAAAAAGTGCTGTGAAGTCAGAGTTGAAGCAGTGTTCTAATATTGATATTTATGAAATACAGAGTAAATGTCTATAAATTAGATAATGAAAAATAAAAAAAAAATCTGATTTCAGGTCAAACAGTGTTTATACTGTCCTGGGTTGAGCTGGCAAATTGCCAACTGTCCAGGACAGGCTGAAAAGGGTTCTTCCTCCCCCCAACCTGCCAAGGGAAGAGAAGAGAGAGAGAGGGAAAAAAACTTCTAAAACCAGGTTTATGCTGAAACTAACTACATGTATTTATACAGAAAAGAGAAAATTAAGAGGAAACTACAATATAACACACACTTACACAAGTTATGCATGAAAAGATGGATTTTCCTTCATTAGGTCCTTTTCTTGATCTAATATAAATCTATATGTCTTCTGATATGCCAATATATGGCTGACAAGCAGCCTTCCAGAAAAGGAGCCAGGGCTCTTGGCAGGCACTGACTTGAATATGAACCAACAATGTGCCCTTACGGCAAAGACAAAGAGTATCCTGGGATGTATTAGGCATATTGTCAGCAGGTTGAGGGAGGTGATCCTTGTCTTCCACTCAACACTAATGACACAACACAAACACAGGATTATTTACAGTTTTCGGCTCCCTAGTACAAGAGAGATATTGGGCTCCCAAGTACAGGAGATGTTCCAACAAAGGACCATGAAGATAATTAAGGGTCTGCAGTATCTCCCCTTTGACAAAAGGCTGAGGCTGCTCAGTCTAGACATAAGAAGGCTCAGGGAGTATCTCATCAAAGTATATAAATACCTGAAATGTAGGTGCAAAAAAGATGTGACCAAGCTCTTTCCAGTGGTGCTCAGTGACAGCATGAGAGGCTGTAGGTGACCCTGCTGGACTAAGTGACACCCAGAGGTCCCTTTCAACCATTCTGTGATTCTGAAATTCTGTACATTTTTCAGAATTTTCAAGAAGTTTGTAATTTTTCTGTTTATTAGTTTTATTAGTGAATATAGTATGACTTGAAAACAAATTTGAATATACTGGAAGTAAATTAATTACTTCATTGTTAAAAGAGTGAATTGAAATCACTAACATCGAGTTGACTAGACACATTATAGGAAACATGCATAGTTCATCATCTGACTCAGGCATCCATTGTGGGTTAGTGTTCACTAAGGGCCAAACTCACACCTTGCTGCAATCTTATTTTCCCACTTCAACAGGAGAAAACAGGATGTGAAAACTCATGGGTCTAAGTAAAGACAGTAAGGCCCCTTGCCATTTTCTGCTGTGGGCAAAAGAGACTAAACTTAGGGAAAACAGTGTAATTTATTGCCAATTAAAATAGATTTGGGTAGTGAGAAACACAGAAATTCAAACAACACCTCTCCTGGTTCTCCAGAGTTCAGCTTCACTCCTTATCTCCTGACTCATCTCTGATTGACCATCATAGGCTGTAGGGGGGATGGTTACTGCACAGCTGTTTCTCTGTCACTGCTTGCCTGGCACCTTTCCCCTGCTCCAGTATTGGTACTCTCCACTAGCTGCAATGACTTCAGGGAAAAACAACCTACTCCAATGTGGGCTCAGCATGAGCTGCAATTCCTTTAAAAAATACAAGCCTGCTCTGACATGGGGTCCTCCATTCCACTCTGACCTGGAGAGCCTCTTCTCCTCCTGCTCTGTCCTTGGTGTTCCCTCTGAGGTTCTTACTGTTTTCTAGCCTCTCTGTTGTTCCTGTGTTTCATTAGTTTGAGCATTAAGAAATTTTACTTCAGGTTTTAGCATTAAGGCCTGCACTTAACTCCTTTCCAGGACTGGGTTTATTCGCTGATATTATAAAAATGTTCTTTCTTCGTATTTTATTGTGTCCAAAGTAAAGCATACAAAATGAAATTATATAATCTATTGGAAAAAAATTCTCATTGTAAACTTTGTTATTAGACTAAGAAGATGAAAAGATCATTTAGTTTCATTATATTCATGCATCTGGACTTTTGTTACAAACTATTTTATTAAAGTGTGGAGTTAACTTATAGGAAATTAAGAAGAGATGGGCTAAACACTAAGAGAAAAAATGTTCTGTAATAGTAACAGGACTTCATTTCAGCAACTTCAGATTCAAATTATAAGTCTATTCTGGCACTAACAGATTTGGATATCATTTCTGGGGTAGTTAGAATGGTTTGTGTGCTCTTTTGTAAAGTTCTGCCTTGGCAGGGATTAAAAAAAATAAAGCCTCTTTGACTAAGATTTTACTTCCAATATACTGTTAAGATGCAGAAGAATCTAAGTTTTACAGCCAAGACTTTATTTCATAGACCACTAGTAATTCTACTGGCACACTCACAGTAAGATGAAGTAAAACAACAATTCTGAAGAACTCTAATGTGTCATAAGGTATGTTTCACATTGAGCTGAGTTAAAATCTTTTGGACTCAGGGGTAACCTATGCTGGCTTTAGCCAAAAAGTCCAGGCACATACTTGACTACACTCTGTGACTCTTGGGGCTGTTATGGGTTTAGCCAGGTGGGCCTAAACTTAGGTTTTAAAGTTCAGCTAGGCCTAGGATTGTCAGCTGGTTTAAGCTAGGCTGAGCTAACTAACAGCTGACTTCTTCCAGCCAATAATATTGTATTCCATACCATACTACATCATCTCAAAGGGGGTAAAATCCAGTGTGTGGGAGTGGCTTAGTTCCATCATGGCTGCACTAAGAGGAGGACATCTAGCAGCTCCTCTACTATGCTAGGCCCTGCTCCGTTACCTCTGCTTGCATTTTGTTTGCATTCAGGGTAGTAGAAACATTTTTGTTGTTATTCTTTCTGTTTCTTGCTATGTGTCTCTCAGAGTACTTACAAATCTAGTGTAATAGACTTTGCTTTGTATTAATTGGGGAGTGGGAAGTTATTCCTTGTTATATATATGTAACTTGTGTAAGTGTGTGTTATATTGTAGTTTCCTCTTAATTTTCTCCTTTCTGTATAAATACATGTAGTTAGTTCCAGCATAAACCTGGTTTTGAGGGTTTTTCTTTCCTCTCCCTCTTCTTTTTTCCCTTGGCTGGTTGGGGGGAGGAGGAACCCTTTCACTCTGTCCTGGACAGTTGGCGTTTTGCCAGCTCAACCCAGGACAGGGACTTTTTCATTTACTGTCTTTGATATAAGAGCACGAACTGCAATTTGCTTATAAAAAATGATCACTCGTTCATTTTGCCCTACCTGAAGGTTTAAATTATTACACTCACCTTCCAGTTTGTTCTTAGTTGCTGTTCAGTTGAATAACTATATAGTCTTTACAGGTATGTTTATAACATTATCAGAATTATGAAGCCATCAGATCAAAGAGGCTTGCATAAAGCCACCAACTTAATATCAACCTAATCAAGCATGAGCAGATGTTTAGAAAAGTAGTTGACATATTTTGTGTAAAAAGCTAAACAGCGAGAAATTAAATTTCCTCTCTTCACTATCTTGTTTCCAGACTAGGACTTTCTACAACAACAAAGAATGAGAAGGATTTTTAGCTTGCCCCAGTGAGCCAAATTAAACAATGTCTGTTACAGCAAGGTCCATTTTTCTCTTGTCTGGTTTGTTTCTTTTTGCTAAATATTATCCTTCAGTCAAAGAGAGACTGCAAGTCTAAGAAAACCTGGCAATTAGTGAGCCAAAATAAAGGAGATATTCCTTCTTGGTAAATAAAAAAGGAATTCAAGATACCAAAGCAAAGAAACCAAGGAAAATATATGCTCAGAATCTTAGTTGCTATTGTCTGCAGTCCTCACATATTCCTAGGGACAGTAAAAACTTTTCAAATAAAAGGAGTAAATAATGAATACATTGGTGTCATATCAAGAGGAGACGGATAACAGAGGATTAGTCTAAAGTCATTCCCTATAAGGAAAAAAAAATAAGCAGCTTGACAGAAGAGAAAGCTCAAAAGATGTATTTATTTGAAAAACAGTCATGTCAGTCAGCTTTTGGCAAGATGTATCAAAAGAACTAAGGAAAGAAAAGGTGCCAAACCAAAAAGAATTGTTGATTTAGTGTGGTACATGGTTAATATACAGCATCTGATCTTGCCAATCAGCACATTTCATAAAAGAAAGCATCAAAAACATATTCTTTTTATTGCTGTCATGAGTCTTCCTTCAGATCTTAATTAACAATAATGTTTTCAAGTTTTCAGTTTATTAACAAAAGATCTAAAAAGATCAAGGAAATGCACTAGGGTTTCAACTCTATTATATCAGTAACCTTGTAATTCCCATGACAGATGTCTTTGCATATTCTAATGTCTCCATCTGATCACAGGCACATCAACAGTTCAAAGATAACACTTTCATCATACATTAATTGTAGGCCTATTCTATGTCTCCTTATTATGTATAATATTCAGAGTATTTAGAGATAAATCTACAACACAAGTGTATTGAAGTACATGCACTTGCATAAAACTGAAATGTCTTGCTCTCCATTTATGTGTTGCTTTTGGCTGGGGAAGAGTTAATTTTCTTCACAGTAGCTGGTATGGGACTGTTTTTTCGATTTGTGCTGGAAACAGTGTTTATAACACAGGGGTGTTTTAGTTATTGCTGACAGGGTCTTGCACAGCATTAAGGCCTTTTCTGCTCATCACACAGCCCCACCAGTGAGGAGCATGGGGGTATTCAGAGACATGGCAGGGGAGACAAGAAGGACAGTTGACACTAACTGAACAAAAGAACATTCCATATCATATGGCATCATGCTCAGAATATGAAACTAGATGAAAAAGAAGGCAGGAAGGATGGGGAAGGATAGTAAGTGTGTGGTGTTCATCTTCCCCAGTAACTGCTTTATGTGTGATGGAGCCCTTCTTTCCTGGGGATGGCTAAAAACCTGCCTGTTCATGGAAGGTGATGAAGGAATTCCTTGTTTTGCATTATTTGAGTGTGTGGCTTGTCTCAGCCCATGACGATTCCCACTTTTGTGATTCTCTCCCCCATCCCACTGTTGGAGGAAATGGGCAATGAGCTGCTGCCTTGTTGTCACTGGGTAATACTTGCAGCATGTTTAATCTCTCTTAAAATATGTGAAATATTAGTGGAGAAATGAAATAGTACATTTTTTCAAAACAAATTCTTTTTAATAAGAATTTGATGCCGAAAGGGAAGACCATACCAAGCTCCGCACCTCCCGGGGGACATTCACATAAAAGGGAAAGTTGATTTACAAAAGTATTTAATGGCTTTAAGCTCTACTTTACAGAAACTCCAGAAATTTGTTGAGCTATCCAGACCAATCGGACTAGACACACCTGCTCATCAGTTCCAGCCCGGAGACTGGGTCTACGTCAAATGGTGAGACAACGATCTGCTGCGAGCTAAGTGGAAAGGACCCTTCCAAGTCCTGCTGACTTCTTTTACTGCAGTTAAAGTTGCCGGGAAAGGACCCTGGTTCCATTACTCCAGAGTGAAGAAAGCATCAATTCCTGGGACAATTGACAAAGCAGAACCGGACACTGATGACGATGATGCGGCTTAGACTGCTTCTTCTGTTCATGTGGTCTGTACAGTCGGTAACTATGATGTGAGTGTGGAATCAAAATTTACATGTGACCCTGGTGCAAAATGTGTCTAAAATCCTTCACAAAACTGACTGCTGGATTTGTACACAAACACCAGCAATTGATGATAATGAGAGTGATTAGCCCCTGATTAGTATTCTAATGAATCAGACAAACTTTGGTGAAACTTTCGGAGTCCCGGGGACATGGAAACTAGTTGAGAGAGCCTATTATTCAATACCCCTGGGCAATGTAATTCTCGGTCAAGACGATCAAACTGTTCCCTGTCTGTATATTAATGTTACAGGAAATGTCACCCTTCCTACCTATTGTGACACCAGCACAGCTACCAAGGGGTTAACCCCAAAGATGGTGATAAAAATGGCAGCATGACCCTAGAGAATAGTCCCTAAACAGGGCTCAGGGTAGTACTGGATCTGTGAAAATGAAGCCTGGAAAGTTTTACCCCTCAATAAAGACAGGGTCTGCACTTTAGGAGCTGTGATACCAAACATAACAATCTTTGACCGAATTGATGAACAAGAAGGGTGAGAAGAAATCTACCCCAGAAGAGTAAAGAGAACCAATAATCCCCTTATAGATCGTCCCACTCTTTTCCACAGCATAGTCAGAGCTGCAATTCCATCCTTGGGAGTAAGTGAATTAGAAAAAGCAGTTGTCAATATCTCAGCTATCCTCAAAAACCTCCAAGATAAAACCACAGATGCTATTACAGCTTTGAAAGAAGAGGTCCACAGTTTGTATCATGTAGTTCTGCAAAATAGAATGGCCCTGAATTTGATACTAGCCTCACAGGGAGGTGTGTGTAAAGTCATTAACACTAGTTGTTGTTCCTACATAGACCAAAGTGGAAAAATTGAGAAAGATCTGGCTGCAATTCGGAAGCAAACCAAAATTCTGCATCAGGTAACCCTTGATAATGTCTCATTAGGCCTGGATGATGTTTTCCACAAGCTCACATCATGGTTGCCGAACTGGACCTGGATGAAACAGCTGGTTTTGGTAGTGATATATATAATTAGTGTTTGCATAATTGCTTATTGCATGATCAAATGTTGCAAATGCTGTTCCTCTCTTTGGTACAATTTCAAGTATGGAAAGTAGAAGCGAACAAAATTTTGAGTTTTGTCCGTTTCTAAAAGGGGAGACATGATGCCGAAAGGGTTTTTTTAACTTTTCAATTTTCATATTTTGTAGATTTTGGAGACACAGTGGATGCAATGCTGTAGATTTTAGTGAATTAATATTTAGCAGCTTGTAGCACAAAGTCCTTCTATCTCTACCCGTGCTCCAGAACAGGCAGCTGAGATCTGCCAGCTATTTAGTCTCTCTCAAGGTACTTGATTAAAGCATATCAGAAGAGAACATAAACATGGAGCAGTGTGACCCGAAGCCCTGGAGAGCGTCCAAGAGACCTTTGTGTGCTGAAGAAGAGGAGGTGGATGAAGACAGAGGGTCCCAACGACCCCAGCCCCAATTCAAAAGGGGTGGGAACTGGGAGGGGACAGAGGTGGAACTGGACATGTGGACAGTAGTGATTGGATAGGTTATATTATAAAAGCTATAGAACTTAGAGCTTGCTTGCGCGCACGTCGATGTATTATTCCTGGATGAGCGGAGTTGCTCATTAAAGTGCCTGCCCATTATCTTATCTCCTACAAAACTTGGCTCAGAGTCTTTTTTACAGACTTCTACGGCAACAAATTAAATAATGATGTGATTACTGTCTAAATTAATATGAATTACTTCTTGGCAACTACTTTTTCTGTAATGCCAAGTTTAATTACATGATTTACAGGACATAAATAACAAACCAAACCTAGGAATGATGTTACACTAGCATTTGCCCTGCAAATATTATAAAATTACAATCTTAAATATACGATATAAATATTAAGAGAGGAAAAGAAAAATCCCCAACCCCCTCAAAAATTGTTTGGATTATTACTCCTATTTTCACAGATAATTTCTTCTTTTTAAAAATTCCTTTTGGATTCCTACTATTCTTTCCTTTAAAATTAGTTCAAAAGTATTTTTACAATCCCGAAACTTGGTCCTATTTCAATTGCGTGGAAAATGTTTCTGTTCTGTGAAGACCAACAAGAATTCTGAATCTAACTTACTCCAGTCAGTTAAACGAAACTGTGATTACTGTTACAATAATAAAATGTTTAAAAGAAATTAGACAAAACAGAACCCTAGGCCCTTCTTTAAATTTACTTAACTTGGCACCTCTTAAAGTCTTTAATTTCCTTCATGGTTTTTTATTAGTATATTAAGTAAATTCTAAAGTACAGCTTAAAAGTGCCATGTAGTGTATAAATACATATCTCTTTGGAAAGGATAAATGCCATACGCCAAGGACAAACAAAGAAATAAAATACATCACAAGAAAGACTGAACGCTGTATATTTATTTTTTACTATCAGCTGGAGAGACTACACTTGTAGCTTTAGAAGAAAAGAAAAAATGTTGCAATCCTTCAAATAACTTCCCCTTCTCAGCATGAGAATTTCAGTGATTATGATTTTTCTTTATAGCTAAACCCCACCAAATTCAGTCAGTTACTAGCAGGGATATAGTAAAAAAACCCCAACAGAGCAGACAGACAGTAAAACAGAAACAAAGAAACTAGAAGATTTATACAAGCTAGACAATTCAAGCTAGTTTCTTACAGTCTTGTCTGTGGTTGACTGACTGGAGTGAATGACAGTATAAGTTTTCCCGGAAAGCTTTCCAGCATTTTCACTGGGACACTTACAAGAGCCTTCTCTCTCCTCTGACAAAATCGTTATTTCTCTGGGGTTTTTTGAGACTTGAGACTTCTTTTCTTCTTTTGTAATTGGTTAGACTATTGCCATAAGCCTTGTGTTGAACTCACAAGGCCTCAGGGCAGAGGCTCCTCAGGCTTGTTCTGCCAGAGATGTTCTTGACCTGCCTGAGGCTGGAGAATTATCCAGAGCAAACCACCAAGGGATGGGATCAGTTTAGTTTTCTGGTGGACAGCATTGAATAGGACTGACTATCCCCATACTTTATTTCTTGTTTTGGGGATATTTGTTACACTAAAAACTCTATAGGGTTGTCATTTTACCTGGTTCTTGTCTTGATTCTTGAACTCACAACCCATGCATTCTACCCACCTATCTAGCAGGCTGAAATAATCCCAGAGGAGGACTTGACTTTTATTGATGTTATAAATAAACTCAGGGGAAAAAAAGAGTAAAACCAAGTAATTGAAAATAAACAAAGAACTTTCTCCAAACATGACAAGCAGTTGCATCCATGTTTTCATAAGTCAGGAAATGCAAGGAAAGTAAAGAGAAATCTGAAAAATATCAAGCTGGAAGATTTTATAAAGATATAAAAAGCAGATGAATTGCTTCTACACTTAGAAGTGAAAAGAGAAATAGCAATAGGTCTTCAGAAGGGATGGACTAAAAGACACTAATGGAACACAGTACCTGGAAGCATAGCTTACTATATTTAATGAGGAAAGAATTAGCACAGATTAGGTTGGTGCCCCACCTTAATAACTTGATTTTCAGAAATGAAGCAAGTAGTTTTATAGGTAACATTATGTTTGAGTATGCATGGAGTGATGAGAAAATATGTTCCACTTTGTTAATGAAAGAAAAAACTGGGATCTCAGTAAATATGGCCATGTTAGTAGAATTTTAACAATATATTAAGTCGTTAAACTATTTTGAAGGAAAGACAAATATAGAAAGTTTAATTGATATGGCTTAAAAATGGACCATCATATTTAAATTAATTTTAAATATATATCTATAGCATTTCTGAGGGAAAAAATAGCTAGATGAAAATCCATAGAATAGAACTGTATACACAATCTGAGAACTCTGAAAATATTTTGAAAGCATTTCATAATATATCTAACTAGTCACATATATTTAGGCATAGATAAAATAATATACCTTTTGGTATATCTACTTACCAATTTACTATATGTGGTAAAATAATCTACACCTACCCACTCATAGCCAAATTCATAATTTGTTATTTTAAACTCCAAGTATGGTGCAGTCTATGCACTGTAAACTATCTGCAATAAAAAAAGGATGAGCATGCATAAAGACACAAATCAAAGTAAGGTTATCCTCAGGATAGAAATGGTTCTATTCAGGATCTTTTCTCCTTACACTCCTTATGATTTATTATAATCATCTTGTATGGCAGAACACAGCAGAGTTTCTATGCTGTACTTAAAGCTGACTTTCTGTTTTCACCATAGTGCTTTTGCTTTTTATTGATTTTAGTTTCACTGTTATATTCATCTTTTTCTAAAATTAGGCCCATATATTTTCATCTTTATAGTCTTCATCCTACTTCTCATCCTCCCTACACTTCCTTCTAAATCACTTTACTAGTGCTTAGCAGTAAAATGGATGTTTATCATGAATTGGCTTAGCATTTACTGTTGTTGAGATTGTACATGGAGAGAAAGGAGGTGAAGCAGTTTTCAACACAGCTATTATAGAGTTAAAAATATATATTAAAAAGTATTCAAAAGTGAGATTTTTCAGTTCTTTTACTTTTGAGCACATGAATATAATGGAATCAAACGCCTCATATGCTTAACACAATTCTGTTTATATGAAGATGTATCTACTTCCTCTCCAGGGAAATCTATAAGAATCAATTAAAGACATATTTTGATTAATTCCACTAGGATGATGAAAAATGGCAAAAAAAAAGGAATAGAAGCTTATGCGCAATAAAATCATTATTCAATTGCTTGCCCAAGAAATAAGAAGCTTCAAATCTGAGCTTTTTCTCAGTCCAGTACTCATTCCAGGAGTGTTTGCCTAACCATGGGGATAAGCGATATGCACAATTTGAGTGCTTCCATTCTTGCTGTTCAAATTAAACCCATCACTAACCAGGAATGCCCAAATACTGGAAGTAAAGGGAGTCCTGTAAGTGAAAAACTGACCTCAACATATTAAACAGATGGAAGTATAGGAACAGGTAGATTCTAAGTGAAAAAATACCCAAGAATCAAGGTAAAATAATAACCCAATATAGCAATGACTATGCTAAAAGAAATCTTAAAAAATAAAGTCAAACAGCAGTCATTTAATACCACAGAGAGAAAGAATTAAAACCCCAGAGTACATCCCATCTTGGTTTATTCTGGAGACTTATCAAGATTTCACCTGAAGCATTATGCCTAAACCCAATGTCTTATGTTCCTGTAAGAGCTTTTGTGAGAAACCTAGTGCTATTCAAAGGTATAATGCCTTAGAACCACCAGAAGATCTACTCAGGCCACTTGCAGCTCGTGATTCAGGAGTCCTGAAGTGCTATATTGTCCCAATGTTCCTCTATTCAGGTTGGTGAACTCCTACTCCAGGTTGCCAGACAACTACAATTCTGAGGTGGGTTGACTGGCTCCTAACCAGTTTATCACCTATCTCTTCAGGATTTTTAGGTATCCTAATTGAAAACAGTCTGAATATACCTTTGCTTTATGGTGTTTTGACACCAGCTGGCAACTGAGCATGGCTGATACCCAACCAGTTCATGAGCAGCAGCCTCCTCACCAACTTTCCTACCATCTTTATATGCTGAACATGACGTTATATGTCATGGAATATCCCTTTGGTCAGCTGGGATCAGTTATTTCAGTTGTGTCCCCTCCCAATTCCTTGCACACCCCCAGAATCTCTAGTGGGATGGGGAGAGGAGCAAGAAAGTCTTAATACTGTGTAAGCACTGCCCAGAAATAATGAAAATAACCCTACATTACCAACATTGTTCCCAGCACAACCCCAAAACACAGCCACTTACTGGTTGTGAAGAAAATTATCCAGCCAAAACCAGCATAGTTTAAAGGGTTCACAGGTAAGGTGAAACAGCAAAAGACACACAAGGAAAATAAAACACTTTGAATTTTGGGTGACATACTGTGTGATGCCAGGAAGGCTTACTCTTTTTTTGTGTTTGCTCTTTTGTATGGCTCATCTATTAAAATTATAATTTCTGTGGGTATACCAGTAATTTTAACTAAGGTTCATGTTGCCAGATATGCTGTTATACTTAAGCTGGGGATTGCAGGTTTTTTTTTTTTACAACATTTAGTAGTATTACACTTAAAAAGCAATAACATATTGAAGCAATAATGTTTTGATGTCATGAATATCCTCAAGTGCCTCGCTTCCAGCTAAATGTGTCAGACATCTGCTGCACATTTTTGCCCATGTTTTTTCTGCAGAACCTAATCTTTACGGACACTGAGAGTTTATGGCTAAACATCCTCTAACATGATGCTTAAACAATTTGTTGTAATCTGTGAACATTTATTTATTTATTTATTTTAGACTAAGAAGATTGTGGTTGAGCAGTAAATCTTTAAAATGGAATAATACTCAGTGGAGACTGGGCAGAGAAATGTGGCCATGAAGGTCAGGAAATATGCAGCATGTGATTCACCAGAGCTATTATAATGAAAGTTGATTTTATCCCAACATAAAATGTAACAGAATATGACTTTTGTTTTAGGCAAAAAGCTATGGCAGTTGAGTAGATCATCCAGTTTTTTTTGTGTTTGTTAAGAATGAGAATTAGTTGACCTGCACTTTAGAGAGAGAATATGTTGTTCAGTCTAATACTGAGTTAAAAATCTGAATAACTAACAAAAGAGTTTTGAAGGCAGCAAGGAGGTTGAGATGTCAACTCATGCCTTCCTTTACAGCATTACGGACATCCAGTGTTGTGACTGTGGGTGCATAGCAGAGACTGATAACAGGGATCACACTGGTTTTGTGACTGAACTGTGTATTGCCATCACTATGTTTTGTTGTGTTGTATCTTACACTGTTATGTTTTCAGTGCATTTTGTATCATTCTGAATAAATCAGAAATCGTGTGTGCATCAAAGATCTTGAAATAAGTAAATTTGGTGTTAAACCTTGCACCCTCCATGCATGGAATATCCATTTATTGAACTGAATATTTTATATTATGTAAGTCAAAACTCTTATTGTTGTACTCTAATGTCAATGGCCTTTTTCCTCATTGTCTCAATCTTTTTCTCTGAGTCACAGTATTTTGCAACAGAAGTGAGTACCTCTGTTAATTCTAGCTATGTTTTGTCCTGAACTCTGCGCTCTGTGTTGGGGGTAAGATATTAACAAATCCAGAGGATCAATCTCTTGTGGGAGTTATCCCTAACACGCAAGCTGCCTGTATGATGTGATAGCTGTCAGTATAAAAAAGGCTGCAAGGTGGCATGCAAGACTAAAATATTAGATAAGTCAAAAGGCTTTTTTCTAGACATAGTAAATGTTTTAGAGAAGCAGTTTGGATAAAGTAAGGTTTCTTATATTAGTCTTGTGATTTTAGAAGCTTTCACTTTGTCTAGAGTGTTTTGGTTTTTTTTTTTATATCACCATGCTATTTAGGACTTCTCTTCAATGCTCCGGGAATGTTTTATTCTTCTCAAAGTTCCCCTACACTAACACTTCCTGTGTTTAGTTGTTGTTGGTTTTTTTCCTCAGCTATAAGTCAGACCCTTTATGAATGTTAGAGGTTTTTCTTCTTCATAAAGTTACTACAACCTACCTATCTGCCTGCTTAATTTAGTAACTTTTATGTGCTGCTTCAAGAAAAAAAATCAACCTTTAATGATTTATTCTATGAATGATAGCATTATTAGAATAAGCGTTCTAGAATAATAATGCTATTATCCTATTATACCAGCAGAAAACTTAAAAATGAATGTACCATGGATTTTTACAATTCTTAAATATTAAAATGACCAGAAAATCTGCATATCTGTATTTTATAACATCTAGACATGTTAAAAGGAACTGACTTTGAAAGCCCTTAAAGCACTACTTTTAAAGAGCCCTTTGAACTGTCTCCTTCTCAATAGGAAGAAAAAAGAAATGCACTTCAAGGTATTAGTTAAATATGTTGTGCCATATTTTTAACGTGAGTGTTATATTTAGAAATGTGTTCCTAGAGTTGCAGAGGTTTTGAATATGTTTAACAAATCAGTCTAAGATAAGAACAGAAACCAATGTTGAAACTTTTCAGCTAGTAGGTCTTTTCCTTATGACTTCTGGTGCGAAAAGAATAAGACAATTTAAAAATTAAAGAAAACAGATATATTTTGGTGCCTTCTGACTTGGAGCTTTGGTGATGAACATTCCCTTATCATGAATTTTAATTACTTGAAAAAATTGTGTATAACCTTAAGAGTTCAAATACTTCAGCTGTTGAACAAAAACCTTTGTAAGGGGTGCATTTACTTGTGAAAATTTCTTAATCCTTCAATTTTATGTTTTGACTTTATCCACACCTCTGATACCACCACCTCTATCCACACATGTCTGGTGCTATTTTAAATTCCTTCTATTCAATACATAAATAAGAAAGAATCTAAATTACCTACAGATAAATATTGTCTGCAGCTCAAAAATATATATTTTTTTAGATAAAGTATGAGTATTCAAACTCAGAGACATCTTAATTTCATTTGAGATGAAACTTTAAGAAAATCTGTGGTGGCTTTGTGTGCCTTAGTTGTGAGTACCTGGTTGGACACCTAGGATTTTTTTTCATGTTCATGTGATAAGTATTAAAAAAATAGGTCACCTGGAACACCTATTTCTGGTGTTCACTAAAATAGCATGAAGGATTAAAGGAGCACAGAACACTTATTTCACTAAAATGCTACATATCAAAATATTCTAATGGCTTTATACATACACTATAGGAAAATAATATTTATTATATATCAGATACTGATAATAGATATTTATATATGCCAGTGCTGGGTGGAGGGGCAAAAACAGACCCCAAACTAAACCTACAGATGAGTTCTTAACAACTCTATATCTATATTATGTATCAGGGGTTGGTGGCAGAAACTGAGTTCTGACTGTACTGCAAATCAGAAGTATTATTTATCAGCTAGTTACTTAGGGAAAGGGACGACTGGACTGGCACTAGAGATATTTTGTACACACTTCACATTTTAGCTCCTGGATTTAAAAAAAAAAAAAAGTCAAACTACTAGATCAAAAAAGTAGGGGTTTTTTTGTGAATTTTCCTCTATCTTGGCCCTCTGATAAGCAGATACTTCAGGTTGTGATTCAGGTACTTAGGCCTTGGACAGTACTGGAGTTTAATGCACATCTTTTTCTCTATCAAGTAGTTATGGATTGTTCCTCACTGGTGAATTTTTTATATCATCTTTTCAGGGCAGCTATTTCTTCCAGTTCAACAGCTATGTATAGAAAAAATGGGAACTCGCTATAAAATAAAACATGATGTAATGAAAAAGTCTCTGCTATACATCCCAACAATCTTGGGGGAAAATAAAAAAAAAAGAGCAATTGAGAAGACATGTAGACAGAATATTGGAAATTCAGCTGTGATTGTCTAAGTGTTCTCCATTACAGTTTAACAAATTTTTAATTAATTAAATGTTCTTGCATAAAGATATCAAATTACATATTCAAATTTAGAGATATCACAATTTAACTAATGTGTCAAAGAACCTCATTTCCAATAATAGCAGTAATTTTCAGTTCATTGATGAGCACTGTACTTTTAGAACCATTGTACTTCTACAGTAACATGCTGTAGAGAAAGGCTGAAGTAAACCAAAGAGGTATATAATTAGGTTTAGTAATTCATTTCAGTGTATAGAAATGAACTTTTAATTATTCTGGACATTTTCAAGACTGTGTACAATCCCCATGTCTGTATGTAAGGACGTGAACCAGCTGTATTCAGTATCCTCAGTAGATTACCTGCCTATTCTTCTACAGATATAAAAACCAAAATTACTCTCTTAACTACATTTGAAATTCCCTTTCCCTTTCTGGATGATGAAGAATAATTTATATTTTGTACTGCATTTTGTTATTTTCCTGGGTCTGAGTTCCTATAATGTCATGGTCTCTTGAGAAAGCTCAGACCATGCTTACATAGGATACAGTAAAGGTTGCTGTTACAGTCATATGGGTTATTTGGCTGCAGTTGTATGAAAATACATTTTTTTAATTCTGAAATGGGTTTGTGCTAGAACTTGGCCTGTCTTTAGCTGTCTTGTCAAGGTAACAAGAGTTGATATTTGTCCATTTCCTGCCAACTCTGTATGCAGTAGTGGAGACAATTCCTAAAATTATAGTGGATTTGTTAGTTTTGTCTAGAGAACCTGGAACATCAGTCAAGAAGGATAGACTTACAATTGTTTTATTGGGCTAGATACAATAAATAACTTAAGCCCTTCATTAGAGATTTAGGCATAAACTAGATCACCTAGAAGCTGCAAACCTACATCTGAAGTTGTGAACTGCCCAAGACCAAGTCTGTTGGTAACAAGTCTGCTTCATCCTGCTAGAGGAATAATGGCAGTAACTGCACCCCATCTTCCCCACTCCACACACATACATGCACACAGACACACAGTGCAGCAATAAGGGGTTGTAAATTAGAAATGCAGAACTTCATCCATGTTACAGAATAACTGCGAGCCCTGTAGCAAGTTTCATTATTCTGACAAGGAAGGATTTCATAATTCAGCCATTTTCAGGCTATTCACAAATGGGTGATATAGATTGCTTAAAGAACCAATGTCAGAGGTATTAGCAGAAGGTGTTTCAAGAAAATGATGCAAAAGTGCATTTTTAGAAAGTTTCCTGGCAAGGGTCACTCTGCTGCTGCATGGCACAACCATTTGAATGATGATTCAAAGTTATCAAGGTACAAGTGGAAGTTACCACACTACAAGGTTATCAGTGATGTTGGTTGCTTACCAAAGGCCTATCATTGGTGTCCCAGCTCATGGGGTGATCACTATTATGCACCCATGCTGCCTAGAAGCAAGAGCTTGAACAAGGCTCACTCAGGCTGTCATATTTAAGAGATAAAGTAATTCAGTCACAGTAAAATTATATATGATGGGAAAGAAAAGTATGTGATCCCTTGCATCCATATCTTTCTTTGTTCCTAGGGAAATGGGATTTAGAAAAGTCACATGCTATTCATGTACTGTTCACATGATCAGTTTTCAAGCTAATACAAATCCATGCTCACTGTATCACTTAGGTCCTTTGTGGGTTTTCAGAGAACAGATTGAAACTAGAGGAGTTCTTGGTTCATCTATAGCTCAGACCTTTACGTCCTTTGGAACCTGTACCAAATTATTGCTTGGTTAAGGAGTTGAGTACATCCATCACAGATAACAATGTAAGCAATTGAACTATGCAACACATAGGAACTGATTCAACAAATTATAAAAGTTCAAAAATCATCACTGTGTTGTACAGCTGATTGAATTACCACTTGACATTAAAATTAAAGGACATAGTTAATTTCTATCTGACCCATGACAATGGAAAAATTAGAAGTACAACTACAAAGAGATAAAGCATTAATTTAGACTTGATTTTGCTGCATGTGTGTAGTTTGTCTGAAAGGAATATTTAGGACATTGAAATATTCCATCATGTCCCTTAAGATTAAAATTAAATTTTGTTCAGTACCCTTTACAGGTAATCTAAGAAGCAGTTAAGAGGAATCTTAGGTCCTCTCATTTGCTCTCTCCTATCATATATTTTCAGATGTTCAATGTCATATTATCAGTACATACCACTAAAACCTTATAATTAAAATGAATAAAATAACATTTGAAATGGTATTTTGAATTTTCAAAATGAAACTGCAAATGTTTAAAACTCAGGAATTTCCATTATATTTCATGGTAACATTTTAAACAATGGCATTATTTTACAGAGATAAAAACCTCCTAATTTCATTGAATCAGCATTGACAAGTAAAACAGCTTTTTTTAAATTTACTGCAATAAACTCTTCTAAATGCACACCTATCACCAAGTCATCACTCACATCCATGCCTGACAGATGCACCTCCCAGGTTTGTCCACTTCAGTCTCCTCAGCTATGAAGTATGTAATGTGTGTCTATACCAGTAATTCAGTGTACAAGTGTTCTTTTTCAGTGCAAGTTTATACTCAATCTATAACCAGTGTCCTGAAACACACACTTGGAAGCACTCCTCATGATACATACAGAATAGTTTTGCTCCCTGTGGATGCAATAATGAATCTAGACACCTCAGTACCACCCACAGTGGCACCTTCTGCATAGACAGAATGTCATCCAGAAAGCCTTCAATGTCTACACTTGCTTGATGGAAGTGGCCACCACTGGTACAGATGCAATGTAGACTGATAGAGGTGGATTCAAAGTTTGTTTAACTAGAAGCTACTTTGTTAATCTTGTATCCTCACATCACTGCACTAATGTCTCAGTGCTATCCACTGTACTCAGTGACAGGTTTTCCTGTATCACTCCATCGTTACTGTTGGGTTTTGATATAGCTTTAGTTTTATTGTAAGCCCAGATATGGCCAAAGATCACTTTTACACAGTAAGAGCACAATTAATACTTTCCCCCCTCTCTCTCTCAGTCCCTTTTGTGTGGAAAATTTCTGACAATAAATGGTCTACATAACTGGATTAATGACAATGTAACTTGTAAGCCTCTTTTTCTAAGTCTACATGGTATTTGGGGCTTGGAAATAAGATGGTAACATTCATGTCCCCACTTTTCTGTTGAGTAGAAACTAATTTTTACAACATTAGATGATTTTATGCCAATCCTCCAGGAAAAAAATATAGCTTATCTCACAGTATAGGAGGCACCTGTCGTCGGTAGACATTATCAGGACACAACTGATGCTGATAGCAACATGAGATTGAGACCTGGGGATGGTGGGGTCTCCTCTGAGGTATGTCAGGGCAGGATCTGGCAGCCAGGGCCCATTCCACAACTCCAGCCAGGAGAAGGGCAGCCAGATGACACTGGGTCAGTAGAAGTCCCATCATCACATATATACCTAGGAACAGGAGTGGGCCAAGAATTGGTCAGGAAATGAGCCCACAGGTTGGACTGAGGATCACATCTGGTGAGGGGAACCAGGGTTAGACACAGCCCCATAATGTCTGGGCAGGGCCATGGAGAACAGGATGGCTCAAGACCATGCAATGATATCAGCCCACAGGTCAGGGTCAAGGTCAGACAGCTCAGTTTCTTCTAAGATCCATGATTTAAGATATTTTGAGCTGAAGCTGAAACAGTTATCTGCTCTTTCACATACTAATTCTTGGACTTTACATAAAATATATTTGCCATGCAATATATTCACAGGTCACAGATCTCTATCAATAGTCACCAAATATGGAACTTTAGTTGGCCATATGTAGATATTCATATATATCCTAAAATTTGTGTCTATGTTGTTTATTTTTAAACTTCAATCTGCTATGTAGTGTCCATCTCCTTGAAATAAGTCACATGTTCCAGGCTGTCAGCAAGAGGTCATGGCAACTGTCACTTGCTCTCCATATCCATATGAATCTTCTGCTTCAATCAACTCTGTAGACTGCAAACATCTGGCAAGCAGCAGAGCATGGTGTGTCTTTCTGTCAGCTCTTGGAAACACAAATTACCCAGGCTTCTGTAATTATCTTAATAGAATGTGGGTATTTTTTGTATTCTTTAAACTATGTTAGTCCCAGGTTATGCAATATTTTTGTAAGTCACTGTTGTTAGAATTACTCATAGGTGGCTTTGAAGACAAACTGAAATGAAGCAGGTTACCGATCTATTGTTTGAAAGCTGAAGGTTAGTTCCAGAAACAGTTTTTATTGGCTAGCAGCAGCCTTCTGCAAAGTATATTTGTTTAACTATGGGATTGTTTTGGGGCATAGTGACAATCATGCTCAGTATGTGAAATATTTTCATCTTCAAGTCATGAATATGTAGTTTTTTTCTTTTCTCTTTTTTTTTCCTCCCCAGAACCCTGACACTCATGTTCATTTATTGAGTATTTTTGCATCTGACATTATTGCTGTTTTTCCAAGCACTGGTTTTTGAGGCACTGAACTCAGCTTAAGCAGTTTTGTATTGTTGCCTTTTTTTGAATTAGTTTCAGCCTACAGCTGTGTTCTGTAGTACTTGCTGTTTTCCTACTTTCCCAGGGTAGTTCATTGCTTTGTTTTGGGGCATGTGGGTTGTTTTGTTTTGTTTTGTTTTGGGTGGGGGCTTTTGGTTTTTTGTTTTGTTTTGGGTTTGTTTGGGTTTTTGTGTGTGTGTGTGTGTAGGAGAAGTAAATCATAGGCATCTCAAGTTCACACATTAAAATATCTTCAGAATTTTAAATGTTACATATGGTTATGAACACTGTAACAGAAGTATCTTTTCTCTCTTCTAGTCTTTTTTACTGTCTTTTATGCCACATTTAAAAATACACCAAAAAACCTCCAAATTTTTTGTCTGTAGTGTCTTTATGCCATGAGTCACAGAATTTATCAAAATAATTTCATCAACAATTTCAGTGACTGAGGAATGATTTTTTTGGTAGGTGCCTCATGTAGTGTATGAGTTTCTCTATTTCAGTCATGAATCTCACAGCCTACAATAAACTACTTAACATTACTTTTCTTCCCCTGACATATACTCTGAAAGTGGGATGAAGCACTTGAGCCTGATTGATAGTTCTTTGAATGTAAGGATCATCCAATTATGAAGCCTTTAGGAATCTGGAATATAAACTGTTCCACACTTTTAACTCTGAGAACCTGTCAGCCCTCCCTGGAAATAGCTGTTTTTAAGCTTTGTTCTCCTTTTTGCACATTTCCCCCCCTCTTCCTCTTTCTTTTTCCTCTTCTTTTCTTGGTGTAAATAATAATAAACTTTTACCTTTTATTTGTCTCACAAATTACTTCTGTAAAACTCACATTTTTCTCATGCAAGTCTTTTCATTTGTGGATTTTTTGTTTGTTTGTGGGATTTTTTTTTTAATGATAATGTACCATACATGTGACAACATTCTTTTTTTCTATAATAGAAGACGATTTGTTTGCTTAGTGTACTGTCTTGCACTGAGATTAACTACGTTGACAGTTTCTACCTGATTTTAAATAATGTTTACTGAGTAATACAAAACTTTTCTGGGTCCTAAAATTAACAGTTTCTTAAATAATTGTTGTCATTATATGTATTACACATCTGACTCTTTTGGGCCACATAACTTACTGACTTGTTATTACCCACTACAAACCTTTCCTTTTTGTAGTCTACAGGCTTCCTTCCAGCTTCCACAGAGATTGCTGCAGATGAACATTTAAACAACCTGCCCTGAGCTTGCTAAATCAGTAAGTCAGTAAATTGTGAATCACTGTGTATCGGCAGCTCACCTATTCAGACTAATCTTTCCACTTATGATCAGTTCTCTGTTTCTATACACTCTCATGAGGACTGGAGGCTGAGACAACATAAGTTGCCTAGTGCAAAGTTCTCACTGAGAGCAATTTCCCCATTGGGCGACTGTAAGACACGTAGTAAAAGGTCACAGCAAATAATTATTCATAGGAAGCTCCTTCACCTGATTACCATCAATATCATTTAGACCTAAAATTAGAAGCTGGTGAAAGTTATGACAATAAAAATGATATATGAGTCTTCTGTCATGAGTATTTGCTACTTCCGACCTGATTTTGTCTCTTGAACTACACAGTTTCTGAGCTAGATGGTAATTACAGTATCTTACTATTTAACATCACTTGTAAATGTTATTAATTCTTCAGCAGTTAGATGTGTTAGGATAGAGACACAATTTTCTGAGCTACTGACCACTGCTGAACCACAATTCAGTGTGAGAGAATAGTGACTGTAAAAGTGATTGCAGTTCACCTTTTAGATGTTATAGTGGCTTTTCCTTTTGATTATGGTTAAAGAAAGAAGAAAGTTAAATTGTGTTGTATGTAGCAGTATTTACGTGAGTTTGAGAAACCAATGTGCATGTGAAGTTAGCCTTAAACTGGTAGGAGAATTGTAAAGCACTTGTCAGAGCAGCAGCCATATAGTCAGCATGGTTCAGAAGGATACCTCAAGGCTTCACTAAAACCAAGTTCATTCAAATTTGATTTTCTCAACTAAAAAATACTTGTGAATCTTCTCACGCTTTTCACCTTTGGAATGAGGAATCAGCCACACATTGTTTTGAAAGCTATTAAACTTCTACAGGTGCTTTGAAATCTTGGAGGTAGATGCATGCACACTGCTTTTCCATCTGCTAAATGTTTACCAGGAAAGCTTTAGCCCACTTCATTAGCATATATAGCTGAAGTCAGAGAGTGCATGGTTGAAGATCATGCTGCTATAGACTGAGCTCTGCCTCCTCTTACTTTGTCTTCCTTTACCATTTTGTTGTAGGTTTAGAAAATTATTTTGGTGATATAACAGATTGTTGCCATGACATCCTTATTCGTTGTACTGCAGAGGAATTAGAAGAAACTAACAGCCCTGAGATTCTTCTTATTGCAATGTAGTAATCCTCTCATTGTCTTTACTCTAAAGCACTGATAGAAATGTGACCAGGGACTTCAATTTTTCCATGCTAGACTTCAGACTCATATTACACTTTATATTTTGTGTTTGCCATTTCTAATTTAGCTCTCTAGTAGTGGCACAGCTGAGCCTCCACTCTCTGCACATATTTGAGCATCAATGTATTTTATACTTTATACTGCTATTGACTACAGCTCACATCCCTTTTCCCTCCCAGCTGTGTGTTCAGTGCTTAAAGAGCTATTCACAATGCTTTACTTGAGCAGAGGAATAATAGACCACATTTTTCAACCTTTTCTCAAATGCTTACTGTTTGTTGCCAGCTACTTGCAGTTTTTGCATGTTGTGGCTAATATCTTATTAAGAAAGTCTTTATCACATAGAAATTAAAAACAAAAATAGCAAAACCACAGCTCTGCAATGCAGAATGATTCAGGCATGGTGAGGAGGTAGTAATAAATACCTAGTATTCTCTGTACTTATGTCCTTCACATTAGTGGGTGGAACATTTTTCCACTATATTTTATGACATTTATCCACATTAGTCAGTGCAGCTGCAGCAATGTTAAATTCTGTGTCTGGGTGCTAGAAAACGGTGGTGTACAGCTGGGTTTCTGAAGCCAGGAAAATCCAAGGAAAAGCAGAAAGCCCAGCAAGAAACTGGCAACTTTCTGAGCAAGGCTGACCCAACTAGGTTTTTGCCAGTTGGAGAGGTGAATTAGTCACCAACCCTGAAAAAGCAGAAGTTTTGAATGCTTTCTTAATTTCTGTCTTTACAACCACTGTTGGGCCCCAGACCTTGGGAACAAAAATACAGGTTGCTGCAAACACAGACTCACCATCTGTTGATATGTGAACTACTACAGGAACTTGACCCTTACAAATTGATGGGCTGTAACAATGTGAACCCAAGAGAGCTGTTAAGAGAGTGTAATGGTTTGAATGTTATTGATGTCTTAAACATTGTCAAAATTATAAAAAAACTTTTGTCAAACTGCAAGGAAGCAACTGCCTGTCCACGACCATGGAAGCACCCCTCTCGCAATGCCTCCTGACTGGAATTTGGACTTTGACTGAGGACTTGAGATAGGACTGCTGCCTAATCTCAGGGCAGAGGAGGGATAAACAATGTTCAGGGAAGAATGTCTCTGTGTTAAGAATCCACTCTAGCTGAGCTCAGTGGGTGGCAGGGGAGGAGAGTTTTGGGTGCATGATGGTGAAATCTCTCCTTACCAAACCAAAAGGGTACCTCCCCCCAGTACTCCCCACCCTGGGAAGACCACATACACACAGAACATTCACATGAGAGGCAGGTGAGAAGGGATCAAAAACCATCAAAGACCCCCAAAACGCGCCCCCCTCCCCCCCTATTCCTGAGGCCTTCTTCCACCAAAGGACTGCACATGATCCGAGTGAGGCAACAAATCCATAGCATGTCGCAAGAGACTACAAAGCTTCCCCTCTACCCCTGAGGAGGTTCCTGGCATGTCCTGAATATATATTAATCAATGAGATTCTATGTTTTGCAGGACTGTGGCAGAAATTTAAATTGTTGACATTTTGGTCTGTGTTTTGGCCGGCCATCCAGACAAAGCTTATGTTTTCCCTACCTTGTTGCTAGTAACGAGCATAGATAAAGGAGAAACTTTGCCCTTGAAGACAGAGTTAACTACAAACTAAAAATAATTGGCCTCTTCTGATTTGCTAGTTGCATTTAGAGGTCATTTGAAGGAGAAAATGAGGAAGAAGAGGAAGGCTGCCCCTCAATTCATTTAATTGGAGGCCCTTGGGCAATTATGCGCATGCTCAAGGACATTCCAATGCCCACGCACAAGTGCAGAGAGAAGACTTATATAAACAAGCAGGTGAAGCTAGTGACTGCAGCTTGGACAGTATTGGAGACACCTGCCTGGTCAGACGTCACTGGCCACCTGTATTTTAAGGGCAGATGACTGGTGCGCTGGGCTGGCTTGCTTGCCACGCGGGAAAGCCTTGCATTTTCAAATAACAGGAACACCTGTTACTGCAGTGAGTCAGCTAGCGCACTTGGTCTCGGCTTCCACCTCTGAAAAATCTAAATGTGTGGGTCAGTAAGACATTAGTTGTCAGCACACCCCTTGATGAGCGGGAGGGTGTTTGCACGCCTGGACTTATTGCTTTTTGAGGGTTTTCTTTCCTTCCTTTTGCTTCCTCCTTCTTTTCCAACATAAAACTCCTGTCACTTAGCAATCTCTGGTAATAAAAAAAACCTGTTTGTTAATCTCATGTCTGTTTCACTTTCTGGCATCCTTTTGAACCCACCCTAATACAAGGACCCTCACTATCAAGAAGGCCAAAAGAACTGCACCCACACGTCACTGCCAGGTTACACAGACCGGTGATACATGTTATATTTTAATCACTCTCTGTCATTTTCTTTCTTCCCCCCCGCCTTCTTTTCCTATTTCTTTCTATCTCTCTTTTTCTGCCTCACATTTACCAATAAATAAACCCCATACTATTAACTTTGTGATCTGGTCTCATTTGTATCTTAATTTATGTAGAGGCATTGCTAATAATTTTAATAACCAGATCATAACAGAGAGCTGACTGACATTGTTATGAGGCCATTCTCTGTAATCTTTGAGAAGTCACTGCAAGAAGTCTAATGTCACCCTCAGCTAAGAAGGGTTTAAAGGTGGTTCCAGGAAACTATAGGTTCATCAGTAATACTTGCTAGGGAAAATTACTGAATAAATCCTCTGGAGGAGTAACACAAGTCAAATGGAGCATGTATTTGAGAAAAGCCAGCATAGATTCATCAAGGGTAAAACTGTTCTTGAGAAATCTGATTACCTTCTATGAGAAGGTAACATGATCATTTGAGCAGTGGTCATTGTCTACCTGGATTTCTCCAAGGCTTTCAATATTGACTCCCACAGCCACCTCCTAGAGAAACTGATGATTTCTGATCTAGGCATGTGGTCTCAGAACTTGCTAAGAAACACAGACAAGACAGATATGATGATTTTATGTTCAACAGACAATTCTTAGTGGTTTGTTTTGGGTTTTTGAATTGTAAAATTATTCAAGTCTTTTTGTAATCTGAAGGACATACATGACTCCTTCAAAATATCTCCCTCATATGTTGGTTATTAAAGAGTAAGTGAAATACAGGTGCAGGTTCCTGTCTGGTTGACTGGGAGATGATGAAACTGATGAAAGTGTGTCTCCTTTTTGATATGTTTTCTGGTCTTCAGTTTAGGGTAGAAATAGATGGAACTATGCATGTCTTTACTGATGATGCGGTTTCACTGTCTTGGTTTTGTTTTGGTTTCCCAGCCCCTGAGCTGCCCCTGCTTTTCCCTCTGCTCCTCAAAGTGGGGAAAAGGAAAAGGGAAAAAAAACTTGAAAGAAACTGTGTTAAGTTGGGGTATATATGTATATTTCCAAAGATTTACAATTATATATATATACAATTTGCACCCACAATAGGAAAAGGAAAGGGAAGGGAAAAGGGAAGGGGGGAATAGGGACAACAAAGAGACAAAACAGAGCAAATAGGTACTAGGTACCTCCACGCACCCCCCAAGCAACCAGTACAATAAAATCCTACCAACGACTCTCAGAAGAAAGCCAGTTCTTTCTCTCACACTCTCTCTCTCACGTCCGCTCTCTGATCTCCTGTGTGGCTCTGATAAGGGACCAAGAGCAGTAAAACTCCCTGCTCCCAACCCTTGCCAGAAACAGAAGACCGGGTCACTTCCTATCTCTCTCTCTCATATCCTCTCTTGTCATGCAGGAGGGGAAAAAAAAAAGTGAGGAATCCTTAGGAGATGATCCTTTCCCAAGTTACACTTGGTTACCAGGGAAGGCCTGGATCAAACCGTCACATTCACTAGGTATGAATAATTAATTAGCCAATACTTGAAAAAGAACAGATCCAATAGCCTGGAAGTTAGAACAGGTAAGGGAAATTGAGGTTAGAATCCTCCTTTAAAAAATATGCAATCATTTGCTGGTAAAAAACAGCTCAAATAGAAGAAGGTGAGATTAATCCTTTAGAGCTGGCCTTTGATCATTGGTTATTAGAGACTAAGCCAGAATAACATCAACATAAAATGAAAACATGTGGTTTCTATATCCTGTATGATGATATTGAACTATGGCCTTGCCACCCTGATGCCCAATCTTGTCTGATCTCAGAAGTTAAGCAGGGTTGGGCCCGGTTAGTATTTGGATGGGAGACCATCTGGGAATACTGGGTGCTGTAGGTTCTAGTCCTGAGGACTTCACTGTCACTGTCCAAAATCGCTCGGCTGTGGCAGATGAACCTTAGGAGAAAATGGTGGGGGCAGTTCTGCACATGCTGTGCCTCACCTGAAAAAACCACTGTGCAGGCTGGAAGGGCACACCCATGTGGGTAGAGCCCTTTGCACAATCTTCGTTTGTGAAGCCTAGCCATGATGATGAAGAAGATATTGATATTTGAATCTTTCTAAAATGAATGAGGGCATGTTATCCTAGGTTTCTGATTATAAATTCCTAATTACAAAAAAATTGAAACCAGATGTTACCATATCTCTTAGCAAAAATATTTAGGAGGCCTTCATTTTAAAATCAATATCATGGCAAATGTTTGATTATTATGATAATATTCCATGTAAATATCCATGTTCCTTCTACCGCTTGTAAAGTTTTTTTGAGGATATCAAAGATTATAAATAAATTTTACAATAAAAAAGGAAAGAAAACATACTGGAACAATGACAACTGAGCAAAACAGTTTATTAAAAAGTTTTGAAAATATGTAGTGTCTTTTTGGTTGGTTGGTTGGTTTGTTTTGGGCGGGTTTCTTGGGTGAAAGGAGGGTGTTTTTTGTGTGGGATGTTATTCCAAAGACAACACGGAGGCCAATGTATAACAACTTGAGAAGTCATTTGCGGTTTCAGGAGAGAAATAACTGTCTTCCAATGAACACTGACAGATGAAGAGGCTTTGCCACAAGGAATTTGGAAGGATATCCTTCTCTCAGAGTTCATGAGAAGGTTCTGACTTATGTTCCCATACAACTTTTGAGTTTGATTAATGTTGACATTTTTAATTTTATTTAAAAAAATACCCGAAATGCCCAGAACTTTATTAACAAGAAGATCAGCACAGGATGTTTGTTTGTCGGGAGTGGTAGGTTTTTTATTTTAAAGGAGCCTGAAGAAAAAGAAAATGAGAAAAATCATGTGCACCATTATTCCGTAATGGGAATGATAAAAAATTAAGACAGAAATATATAAGAAAGCCTTGCCTTTAGGAAGCATGAAGGCCAGCTCTGAGTTCAGGTGAATAAGACATTTGCCTTGGGAACAGACTGCTGAGGCAGCAAAACTGTTGCCTGCTTTCTCCTAACAGGCACCAAGAAAGGATTTCTCTCTGTGTATCCCAAGCTGAGTGAGCTCGGGGTAGATAAACTGGCATCTCCGGATGAAGGAAGGAGAAAGAGGTGTGACCTTTCCCAACAATAGCAGTCATTGACCAGTTTCCATAACTTCCCTGTAATGGTCACAAAGCAAGTCAGGTCTCCAGAGAATTTTCTCCTGTCTGTTAACTTCTCCTTCTCCTTGTGAGAAAAGGCTGGTTCTTCATCTCCAGAATAGCAATGATAATTCTTTGCAAACTTCTGAGGAGCCTTGAGCTAGTTTTCTGAAACAGTTATTACAGAAAAACAAAAAGAAAAAGGAATTTCAATTGCTAAACTAATATTATGTCAATATAATAACTCTCTATTTAAAAATAGGCAATAATCTAATCCAAGAAACTATAGGAGTACAGTGAATATCTCTATATCAGAAGAATGTAAAGTAACATATCTCATCTTCATGGATTTTATTATATTTTTCTAAAATGTTTACAATAAAATAAATTCTGCTGGTTTAGCAGGTTTATATATATATATATGACACATAGTGTACCAGAAGCAAGTCTGTCTTGAGAAGTCATAGACAAATCCTAAAGCTTAGCATTCTGTAGGATTGGGTGAAATTAGACAGCATTTCTACTAGATTACATACCTTTTCCTAAAGGTGAACTGAGAAGGGTCATCTATGACCCCTGCAGCAAAGCAGCCTGCAGATTTCTTTTGGACCTCACCTTTTTCAGGCAGGAGGCAAATGAAACTATATTTCTGAATTTGATAAATATTTTCACATGTAAAAATACTACATTCCTGACTCATACGTAGTTCAGGAATTGCATTTCTTTACTGACAGGTTCTAGAACTACCACAAAACTTGTTTTATCTAAAAAACAACAAAACCATTTAGATGTTAGTGCAGCTTATTTAATTTGTATGAATTGTTCTATCCGATTCTGATTCTGCACTGGTTACTCTACATCGCCAAACCATAGAATCATGTACGATTCTCAGTTGGAGAGATCAACAAGGATCATCAAAGTGACAAAATGTAACTAAATTTTCCAGGTGGGTGTAATTTTTTGCATTGCCCAAATGTCATACTAATTCTTTATTTTTTACAATGTTTATAGAAAATAGCATCTAAATCAAGTGTGGAACACTAGTATAATAAGCTAAAGAAGATAGATAAACATACACATAGGCATAAGTTAATTGGGCACAATTGATAAGAATGACTCAGCATCCTGGATAGCAAAAATTGTTCCATAATATGAGTGTTGCAGCTCAGTTATCTGTTTTCATTTCATCAACATTTAAAAACAGATCTTATTTTAGTAAATATGTTGCCCATGAATTGTATCAGCAAAATTTTGGTAACTTTTAAACATATTTTTATATGTATTCTGTTATATAGGTGGCCTAAACTATGAATATAGCTAGGGATCACATTCACTAGTATCTTCAGAAAAGTGACATTGTACAAGAGAGATATTTTGCCTTAGATTTCTCCTTATGTTTTGTTCCGACAAAGTTTATTGGTTTCTCTTTTGAAACTTGGAAAAGACTGTTTCAGTTTTAAATCATCATAAACAGTTCAAGATAGCTGTCTGGGCTACATCTGCCAGTAATGTGAGCAATGTTGTATGTGTGCAGGAGAAAATAGATTAACCCCAAAATAGTTGGTGCTGACAAAGAGTGTTGTAAATCAACCAAGCCTCCCTGGATTGTATACTGTAGAGGTAGTTTCTTTATGACTGGAGGCAAAAGGAAAAAAAAAGGTGCAGCAGAAAAGGCACTGACCTTTCAAACAAAAATGATAGGAAACAGTATGTCAGTTATCATAGAACTTAAGCTATGTCTCTTGTATATCCAGAATAGCTCTTTGTTAAAGAAAAATATCCTCAAGCCTAATAACCTAGGAAATTCTAGAATTAGTGTTGCTTTTCAACACTGCACCTCCTTGTAGCTTTGCAACTATATAAAAATTTTACAATTGCATCCTTTCCTTCCAGCCACTTCCTCTACCCCCAGGACTATCTCATGAAGTGTGTAAAATGGATGATACTCATGGGGAGGAAAAAAAAGAAAAGGGATTCAATATTTTATCTTTTTATTTTCCCTCTACAGATGTATATTTCATTTATTAGACTGTATTGAAGCCATGTCCTCAGGACTTTTCATGTAGCTTTTTCTATCACAGCCATCACTATAGCAACGAAGTACTTCACATGCATGGAGGAACTTACTTCATGAATTTCTGCAGAAGTGAGGTTTGTAGATGAAGTTCTGTATTTAAAAAGAGAAAATGATAAATTAAGTGAACAGCTAAATTATGTTAGCTGTACTGAAACTCTTAGTCAAATAAAGAAGATTTTACATTTCTTTTCAACTGAAATTTTATTATATCTTTAAAGAAATAAGATTTGAAAATTAGAGCTACTTAGTATTATTCTAAAGAATAATACTAAGAATAATAAAGAATAATACCAAGAATTCTAAAGAATAATACTAAGAGCAGTCAGAAAACTAAAAATTAAAAGGAAAATTGAGCAGACATTACAAATTATGAGCAGATAGTAAAAATTCTCAAAAGTCAAACTGAGTTATTTTTGAAGGTGAAAATAAAGTCAAAATTATTTGAATACTTGTAATAATATAAATACAGTGGGAAAAGTAGCATAACTTCTATTTATGAAGTTAGTAAAGGTTAAAATGGCAGGAAAATATTACTGACCATAGGATAACATAGACAGAAAAGAAATGAGAGTGAAAATGCCAAGTATCATCAATTAGTAAAGCTTAGAAGTATTATAAACTCAGAATGACATTGTCCCATCATATCCACTCCTGAATTCTTTCTAAGGAAGAAATCAGAATGGAAGGAACTTACTACAGGGATTCTTCAAAGATGGTTTAGGAGCAAATTTCATTTGGTATTTTTCTTATTAAATATAAAAAGTAGGAATGGCTGACTGAAATGTAAAGGCAGAGTGTAATCAATACCAAGTGTAATTCTGTTGCAATGTAGAAACGAATATGATAGTTTTAGGGTTAAAATATAAGAAATAGGTTAAACTGTTATTATCTGAAATAAAATGTCATAAAATTAGGCACTCATAAAAAGAATGTAGAAAGTTTTCTTGGAAATAATTAAGAATAAACAGACTTACAATGAGCCAACTTATTAAAAAAATGAGAAAAACCCCATTAAATTTCATATTATGTATTTATTTCAGAAGAAGGAAGATCCAGTTCAAGAAAATGAAGTGGATTTTCAGTGGTTTGAAACCTTTTCATTTAGTTTCTCTCACTGAGCAGTTTTGAGTCTTCCCTAGGGAGAGGAGAAATTACCTATGTGCAGATATTATACTGTGTTCTAAAGATACCTTTCCTAGGAATTTGGAAACTATTCAATATCTTTTGGTGTGCTCACTTTCAGGAAACTGAAACTTTCCACTTTGAGGATTAGTCTGATACCAGCTTATATATAAAGGAAAGGAACAAGTTTATCTTTAAAATGGCAATTGCCAGATCTATGAATTATTTATTTTGACTAGAAACCTCCAAAAACATGGGATTAAGCTAGCTGGTTCTTCCACTCCTTTATGTTGGTTCAGTTAAAATGAATTAGTCCATTGACAAATGAAAGTAACTTTTCTTCTTAATCAGAATTTGATTACATTTTGATATCTTCTGATATAAAATGTTTTCAAGAAGTAATAGAACAATGGCACAAATCTTCAATTGCTAATAACCAGAGAGGATTCAAAAAACAGTGGGAATTCCATTAAATGAGTTCTAAGTCAGTATGAAATGCTTAATGCCACTCAGAGCTAGTTTACAGCAAGTCATCAGTGCAGACAAAATTGCATGTTGTTGGTAAGGAAGAGGAGCTAGAGGGTCTGTGTGATAACCTGCTTCTACCACAGGACGGGGTGACAGAGAAGGAAAGAGCTTGCAAAAGAACTAATAGGAGTACAGATTTCTGAAGGTTCAGTATTCCTATTGGCCTCAAGAAAGCATAAAGCTGACACATTGAATGGAAAGCTTATCTTAAGTACTAGCTACCGCTGCATGACTGTATCCTCCCTTCTTGTGATTCTGGTGGAGACATCCTAAGGTTTATTATGCCCTAATAATAACCTACTTTACTATGCCTTTTTTTTTCTTGATGCTACTATAGGTCAATGATGCTGCTTTATATAACTTATAAAACAATTAATTTATATTAAACATAATATTATACATTGCATGCTACATTACATGCAATGTAATTACATCATATTTTACATCATAATTATATTATTTATAGATGTATTTACAGTAAATAAACATAATATAGCCCTGAATTTGCTATAGGAAAAATAATCCAAATAAGTCTTTGAGAGTTTGCTTTCCACAAAATTTGACCTAGACCATACTACAGCAAAACTTTGCATTTTCTACTGTAAAACTAAAATTTATCCTTCTAAAAGTCTTTTTGCTGTGCCACAATTGAGTACAAAAGGGCAAAGAAAAATACTAACACTATTTCTAAAAACTTGTTCCATATATTCTGCATGTTTATGATTGATAAATCAGTCTACTGAATTTCTGAGTCTGAATTCAAGAAGACGAATCTGAAGTTGGAAAGTACAGTCTGCTATTGATTTCATGATTAACTTCATGTTCGGAATTGAACATCTCTGCTGTTCTGGGGATCTAAGCATTAAAAAGCTATTAAACCTCACCCCCAATTTAACACATTCATGCAGATTTATCTGACTGAGGTCAAGATAATATATTATAAATATCTTAAATGATGACCTATTTAATTATTAAAATTATTATGAAGAGGTATTTCACAGATATATATATATATATATATATATATATATATATATATATATATATACACATACATATATATATATATATATATATATAAGACAAATGTGTAAATTTCAATAAGAAAAACCACTATACAAAATACATTTAACAGAATTATAGGATTGATTGTGAAAACAGAAAAATATAAGATTTAGTCTAGTCTACCTCTTTTTACTAAAGATAAGAATAGTTTTTTGGGTTCTGGGTTTACTTTGGAGGTGAATTGTTTTTTTCTCTTTATTACAATAATTAGTAAATATAATAACAGCGTACAGTTTTTATGCATCCCAGAAAGCTTTTGCTTTTACAGCTCTTTCAGCAAATCTCTCTTCCTCATACTATTTACTTTATATAGGGAAAATATATTTATATTGACTCCTAATTGAACTTTTAGATCAGAAGGATTTGATGTGATAAAATATCACCTCTAGGAAGTAGCAATTCTTGTTAGGCAGGTATGTTTGGTAGTTTGGGTCGGTCTGTCTATCTATCTATCTATCTATCTATCTATCTATCTATCTATCTATCTATCTATGAATCCTTCTATCTGTCTCCATCAATAACCTTCATTTGACCATCAGTTTAGTTTCATATTGAGTCGACATCAAACCCAATGGCAACTTGTGCCAAGAAGACAGTAGGTGTCTTTCTCCCTCTTCTAGATTAGCTGATTGGTTAAAAAATTCCTGAGCTTGAATCAATTTTCTGGCCTCTTAGAGACCATCCTGTCATTATCTGGTTGACCCATTGCAGGCAAAAAAGAGCCTTTAAGCTATCCTTTCACAAGAGTTATACAATTTTTCTGCTTTTTATAATTTACTCTTTTTACAATACTGTCTATTTTGTAATTTACCAGAAGTGTTCTTAATAGTGCTCTCATTATTGGGAGATAAAAGTATCTGTAGACATGACTGCAAGTTTGATTTACCCTCAAATGCAAACTGTCTGTGTGAATGATCGCTTACTGTCTTTGCTCAAAGAAAATAGCCTGCTGATGAAACAATTTCTTGGAATAGGACAAATAAGTTTTGAGCCTTGTTCAAAAGAGCCATTCACTTGTTTTGTTCACTAACAATACGTAGCACTTAATGGCACCGTGGTCTCCTTTCTCCTGAATAAATGCCTTAGTTACTTTTTATCCCCTTATTTTATCTAACTGACCTTAAAGGGTTTTTTTATTTTTATCTTGTCCTGGGAAAAGACTTTAGACAGAGAATTGTAAATATCATTCCAAAAATTAGAACAGCATATCATTTAGTTCTATTAGTCTCCTAAGAAATTAAAGTTGAAGGCTTGAAATCTGAAAGACTGAGGAAGGTTTCAGTATTTTCTCTTCTCATGTTGGCCACACCCTTTAATCATGTGTGGTTTTGATTACAGCTCTAGTCATGCTGCTCTTTCTTAGGCCTGTTTTGAATCTAGGCTTTAGATAGCATAGTCGTGAGACTTGATTTGTGTCTGAACCTTACCATTATTATACCTCTTGAGAAAAAAATGTAGAGCAAAATCTCATTATAATCAGTGATAATCTTCTATTGCTGTTGGACTGCCTTTTATACTGATGAAACTTGATAAGTATAACATGTTTTTGTGTCAGAATACCAATGATGGCCTATGTTCTTGCAATTTAAAAGCATTAAAAAAGGTACATTTGTACATACAGGGTAAAATGGAAAACATAATAAAACACTGGATGAGCAAACTCTGGAGATATTTTTGTAGTGGCATGAAAAACCTGCATTTACTTGATCACCACCGTATGGTGCTTAGGAAAAAGGTAGAAAATCCTTGATTGCACCACTGCAGAAAAACATGTCAAAACATTATCTAATGCAAGAAGTACCAATGCATTGAAAATCTACTTATTACATGCTTGAGTTACCTTGGAAGCAAAGGAAAGGAGCAAGTACACAGAATGGTACAAGACAGACACGACTGACAGTGTAATGACTTCTGCTCTTTTTAATTTGCTTGACATTTGGTTATCCCTTCTATTGTTGTGATGGCCATTTGAGAAATCAATTCAGTTATATATGTTTTTTCTAGGTCTCAGCAGACCCTTCCATACATACTTTTATTTGGCAAAACACAGATCTTATCTGAAAAGGAACCAAGTCCTTAAAGCAGTAGCTTCAGCAGGGAGAAAAGCATAGGGAAGAAGAAAGGAAATACTGTATGCAATTATGGGATTGTGAATAATTCTGTACCACTTATCTACTGGCAATAATTCTAAATTCAGATGTAAATAATAAAATTAAAACTACATCTCAATCTGAAACAGTTTTCAAAACACTTCTATCAGAGAAATTATGCAGACCAGGGCATCTTTTTCCAGCTCCTGCTTCACAGACAATAGATTAATTCATCTTGGGCAGGAATTTCCTGATGCAGAACATGAAAGTTACAAAGAAAATTAATTGTACATGTTAAAAATGTAGAGTGCAGTTGTATTGCAGTTGTATTGATTTTTAAGGAAAGATGGTGAAAAAAGTTATGGTAACTTTTATTAGAAACAGAGAGGTCTAATCTCCCACTTTAAACATATCAGGGTTCATTTTTCCCACATGGCACTATCATACAGGAAATCTTTAGGTGTTCTGATGTATTCTGAAAGGTTCACATTTGCTATTAAATTTTATATGTAGCATAGAACAGGTTTATAACAGGAAAAAAAAAAGGAATTTTTTATATCCAACATGATGTGCTTCCTTTAAAATGTGGCTATTTTTTACAAAATGCCATTGGGATTTAGATTAGTCTAACTTCCAGCTGCTGAGCCTATTTGAGTATTTGGTATGCTGCACGGACTATTCCATAGAGTTAAAAAAAGGCTTCAGGATCATGTCAGCTAAAAGAGGAATTCATGAAAAAATAGTAAAGGGCATCTATTAATTTGTAAGAATGCAGGAATGAGAAGACTCACTATCAGGTCTTTCCATTTTGGCTGCATAATTATTATCTCTAATAAATGGCACGAATAATTTTCAATGCAATTCGTCTAATTTTGATGTCTTGAAATTTGTAATGCAACTGTTTAGGCTTCTGCTTGTCACTCTATTTCATATTAAATAATTTTAAAATATATGCAGCACCATAATTCCATTCATTGCTCCTTTCCTCCAATTGAAGGAAAACAATAAAATTATATGTGTCTCTCAAGGGATTATGTCTCTTTTAATTCAAATAGCTGAAACAAAGGTAATTGCCAATAGTTATTTCAAAATTAAATTCCATGTCCTTGTTCTGAAATAGATAATGCTGTGATATTTTCAGGCTAAAATGTTATAGACACTGCTATTCAAAAGTTTTTTTAAAAAATATTAATGACAATAGGCAGTATAGAAATATTCTGTTATAAGGTGAGGATAGTCACTTCACAAACAGGGACAAAGCAAGGCAGAGGTGCTTAATTCTTTGCCTCTGTCTTCAACACTGACAAGGGACCAAGGAAGTCTCAGACGCCTGAGCTGGAGCAGCATGACTCTGGGAATGGTCAACTTCCAGTCTACACTGAAATTGGGAGGGATCTGCTGCTCCCTACAAATATATGGAGCCTGATGGAATTCATCCCAGAATCTTCAAAGAGCTGGCTGATGTCACCACAAAGCCTCCCTTGATGATATTTGAGTGCTCTTGGGAATCCAGAGAGGTCCCAGCTGACTGGAAGTTGACTAACATTGTCCCCAGATTTCAAGAAGGGCAAGAAGGAGGATCTCAGAAACTAGAGGCCTGTCAGTCTCACTTCAATGCCTGGCAAAATTATGGAGAAGATTATTCTGGGAAGTATTGAAAAACACCTCAAAGACAACACAGTCATTGGTGACAGCCAGCATGGCTTCATAAGAAAAAAGTACTGCTTATCTAACCTGATTTCCTTTTATGACAAAGTAACTCACCTGGTTGATTAAAGGAAGACAGTTGATGTAATCTTTCAGATTTCAGTAAAGTTCTCAATACTGTCTCTCACAGGATCTGTGTGGGCAAACTGTCCAGCATGAAGCTGGATAAACACATAATGTGGTGGGTGAGCAATTGGCTCATGTTTCAAGCACAGAGAGTAAAAGTGAAGGGAGTAATATCAGACTGGTGACCTGTCACTAATGGAGTTCCTTAGGGCTCCATCTTAGGCTCTGTGCTCTTCAACATCTTCATAAATGAGTTGAATACAGGACTGGAAGGGATAATAAGCAAGTGTGCAGATGACACAAAACCAGAGGAGCTGTTGACTCCCTCAAAGGCAGGAAGGTCCTGCAGAGAGACCTCAACAAATTAGTGGACTGGGCAGTCGCCAATCATATGAAGTCCAACCAGAGATAGTGCCATATTCTGCACCTGGGATGGGACAACCCTGCATGTTCATATAGACTGAGGAATAAGAGGCTGGAAAGCAGTGCCCCAGAAAGGGACCAGGGGTCCTGGTCAATGGCAAGTTGGATATAAGTCAGCAGTGCCCTGGCAGCCAGGAGGGCTAAGCACGTCCTGGGGTGCATCAAGCACAGCATCACCAGCCAGCTGAGGAAGGGGATTGTCCATCTCTGCTCTGCAGTGGGGCAGACTCACCTTGAGTATTGTGTGTAGTTTTGGGCACTGAAATATAAGAATGATATTAAGTTCTTAGAGAGTGTCCAAAGGAGGGCAACAAAGATGGTGAATGAGGACCTTGAGGAGAAGCCATATGAGGAGTGGCTGAGGTCATTTGGTCTGTTCATCCTGGAGAATTGGAGACTGAGGGGAGACCTCATTGCAGTTACAGCTTCCTCATGGGGGGAAGAGGAAGGGCAGGCACTGATCTCTTCTCTGTGGTGACCAGTGACAGAATCTGAAGAAATGGCCTGAAGTTGTGCCAGGGGACATCTAGGTTAGATATCAGAGATATGTTCACCCATGTGAGAGACTGCACTTGTATCTCATTGGGCTATTTATTTATTAGGTCGGATAATCCAAAAGCTGTGTATGTGTTGGGGGAGGGGGCTAGCCTCCAAGATTGAAAGGCACATGGCACTGGACCCCTGTGGCCAGAGCCTGTCAATCAAAATGGCCAGCTGGTACCTGCCCCTCTGGGACCTCTGATTGGCTGTGGCACCTGTCACTCCATCTGAGAGGGCACTGAGTGGTCAACTAACTGGGTGTCTGGCTTGGGAAGGGTGACCACAGTAGCTGGGGCACCATTTTGTTCTGCCTTTATTTCCTTGATTTGTTGTGTCACTGTTTATGGTAAATATTTTCCTCTCCTTTTTCTCCCTTCCTTTACTCCTGTCTTCTTTTAAAACCTTCCTTTTCTTTGCTCTTTTTTTCCTCTTGTGGGTCACTTGGAAGTGATAGGTTGTACTTTCACTAATTTGTGGGTTGGTGTTTGCTGGGTGTTTTGGTGTAATGCTCTTCCTTGGTTTTTATGTTACTCCTTGAAAATCTTTCGACAAAATGCTTCTCTTCTCACTAAATTAAAACAACTCTCTTGGGAAACATTGGTTGCATGTTCTCTTTATAAAAATTGAAGGTATTAAAGAACTTAAAAGTCTTTTCATAAGTTTGGATGGTTTAACTCTTGGAAGTCTACATGAAAGTAATCATCTCAGTAAAGCTTGAGGCTTTGAGACTGGGGAGTTATAACCAGAGAGTAGTTTGGCACTGGAACTGGCTTCCCAGGGAAGTGGTCACAGCACCAAGCCTGACAGAGTTCAAGAAGTATTTGGATCAGACTCTTAGGCACATGGTGTGATCTTGAGGATGGTCCGGTGAAGGTCTAAGGGGTGAACTCAATGATCCTTGTGGGTCCCTTCCAAATCATCATATTCTGTGATTCTGTAATATTTTCAGTTATATAGGTCATCTGTGCAGTACCCAAATGTGATATAAACTCAATTCTTTTTTCTCTGATGCTTTAACAGATCTGTACTATATATATGCACAAACATGATTATTTCTCTCCATACAGAATTAATAACATTTTAGTCTCCTAATATATTTTTCCTGTTTAAATAATATTTTATTTATAAATATTTTTCTACAGATAATATTTGTACAAAATTTTCCTGTCATATGATTTGGTTTTTAAGTGTCTCAAGAGAAAAATAGTTTTGAGAGTATAAATCACATGTCTGTTTAGTGGCTTTATCACCATGGAAGGTGGGCAGGGGATGTCTGTCTGTCATCACAGAGCCTACCTCTTTTTCTGGTAGATCCCTTATGAATAACTATACTGTTATTGATTTTGGGCCAAAAAATAAACTTTACACACTTGTTTGTCATTTTTTCATGTGCTCTCATACTGTAAAACAATAAAATGGAAATACATGATACAGTAATTACTTCATTAAAGATAAACTAAGGTTTTAAAAACAGTGGGTTATTATCATTAGTGTTGTGGACCATTTAATTTCCTTAGGGATGAAATAATGAACTCAAAATCTTTTAGGTGAAGTTGAAACTTGAACAAAGCAACAGCATTTCTGTATGAAGAGTTGTAAAAAAAATCCTTAGTGTTCAGATAAGACTCTATGTTGCACAAAAATTTCAAGATGAAGAGTTATCTGTTTTGTTTAGAAAATTTTTGTAGTGTTTTTTATGTATAACTATCATCTATACTTATAATGTAAAAAAACCTGGTTCTTTTAAAAACCTACAGCTGATAGGTGCTTAATTCTTGATTTTACTATAAAATCGTTCTGAAATTATAAAATTCAAATGTTTCAGCTACTGAATGGACTAAAATTTATTTCCACAATTAATTATATTTTAATTACTTTTTTAAAACCCTTGATTAAAACTTGTTACAAGTTGATTTGTATTGGGTTCAAGACAATTTCTTGTAATAAGTGCTTCTTTTTAAGCCGTGAAATAGACACCATTGAGGACTCATGAAGAGTTAATTTACAATGAATTTTCACTGCTTAAGCCAGCAATGAAATATTTTGAAGTTAATATAATTTCTATGTACCTCATGCTGTAGGAATGTTTTCATTTTATTAACATTTCATTAATTTAAGAAGAACAATACTGAATGAGATTTTTATGACAGGAGACTTGTTTTCTTTCCAAGTTTGAGTTGTTTCACATAGGAATTGTAAAAGGACCAGCCAGTCTGTTGGCCTATCAAACATAAAAGGTTTAATTGTCTCTTCCAGCCATGTTGGCATAGTGGATGGGAAACCTGCTGCTCTGGGAAAGAAGCCTGTGGCAGGGCAGGATACTGCTCCAGTGAATTGTTTTTTGTTTCCTCCAGCCTGGCCCTCTTAATTTTTCTGTTCAGACCCTGTGAAAAGATATGGAGGGGAAGAAGGCAAGCAAAACAAACACAAGAAGAAAAAGACTAGCAGTTCTCTGTGAAAATTTCCTAAAGCTTCAGAGCTTGATGGATCAGCTACATCTGACTTTATATCTTTATCTGGCAGCTTTGCCTTTATCTTTGGATATAATAGCAAGATTATCAAGACAATTATGCCTCAGATGTTTGTATATTTTTTCTGACATACTAGTCCTGCTTGGATTTTACTAGGAATCTTTAACTGTGGAGAAAATGTCAAATATGATTACCTCCAAGACACACAAAAATGGGTCTCCGCTATGCTGAAGTAAGCTGTGCTTACAGGTATTTTGATAGTATGGTTTAATGACTACAGGTAACATAGTACGAGTTGCATTTTCTGCAGAAGACAAGTGATGTCCTACTTTTTTCCGAATAAAGAGTCATAGTCTTGAAATAGGTTAAAGGTAAGTATACAAAGGGACTCACAAGAACAGGAGATTTAAAATTAAGTATATTTTTATCAGGAATTTATTTATTCCCTTAAATATAAATTATGTAAGACACCTTTCAAAAGAATGAAAAACTTCATCTTACTTCTCAAAAAAACACAAACAGACAGAAAGTTGTTACTATAAAATATTATTTCTAGAGCCATAAAAACCCATCAACATTCAAACTTAAGTGCTTCTTAACTGCCTTTATAAAAAATTATTATTATGAATTTCTTTAAGCATATTTTAATTTCTATTCTTATCTGAAAATAAATGCAACATTGTGATAGCTGTTCAATTAGAAAAGAGGATTTTTGAGGAAAATCCTTTCAAAAATATTGACAACACATCATTATCTTTTGGTATCATCCCTTAATTTTTGTTATAGAAAAGAGATATGAAAAAATGTTGAGAGACACAGATAAAAAAGAATGTCATGTTAGTATTTATTTGTGTTGACTTTGTACTTGATAGGAAAAACTGTGATAATTTACATGAATTTATCAGAATTCTCTATAATCTGTTGCAAGCAAATTTTTGTGTACACAAAAGTAAAAGTCATGGGAGACAAACTGTTTAAAAAGAAGACATGTTTTAAATTTTCAGCATGAATTTCAAAAATCAAATCCAAAGAACAGTTCCGAGCATTTGTTGCTCCTAAAGTATGGATTCCTTCTTATCTGTCTTAAAGAATTTAACCTGTAGAAACACTGAAATCTGTGAAGCCAAGTGAAATATTCTGGAGCCTTGAACAGGTACACAATAGGCAGTATGCTACTTACGCTATAATTAATTGTTACTGAGAAATGTATTATATTTAAATACCTTCTGTACCACTTCCAATATTGCATCCAACAGACTTTATGTTTGCTACAGAAATGGCCTATATTCAAGCACTTTTTTTTAATAACTGGAGATATATACCAAAGAAAGGTGGTGATGAATACACTAATGAAATAGTAGATATTGAACTACTATAGTTCACAGAAGTAGCTTGGAGATTAAGTAAAGACAAATTAAAGATAATAAAACCATTATGTCGTACTAATTTTTAATACCGTAAGGTATAACTGAGATCACATAGTGTTACCTTCTGCATAACACAAGTCATTACAGATAAATACTATTCACACATTTTCATAAATTTCCTTCCAGATATGTTCTAGAGTTCACTTAAAAGGTTAATTACTTCTTCTTCTAAGGACACCAGAGTCTATGCAATGATGCCAGAAAGGGACCTGCAAGTCATGGTGCACAGCAAACATTAAGGTGTTGTGGCAAACATGATCAAATGCATTCTTGTCTTTGTTAGGAACACCATTGCTTCCAGATCAAGGAAATTACTATTCCCTGCTGTTTGGTGGCTGTGAGTCTGTTTATGGAATACTGTGCCCAGTTTTTATTCCCTGATGCAAGCAAGATATTGATGTGCTGGAATAAATATATCAGAGAACCATCAAAATAATTAGGAGTATGGATCACAAAATGTTTAAAAAGATGAGAAACTAGAGTTTGTTCGGTGTTAAGGAGATCAGGCTTAAAAGAGATATTAATGAAGTTTTATGGCAAGAAGAGAGACAGACTCTTCTTGGAACTTCGCAGTGACGTACTAAAACCTCTGGGAAGAAATTGCAATGGAGAAACACTTGATATTAGGAAAAATAAATTACATATCAGGATAAAGTTTTCACAACTAAAAAGAGCCAAAACCTGGGTTTTTTGATTGATCCCCAGAGAGGCTGGGGATAGACTGTCCATTCCTGAAGAGATTTTAGACTCTACTTGTCAGTCTTCCTAATAACTTGATCCATTTGGTACTGCTTGGAGTGGGGTCTTGGACTAGATGACTTCCAGAAATTCTTTCTGAATTATACGATTGTGAGATACATTTAACTAAGTGTTTAAACTAGAAGAATAGCTTCCCTGTATGGTTTCCTGAATCTCTGGAGAGGTTAAGAGAAATGCAATATTGATGCTCAAAATGTCTGTCTGGAGAATTCAGTGGCTTTATTGGAAAATGCATTGCACTAAGCTGGGAGCAGAGATTTTCCTGTGCTTATGAAGGCAAGTACAGTGTGAAAAGGAATTTTTTAGTCTATTTTTTTAGTCTATTTTCCAACTCTCAGTCTTTGTGCATGTCCATTATTTAAGAGCTACAGTTGGCATGAACATAGCTACTGCACCAATGAGTGAGATGGTAAATAGAATATGGAAGGCATATAAGGTATAGAATATATGACACAGAGTAGAGGAAGCAATCTTTAAGGGATTTTAGAATCTCCTTTTCTCTGGTTGCATAGGGCTTGCTGTGGAACTTGTCATATTCGCAAAAAAAAAAACCCTTAGACTGTACATATTTATTTCTTTTATTGTGTGAGTAGATCGCCAAAGGAAATGGTATCATATTTTTGGTTTTTTTTTTTCCATTCCACAACACTGTTCTGTATCATAGATTATGTATTTCATTTTCTTTTGTATTTCAGGAAGAATATTCTATTGAGGTAGAAAATAAATTTTAAAACAGGCAGAATCACAAAAGTGCTACCATTGTACAGTTTGTCTGTATTCTAAGATAAAAAGTCCTAGCTATGCTTTTCAAAAGTATTTCAAACTGTTTATTACAAGAAATGTTACACATACACAGTCTAATCAACAGATTAAACTTTCTGACACAAAGTTAATTTAACTGTAAAAATTATGCAGAAGTTTAAGAAATGAGAGACCATTAAAAATAAAGAAGACTATATAAAACCTCACAAAACCCCTAAAAATATCCTCTTGGGATTTGTTTCCTTACATATATTGCAATTAGGAACAGAGTTGCTATACTCTACTATAGAACATAAAACTGAACTACTGTAGTGAAAGAAAAAACTTGCTGACCTCACATAGGCCAACAGCTGGACATTTCATTAAATGGACTCATATATCATCATTTCATCCTTTAGACTCCAGCATTCCAAACACCTTCCTTTCCTTGGACTTTCCTGATTTCCCAGAATCAAACAGGATCATTTATTTTAATTGTACTGAAGTATTGTGATTTCCAAGGTTTAGTATGTTTTGAGTTGTACAATTATATTGGATCTGCCTGGGATGGAGTCCATTTCTCTGTAGCAGTCCTCATAGTGCTGTGCTTTGCATGGGGTAGATAGAAAGGTGTTGCTAACACACCAGTGTTTTGGCTACTGGTCAGCATTGGCACAGCATCAGCACTGTCTCTCAACATTCATCCGCCTGCCGTTCCAGAGCAAGATCCTGGGAAGGGATATAACCAGGGCAGCCAACCCAGACTACCCAAAGGGATATTCCATAACATATTACTCAGCTCAGATGGAAAAGCCAAGGAAAGGAGGAGGATGTGAGGGGAATTCATTGTTTCCAAAGGCTGCCTGGTAAGCAGCCACTCCACATGCTGAAGCCCTGCTTCCTGGGAAGTGTCTGGTCATTGCTTGCTGATGGAAGTAGAGAATAAATCTTGTTTGTGCACAAACTTTCACTTTTGCTTTAGTAAACTGTCTTATCCCAACCCACAAGTCAATTTCCATCTTACTCTCTCCCCCCTGTCTGGTTGGGAAGGGGACTGATAGAACAGCTTTGTGGGCACCTGGCATACAGCCAGGGTCAACCCACTATAACAACACACCTTACGGAGAACAAAATCCCAGTAAGGACGATTTCAAGAAACTTGGGTCATATAACAGTACGCAGTCACATTTGTAAGCTAAAAGAAAGTGAAATGAGATTAACAAAGTGAACTAAAATTAGTAACAGCATGTTTCTTCCCTGCGGCAATATGTATAATAAGTAATAGATGATGACAGACAACTTGTAATTCTTCCTCCTTCTTCTACTAATAAAGAAAATAAAAACATTTTATCAGTAATTCTGAAGCTTCCCCTGTCTGTGTGGGCCAGGACATAGAACATTTGAATATCTCTCTCTCTATCGTCTCTTTCTATCATCTATCTATCTATCTATCTATCTATCTATCTATCTATCTATCTATCTATCTATCTATCTATCATTTCTCTCTAAGGTGCAAACAAAATTACATTAGTGACAGAAGGGTACTGCTACCTTGCAGAGCTTTATCAAATGTACAACAAAGAATGAAGAGTGGAAACAGGCAGCTCATTCAGTGGAGACAAGAGATATTATATGCAAATCTCACTGGAAAAGCTCTTGTACAGGCACCAGATGCTTTTTCTCCAAAGGAAGAAATCAGACTGGAACCTCACCTATTTCATGATTTTTCACTCCATTGACCCTTCCACAACTTCAATGAAAACACTATTGAGATTATCAATTTGGTAAAAGTCAGAAGATATTGATAAAAGATTTTTTCATACAATTAATGATTGAACTAAATGTAAAACACTACAGTTTTTACTTCCTCTTTCTGGCTAAAGTGGAAAGTAAATTAGGAATCGTTCCATATTCATTAATAGAGAAGAAAGGAGAATCAAATCCCAACTACTCAGTGGATCTGCCACAAGACTAACCTTGTTTGTGCTTTTATCTTAATAAATTTGTATGCTGGAAAACACACTTCTGTAAAGTCACTGAGACCATACTTAAGAACCTGCAAGTTTAACCTAATATCTTGATATAATATTTACCTGTTCTTTTCCATATTTTTTGTTGAAATTATGATGGAAGCAGTAACTGAGATTATAATTAGCCACATATATTGTTTTCTAATATATGTAAGTGATAAATTTAAAAACAAAAACATGGGCTTGAACAAGATGAGATTTCACTGTGATAAACTAAAATTTAGCACAATGTATTTTCCCATGATTAACATTTAAATTATTGAAGTTTGGTAACTTTTTACTATCCTAAATGTTCTACCATGGAATTCCTACCATTTTTTTCTATCCCTTTCCACCATAGTTTCAGCAAGACCCTTGAGAAAAGAAATGGGACAATAAATTGAGAGGTTAACAAGGAAAGTAGTGTGATTACTTACTTGGAACTAGCTGAGACAGATGCCATGCTTCATGGATGGCTGTTTGGCAACAGTCAAAACCCAGGTATTTAATGCAACCAACCATTCTATGCTTCAATTTCTTTAAATGTGTTGTATTTATGGGCTATTGAAAATTGAATATTTGGTTTTTATTTGTGATAGAATCTTCTTGGATTATTTCTTCATTTCTGTATCTTGGCCCCCAACCATAAACTTCTACTCAAGTATGCCTCATACTGAAAGTTTTTGTTTGTGTACTAAGGCACATTTCTTGGCTTTTTATTGTTTTGTCACATGGTTTTCACAAACTTTAAAGAACTGTAAAGGCAAAACACAGCATTAAGAGCTAACTATAAGAATGAAATATTTCAGAAAAATCTTCACAGCTATGGTGTGGGCACCAGAGCAAGAAGGGAAATACTGCTGTTTGATAGCATATATATGTAGTTCACTCATCTAGGAAAACTGGCTAATTCTCAGCTAGTACAGGTATTACAAGGCCATATTACTACTGATGATTACAATAGATACATCTATAGTAGGAAAAGGAACAGAATACAGACCTGAACACTAACATAAAATTGTCCATACAGTTTGATTGTTAAGGACAGCCCTTTGGCTCTAACCTAAATTAGCTGCACTGTGTCAAAAAATGCTCAACTTTAGTCTGGGAAGAGTACTAGTGTTGAAAACCCACTTCTTAGAGTCAGCTTCGATGCAGTCATGTAGTATTCTTTTTTTTTTTTTCTGTTAGCTCGAGAAAAAGAGATATAGCTCTCTGAACAAAAGTTGCTACTTTTTTTGGTAAGGGCTCAAACCTAGTCTTTGACATATTTTATTTGTTTAGTTAATGAACATTATCATCTTCAGCAAGACTGACAGAAAAGCTCCAACATTAAAAAAAAAAAAGAAGAAACAGTTACCTACAAAATTGGATTAATTTTCTCATATTTATGTACTCTGAAATAAATGTCATTAATATGACATTCATCTGGTCTTTGGTTGGGGGAAATTTTATTCATGTTTCTTCATAGAAGATCATTAGACCTTCAAGTGATATGTATTATTACAACATTATTTTTTAACAGTTTCTATAGCACTTCACTGTCAGTTTCTTCTATTTTCTGATCCTGTCTTTATACACTTAAAATTAGTACGGACATTATTCTCTCTCCAGGATTAAATCATTTTCCTTTTGGCACTCTAAATCTCCCCTTCAGGCCAAGGAGGGAGTTAATTCTAAATCTGTTTCTGACTGGATGATTCAGCCACTAATCTGCTTTATTTAAAATAGTGCACAATAGTGCCCACAGGTTTCTTTCTGCATATGACGTTTTCTAAAAAGCAGTTTTTACTTTAAGAAAATGCATACTATGACTTTCATTAGACATGCTTTCAGCACACACACACCAAACAGGGCACTCCAAAGCCCTTTGTATTGTCACCTCAGCCACAAGTAATTATAAGTTAGATGCTGGACTGCAAGAAATTTGCATGGCCTTAAACTGGGCAAAAACCACAATAGAAAGCCCATTAAACAGGAATCCTATAACAATGAAGCCTCTTAATCTAACTTCATCTAAAATTAGGCAAGCAGTCTTAAACAAAACTCATCTGGACTTGTTCTACAGTCTTAGATACCTGTCTTAGAATTCCCTTGGTGATTAGCTGAGAAGAATGTGTAACTATTAGAGGATTAAAATGAAATTTTATCTATCTATTCCTAGGAAACAAAACCTCAGAGAAGTATCTAGTAGCTCCAGATATACCAGGTTGTTCTTGAGTTATAGTTTTGCACTCAAGGTTTCAGTTCTGTCCAAGACCTGCTTTCGTTGCATAGTACCACTTTCAGTAAAGTGGACAAGCATATAGAAGTGCTTACAGAACCAGATAATTTGAAGGTTCCTTTTTGTACAAAACCTAATTGTTAGTAGGTCAAGTCAGGTTTGACTTAAGAGTATTCAAAGCTACAGTTTTTATGGTGAGAGGCTCATGCTGCTTCATGGGATCTGGTGCTCTTTATAGAAGGAAATAGAATTCCAGGAACAAGACGGAAGCCAAGACATAAATTTTATCAATGGCTAGAAGACATAATCTTCAAGTCTCTAATTATTTCTACTTTGTCTTTGGTGACTGATTAATACAAATATGTAAGCTATTGAAACAATAGAAACCAGGGACCTCTTATCTTGGCTGAGAGTTCTACAGATAGAGTTTGCGTTCTTTATGAGTACTTTTTCTAACCTTGTGATCCTTGCATGATATATTTGACAGTGGTGTGACATAAAAGATGAAGAATTCATCAGCCTGATGAGTGTAACTTGCAAATTACTGATAAAAATTTCTATTCTCTTTTAATTATTTTTTTTTATTATTCTCATAGCCTGCAGACTTGCAGCCTCTAGCCTCTTATTCAACTCCAGCTATCCATTGGTTTAGAGGCAACTGTTAATGATAATTTTAGTAAACATTGTTTGGTGTCTGTTAAATATACTAAGAACACAGTAAAAGCACCAAAAGTTAGGAAAATGTTACTGGTGACTAAATTATGAAACTTTAAGAGTCTTAGCTACAGATTGGGTTCTGAGATGATTATCTGTACTTAAATGGCAGCAGCTTAGACATGGTAGCACAAAATTAAGCAGCATAGACAAGCTTAGAAAAGGTGAAAGTTTTGTTCCTATGTGTCATAGAGGAATGAATAAGAGGTTAATTTTGCTTTTTGGTTGCTTTAAGTGTTTTAAGTCAGAATAAAATACAGTGCAGGTATTTAGGTTCTTAACATAATATGTCACATGGATCTTCATATTAAGTTGAACTATCTGCTTTTTAAGTTTAAATACAGAACTGATTCAGGACATCAGTTTTCCTGTGGAGAGTGTCAATATATTTTAAAACATTGAGGAGTAAAATTAATTATATAACCAAAATTTATTTAATTATCTATCTGAAATGTCATTTATAGTACTCTTTTGTAATATTCCTGTAAAATAATATATTAAGTGTGTATAGAGTAACTGGTGAAATAGTTTACAGATGCTCCTGCTGTTAACCTTTATAAGACAACAATTATTTGTTAACACTGGAAATCTAAAGGTGGTAAATATCTCTAGATATGTCAGCTAGCATAATTCCAAAAAGAAATAATAATAAAAAAAAATGAAAACTGGATGGTTTGGAAACTGTGGAAACTGTGGGTGATGTTTAATGAAGAAACATGGGCCAACTAAATTAAATATTCTCTGCCATAATATTTGAACAAAAATCTAGAATTCTTAAATTTGTTAACATTGTTGTTTTCAAGAAATTATATTATTTTCTGAAGACAAAGCACAAAAAGTAACCAAACCCAAACGTAAATAGTAAATCATCTTTCAAGAGAAAGGAGAGAATATGATACCATTTAGGGAAAAAAAATGCTTTATCTGATTTGATATACATGCAAAAGCCATAAGGGGCAAGAAACAGTTGTATAGCCATCTAGTAGATGGAATAAATGCATCTACAAAACAGAGTGATTGTTTGTTTGGGTTTTTTTAATTAAACTTCAGGGCTTTAGTGGGATTTTCATCAAAGTCTGTTTATGTCATCATTTAGTTTACCTGTTTTAGAGCTTTCAATTCTAACCAACATTGCAAAAACTGAAAAAAAGATCAAATATTAAAAGTATTGAGATGTCTTGTCTTTGCATGAAAGTGAATGCTCTTCTCTTTCTACCTAAAATTATTTTTTTTAATTTTATTTTAGGATGGAATAGATGTATTAATTTTAGACAGCAATTGAAACTGTAAATATAATAATGGTACACCTCAGGGTTTGGAAAATTGATTGTCTTTCTTTTCAAGCTATTATGCATGGAAAACACCTTTACTGTACTATTTTCTGTACAACTGCTATTTCAGAGAAACATAAGTGTTATCATGCTGAAGGAAGAACTGTTTATTTTGTCCTGCTCTATTTGATAGTGGCTTTGTAGACAGACCTCAAAATCAGTGACAACCAAACTTTCATCCAAGTGTTTGATCAATGCCCCTTCTAATGTTCTGAGTTTCTCTTTGCTTTTATGTCTGCTATGGTGCCTGGGTAGGTATTATATCTGTAGCATTAACAAGTGTTAACCCACAAATTCAGCTAGATAATATTCCCAATATAGCACTGCACTTGAAATTTAAGGTGCAAGTATTAGAGTCTTTCAGTAACCAGTGCACCAGTAAACTAGTAAATAACTATTTCTTAGCATTTAAAATTACTATGTAATTGCAATGTATCTGTAAAAGTAGAGTTTTTAACTGCATTTTTTGTTGTGCAAACTTCAGGACACGGGTTGTTAGAGTGTTTTGTGATAAAGGAATTTCTCTGCTCTGCAACTTTTCAACTTTAATACATTATGTACAATCTCTTGATACAGAAGCAATGCTATTCCTATGGTTTCAAAGACAGAGTGGTATTCGGAAGAACTTTATCTTTTTTCAGATTACATTTGTTATTACAGTAAACAATAATGCCCTAAACTAGCTTCATGGCCTGTTCTGAGTTGTGATGCTCTTCTGTCAGCCTGCTTTAAACTTGACAATAACAGAAGCCTCTTTCTTCAAAGTGCCACATTAAAAAATTCACATAACAATGATGTGTGTTGCTATTGATGGATTAAGTAAATTAATCTTAAGAACGTCTATCTTCTTGTGATATTCCCAGCATTTAGGCAAATGTCATCATATGAAATTGTCATTAATAGCCTACTCAGTATGAGTAGAGGTCTCTGTAGTGATAGACTTATATTGCAATTACCTGAGACTGGAACTTCAGAACAGTAGACATTATATTGGAAGTTGAGTAAACAAACATATTTCATAAAATAATTTATAATGTAACAAAATAATTTTTATGTAATTTGTCTACTTGCTGTCTAAAAACAAAAGGAAAAAAAAAGAATGGAAAAAATGGACAAGCCTCCATAAAAACTATTCTCTGGAGTGATTTCATGTTCACCTCTATAGATGTTCTATTTTTTGCTTTATCCTTTTCCTGTGAGCAGCTGTACTTTTAAATCATTCCTGAATTTTTACCAAGAAACAACTTTTAATGTTATTTTATTAATTATTTAAAGATTTTGGAAGCTATTCTCAATGTTTTCTGGAACTGCACCATCCTTATGAACTCTTAGGCTACAATTTAATTGACAAAAGTAATGTAAATCTCTTTTTAGTATTTTCTTTCTTTAAAAGCTACATCTCAGTAATCTTTCCATTGCAATGCCCAGCTCAAGAAGTATCAATGATGGATAACACTATGCAATATTCTGCTCTTTGGCAATCAAGTTGTCAAACATGATTTACCTTTAGTGAATCCATGCTAATTACTCCAAATCACCTTCTTGTCATCCATGTGGATAGAGATGACCTCGAGAATGAGTTGATCATATGAACAGATGAGACAGTTATTTTAATATTTTTGATATTATTCAATGCTTTGCACTTTAGAGGTGGAGAGTCTAATATGATTTTAGAAAAGAGTTAAGGCCCTAGCACTATTTAGAGAAAAAACCAAAACCAAACACATACTTTTAACTTTCATCTTGTGCCTCAGGTGTTTTAATGGGACTTAAATATTTGCTTAAACACAGTAAGAATCTTCAACTGCTTTATTAACTTCAGTTTGAAAGATGGCACCATCTAGAAAATCAAGAGAAGTAAAATTAACATTTAGAGTCCTAGCTATAGCATTATATGTTAAATGTAATATACATTTTGTTTTCTCTTTGAGCACACAGTAAGCTGAAAAAAAAATAGCTATAACTCTGCTAGACTATTAAATTATGAAAATTCTAACTTGTTAAATGAAACTTGGTAATCTGCTTCAAACTACACACAAGTTTGCACTCATAATGACAAAAATAAAAACTGTCAGAAGGAAAAAACTCCATTAAACTATGCCATGATTTTTAAAGACTAGTTTTCCCCCACTCTCTCTAGAAATAAATGAAAGAAATTGTATCAAACAGATATTGTCCACATGTCTTTAGATTTATATTTGTATGGCAGATGAAAATAAAATTGGTAGTAAATACCAATAGCTTCTTGAAATTTCTTGCTCTTTTTCTAAGGTATTGGCAGTTACAGAGTAGAAAACAAACAAAATTCACAATACAATTTCTTTTGCTATTTGATTATGTTCTGCTGAAAAGTGGATGGAGGAACTTTCACTTCCTCTCTTGAATAAAAATTCCATGACAGATAACAAACCATTCAGTGTCTATTCACCTCTAATATGAACATCATTTATTCAAACTCCTTTTTGAGAAATCCATAGAATGAATCTACCACATAGCCAAAAATACCTAATAGTATTGTTGAAAATTGTTTTGTAATAAACAAAACAAACAATAATGATAAAATACTTGGGACCTTAATGTCATGTTTTGACAGAAATGACTGCAAACCCACAAATGTCCCCATATGCTGCATGATGTATGTTTAAATGGGAATGCAGAAAGACGTGAAGCTTAATGCTGTGCTGATGGTGCTCATTATCACAGTTATACCTCTGGAATGCATGGCAGTTTTTGTTCACTATATTAATGGCTAAGGATAATAAATCACTGCTTAAAATCACAGCTGTATGCTCTTTGTCTACATGAAACTTTGTCCTGGAAAGCACACTATAAGTACTAAAATTAAAATAACCTGAAGTAATAGTAGATGGAAGAAATATTTGCTAGAGATTAATGTACTCACTCAATGTTCTGCTATTTAAAATCTAGTTAATGGAAAGAACATATTCTAGACTCACTAAAGCTGCTAAATTATATGAAATAGATACAACAGTGAAACAGACAGCAAGCAGCTAGTAAAATGAAAAGGGACTTTTCATCCACTACTGATATACAACATTATGAATTAAGTGGAATTCTGATTTAAGATGTTTTGGGGTCACTCTTGAGGATTTTGTAATTTTTGAATGCATCATATCCGTGGTAAGCTTCAAAATACCTGGATTGCTCTTACTGAAAGAGTTGTGGTCAATGGCTCAGATATACTATTCTCAGTTTTTTGAGATGACTTCGTGAAACTGTTGAAAAGTGAGGAGGAGGCGAATTAGGACAATCAAATGAAATGACAGCAGAATACTTTTCAAGTAAGATTACACAGCCTTTTATAAGAATCACTTTACAGAATATTTTGTTGCAATCTGTTATTAGCAATAGTTTTTTACTTATTGCAGCACTTGAAATATCATGGAGAAGTTCAAGAGAGTATATACCATGGGCACAAACATGATCTGGGCTTTGAGGGTACTATGTATCATAAAGAATGACAAATCATAAGAAGCTGGGATTTTTTTATTATTTTTAAAACTTCTCTTAATTTTAATAACTTTTAAGTTGTTCAGATAATAAAATAGCACCATCTGTAACTGCTATTTTAAAATTCCAAAATGGAGGAAAAAAAGGATACAATACAATTCTTATGAGAAATAAATTTCCAAACAGGATGTCTTTATCTATGTGGATGTATGAGTAGTTCAAATAAATGACTAAATTACTTTTTATTCTGGTTGTAGATGGTGTTCTTGCCATGATGTGAAGATTTCTAGCTGTGGAATCTGCATTCCCAGCTCCAATGTTGTCAGTAGAATCAAGCTTTGTTTCTTTGCCTGTTTCACAGAATAAAAGACTCAGAATCGATCAGGTTGGCTGGAACCACAGTGGGCCGTCTGGTCCAACCTCCCTGCCCAAACAATAGCTCGTCCTAGAGCGCATGGCACAGAATTGTATCAAGACGGTTTTTGAATATCTCCAGTGAGGAAGACTCCACAGCCTTTCTGGTTAATCTGTTCCTGTGCTCAGTCACTCACACAGTAAAAAAGTTCTTCTTCATGTTCAGTGAAAATTCCTGTCCATCAGTTTCTGCCTGCTGCCTCTTGTTCTGTTGGTTGACACCACTGAGAAGAGCTGTGCTCGATCCTCCTGACACCCTCTCTTCAGATACTTACAGACATTGAGAAGGACCCCCTCGGACGCCTCTTCTTGAGGCTGAAAAGCCCAGCTACCCCTGCCTTTCTTTGTAAGAGAGATTACCAAGCCCCTTGATCAACTTAAAAGCTCTCTGCTGAACCTAATACAGGAGCTCCATGTCTCTCTTCTACTCTGGTGTCCAAAACTGCACACAGTACTCCAAATGTGGCCTCACCAGGGCTAAGTAGACCACCTGCCTCAAGCTTCTGGCTCTTTCTAATTCACTCCAGGATTCCACTGGCTTTCTTGGCCTCAAGGACACACTGCTGGCTCACCAACATCTTCTTGACCACCAGAACTCCCAGGTTCTTCTCCGCAGAGCTGCTTTCCAGCAGGTCGGCTCCCAGATTTTACCAGTGCCTGGAGTTGTTCCTCCCCAGGTGCAGAACCCTGCATTTGCTCTTGTTGAATTTCAGAAGGTTCTTCTTTGCCCACCTCTTCAACCTATTGAGGTTCATCTGAAGGCCCACACAATCCTCTGGGGTATCAGCCACTGCTCCCAGTTTTTTATAATCAGCAAACTTGCTGAAGAAACACTCTAACTTCTCATCCAAGTCCTTGATGAACCAGGACAAAACCCAGTGAAAGGTCTCCAATTAGGCTCTGTACTGCTGATCATGACCCTCTGGGAATAACCACTCAGCCAGTTCACAATCAATCCCACTGTCCTACTAAGCCAACCCACACTTCTTGAGTTTGCCTATGAGGATTTCATTAAAGAATGTCTTTCTCTGTGTGTCTTTTATTTTTAACAATTGAATGTTTTAATGTTTGAGTTAAATTTATAACATATATGCAAGGTGATTTCATAGAGCAGAAAAAATTATAAAAAATAAAAGTTATAAAAATGAAAAATTATAATTTTCATGACATTACTCTATGTTCCCCAGGGACAAAGAAGAAATGTTAAATAAAGAACATCTCCTATGTGAAGAAGACAAGTTCTTTTGAAATGAAATGAAGCAGCATTTGTCATACCTTTCATATGCAGTGTTTCAATGTATATCAGAATCTCTCATAATCTTCTGTTATATCATAAGGTTGCTGCCTTGTGCCACTTTGCTTTGAGAGCAGTAGGATGTACCTGCAAACACCATCTCACAGTCTCATGGGTTTTATGTCATTTTTTTCAGAATAAAGAAAATTAAATTCTTGCAGTTCATCTAGACTTATGTCATCTTCATCCATTTAGCTTGTTCAAGTGAAACTGAGGGAATAATAAAGTCTATGAGGTACACTACAGTACTAACAATGCTTTCTGCCTTCACCAGCCAAGATTTTGTGAGTAGAAGATTCCTCAACTCATGTATAGTCAAAATCCATTTTGTTAAGGAGATTTCAGTCATGTAAGATTTATAGACAGACACAAAAATGTGACAAGGTAAAAAAACATGATTAACGAGCAACATGCTGTAGGCTTTGCAGAAGTAAAGTACACATAGGTACACAGAAGTAAAGTGCTCTATATGCAAATTTATGAAGCTCTTATGGAAGGCTTTGTATTTCAGAACTGTAGGTTCAAAACAAGATACAGAGTTCTTTAATAAGAAAATTGCATTAACAGGATAGTTGTGATAGTTGTGGGTTGCTTTTACCAGGAGAAAAAACCTTAGGGAGCTAATCGAAATTTGCAGAGATAATTCAACAAGATTAATGTGCTTTTTTGTATTTTAAAGGAAAACTCAGAGAAGCATAATAGATTAAATTGGTTTTGATTCTGATACTGTGTTGTGACCGGAAGCTAAAGGGTTTTTTTTACTGTATTGTTGTCTAGAACACTTGTATGCTTGTGTAAACTTTTCCTAACTTGACATTTTCTATCATAGACCCAATAACATTTCTTTGTTTTATAGTTACAGAGATTTCAAGGATAATAGTTCCAACAGAAGAGAGAGGAGTCTAAAAGAATTCCCCAGTGCATCTGAGGAAAATGAAGATCATAACTGTTTTGGGATGAGTGATCGTATGAAAACCCTGAGGCTCTTCACAAGGGAACATTTGAAAATAGAGTAATTATTCAAGATGACTAGTTGATGTTATGAGTCTTTCCTTATTTTACACATATGATTCTTTTTTTTCCAGTGGTCAGATGAATTTCAAGATTGATATCTGAATTCAAGTATGTATATGGAGGCAAAGTGTTTCAGATCACATTGTGGTCAATGGCAATTTAGTAAATAAAGTCATTGGACTCTGGAGAAACTCAGATCACATGTAGTACACACCTTGGTTGCATCCCTCCAACCTTAATATTTTCATTGTAAGGAAAATTTGCTTTGTTTAGAGTTTAGAGTATTACTATGGCTCGAAAAAGCCCTTAGCAGTTTAAATATCTATATCTATTCCTGAAATGCATTCTTCATTGTAGTTTCATCCAAAAGGAAACAACTGTGTGAGCTCCAAGACCATGTCAGCATGTAAAATAAATTGCAGTTTGTAGATAGAACTGTGAGAATTGATGCTCTTTACTCAACATTAATGTAATTAACTTGTGAGTGCCCATCATTGCAACTATGGCATAGTTTTAATTTACTACCCTATGGATATCTCTGTACATAATGATTGAAACATCTTCCTGCAATTAGCTGTGTTGACCAAAATTAATATTCACTTATCTAAATATAAACTTTTAAAGAATTCCAAACACTCCACTGTTCTTTTAGAATCTCTAGTTGCTTCAAAACAGTGTTTGTTCTCCATAAAAGTTTTGTGCCATATTCACCTATTCCAGTAGTGGTTCCAATGTGTCTTGCTATGGCCTATTCAATATAGATGCAATAATAAAAGTCCCCTTGTTTTAATCTTGTTTCAGAAGAAATTTTGCATCTGTTATATGTCATAACTGATTATTTATATTAGGAGCTCAAAAACAAGAAAAAAAGAAATTATTCTATATCTCTTGGCTTTAATTTTAATAAAGAAAATGGCATATGCCAGTGGTTTTTCAGTGATTAATCCACTAGTCAGAGGGTCTTTATAGCTTTACTTACAAACTTTATTGATGTAATGTAAACAGAAGATATAGCAATAGTTTGTGGGGAGAAAAAAAGCCAATGGTAACATAATGAAAAATGACAATCTTACAAGGACATCTTATCACACAGTTTTCCACTAAACCCACTTCAGAATGTGCCTTATTATGTAGCTCTTTAATGATGTTTCAGACCCTCAAAAATGCCAGGAACTTCAACATTGAGTTCAGATGAGTTTTGTACTCCAGAGAAACAGGTTTCTCACAGCTTGTGATCATTAATTTGCAAGCTATTTGTCAGTTGTATGGTAAACAGATGGAATGCACTCATCAGGGCGCAACTTAAATGTGAAACAAATTAAAAAGAAAGAACATTTAGAATTATGTCACCAAGCTGGGAGGACATCCAAATACTTTTAACCATGAGAATTAATGGGATCTGAAGTTGACCAAAAAATAAAAAAGAAACATACAGAGTGAAATCATAGCTTCATTTTGTGAGCTCTTCCACAGCAATTTCTAGTTCTAGCTGTTGACTTAGTTTCAGGACAAGAAAAGGGTTTCAGAAGTGAAAAATAGCATCAAAGATATAATCTTCTAAGAAACAACATATGTTCTAACTTTTTTTTTCTGAATGCAATGAAATTTTAATCTTGGTATTTTAAATCTGAATCAACAACAGTCTTCAGTACACTCTCTAAACTGGACAAAAGATAAGCTAGCTTTATAAAATTGATTTAAACATATGTGACTATGAAACAACTGACCTCACTATGAAAGCAATTTTCCTGTCTTTCCTAGTTACAGCAGCCAGAACCAGCTTATCAGTATGGGGGTGTAACCAAAACTGTGTATTCTACACTCTCTATGTCATTTCTTATAACCTATTAATAATAGATTGTTGGCAGCAGCTGCCTGGGGCACACCTGACCCCTCAGACTATAAGCCGGGTTTTAGAGAACCCTGGGAGACAGGGGAGGATTTCTTTGTTTTCACAGCAATGTGTTTGACAGTAGCACCTTAACACCCAGTCTGAGGGGTCATGTCTACTACTGGGCCACCAAAGATTCCAAAATTATCCTGTGACTCACAGAGTCAAATCACCCACTGTGAAACTCTCCATCCTGACGGGGAGGCACTGGGCATTCCCACCTGAAACTGAGTATATATAATCCTTGGGTTTTGGGACTTGGGGCCCACCACTCCTCAGATCCAGAGGAGGATCAGAACCTCAACAGGACTGAGACTGCCACTCTGGACAAGACTGCAGCCATCATCCAGATCAAGAGGTTTTCATTTCCTTTTACTTTATACTAGTGGTGACCAAGTGGTTCTCAGCACAGGGGCTAAGGAACACCATTCTGTTCGTGCCCCGGGGTGCTGTGTTATACCTCTGTTTTTTGTGGGTTGAAATAAATTTTGCCCTGTATCATTGTGTTATTGTACTATTTTTAAATAAACTGTACCTCTGACTTGTAATCTCTCTTGAGTCATGTTAACTTTTCCTGTCAGTTTACCTTTAAACCATCACACAATCCTTTACTGAATGGTTCTTATTTAAAATACAAATCAACATCATAATTCTAAACTCATATGTAAACTGAATCCTAATAAAATCATAAGCATTAATCCTTTCAGTTTTCAAGCTTTTATTTCATCAGTATTTAGTACCCTTCAGGACTGATGTGTGGAAGCTGAAGCATTTATGGTGATCACCTCTTTCTTTACAGTTTCTGCTTGCAACTTGTTGTCTCAGATAATAATAAGAAAAGATACAAGTATTAGAATACACACTAATAAAGATGCAATCAGGTACATTTAAGGATCTCTCCTATTTTTTTTTACTGCAACATGAAAATATATATATTCTGCAGATTCCTCTGCATGTAAATACATGTATATGTGACAATGTGTTTGTCTCTGTGGTTTTAGTTAGGTAATTCAGACAGTCGCAAGGAAAGATTAGCCTTCAGTTCTTCTGTTATTTGTCCAGCATTGCGCTTGTTTTTTTGTTGGTTTTTTTTTTTAACAGAACATAAATGTATATATATATCTTAGACCAAATTTCCAGTGTGCTTTATCTCCTAAAGTAAATTTTTTTGTCCTCTGACTTGGAAAAAAAATCCTAACAATAAAGTAAGGTTGATTAGTGTTTTTTGGTTATGGGTTTTTTGGGTTTGAGATCTGCATTTTTATTTGTAATTCTAAACATCTGTTTGAACTGTGCAATGATGGCAATTTTTCATTTTAGCATATCATTAAGATATTATACCTGAATTTAGTCACTCATCAGAAAGATAAAATGTAATTTTCATTAAAGTCAAGATCAGCTTTGGGATTTAATCTTTCTTGATTGGCTGGAAATTTTACAAAGTTTATATGGGTGATGAAATTAGATCTAATTTATCCAGTTTGATATATCTCCCCAATCACATTTACAAAGATGGAACTATGTTAAATGAGTTACACAGATGAAGAAAGGAGACGTCCCGTAAGAAATTCCCCTTGATGTATATAATTAAGTGCCTTGTTAGAGACAACTCAAGTGATTTTGTTCTGCTAAAACAATATTTTCTACTAATTTATTCTAATTAAGCAGATTGTCATGAGGTCACTTACTTGGCTGTTCATCATTCTTTGAAGCTGTTTCTATTAACCAAACACAAAGTGACACAATCACTCTTGTCAAAGCCAAGGTTTTCTACTTCAATATTGAATATATTGAAATGATTATTTTCTATTTCCATTATTTCAGAAGAAAAATCACTGTACTAGTCATGTCAATTGCTGACTAATTTAGAAAGTGAACTGTGTGACATACACTGCAGAGGAAGGACCATCATGTGTAGCACACGAAAGCCTTGGCAATAAAACAGAAGGAACTGCTGAACAAAACACCTCCACTCAGGACAGGACCCATCTCTATGAATTATCATCATACCTCCATCATCCTCAGCTCCTAGCCCCAGGCAAACAGAAAGGGATGGTTTTTCATGCAGTGATTGCAGGATGGGGACCACCCGCAAAACTGAACCTGGACCATGGAGGCAGCAGTCACTGGTCCCCAGGCAGGGGTAAAACTAATGACAACCAGCCCAGGCCATGATGAGGCCCTCATTCCCCAGTCTGTATGTACATCTGGGATTGTTCCAGCCCAGGTGCAGAATCCAGCACTTTCCCTTGTGAACTTCATATGGTTGGTGATTGCCCAGTCCTCTAATTTTTGAGGTCTCTCTGCAGGACCTCCCTGCCTTTGAGGGAGTCAACAGCTCCTTCCAGTTTTGTGTCATCTGCACACTTGGTAACTATCCATTCCAGTCCTGTATTCAAGTAATATATGAAGATGTTGAAGAGCACAAAGCCTAAGATGGAGCCCTGTGGAGCCCCATTAGTGACAGGTCACCAGTCTGATGTCACCCCATTCACTTTTACTCTCTGTGCTTGACACATGAGCCAATTGCTCACCCACCACATTATGTGTTTATCCAGCTTTGTGCTGGACAGTTTGCCCACAAGGATGTCATGAGAGAGTATCGAGAGCTTTACTGAAATCCAAAAAGATTACATCAACTGCCCTTCCCTAAATAGGTAAGTTACTTTGTCATAAAAGGAAATCAGGTTAGACAAGCAGTACTTTTTTCTCATGAAGTCATGCTGGCTGTCACCAATGACTGTGTTGTCTTTGAGGTGTTTTTCAATACTTCCCAGAATAATCTTCTCCATAATTTTGCCAGGCATTGAAGTGAGAATGACAGGCCTCTAGTTTCTGGGTTCCTCCTTCTTGCCTTTCTTGAAATCTGGGGACAATGTTAGTCAACTTCCAGTCAGCTGGGACCTCTCTGGATTCCCAAGAGCACTCAAAAATCATGAAGGGAGGCTTTGTGGTGTCATCAGCCAGCTCTTTGAAGATTCTGGGATGAATTCCATCAGGCTCCATATATTTATAGGGATCCCACTGGAGCAGGAGATCCCCCCAGTTTCAGTGTAGATTGGGAGTTGATCATTCTCACAGTCATGGTCCTCCAGCTCAGGGGTCTGAGACTCCCTTGGTCCCTTGTCTGTGTTGAAGACAGAGGGAAAGAGTTAAGCTCCTCTGCCTTGTCTCTGTCCCTGTTTGTGAGATGACCGTCCTCATCTTGCAATGGAATGACGATATTTCTATACTGCCTATTTTCATTAATATATTTGAAAAACCCTTTATATTGTCCCCCACATTTCTGCCCAGCTTCAACTCCAGTTGAGCTTTAGCCACATGAATTTTCTCCCTAGAGAGGCAGGCCGTATCTGTGTCTTCCCATGTCATCTGACCTTTCTTCCACTGGACATACAGCTTCATTTTTTTCCATATTTCCAATAGAAGATCTCTTAGACAATCCAGCCTTCTGTCTCAGCTGCTTGACTTTCAGCCTCTGGCAACTGCCTGCTCCTGTGCCCTTTGGAGGTGATGTTTGAAAAGTGACTGGCACTGATGGACCCCAGCACCTGGAAATACACTCTTCCAGGTGATCTTGCTTACTAATTCCCTGAGCAGCCTGAAGTCTGCTCTCCGTATGTCTAGAGTTGAGGTTTTACTGACACTTTTTTCTCCTGTCAACAGAGATTTTAAAACTCAATCCCTTTGTGGTCATTGTGGCACAGAGGGTAAGAAATCTCCACTTTTCTCATGATATCCCCTCTGCTGACCAGCAGCAGATCAAGGAGGGCATTGTTCCAAGTTGGCTCCCTTAGGACCTGTTCCACAAAATTTTCACCCAGTTTTTTTTTTTTTTTTGAATCTTATGGCTTGGGTTGTACCAGCTGTGTGATGGTCCCAGTCATTTTCTGGCAAGTAGTTGTCCACAATAAGGACGAGGGCAGTTGACTTGGAAGTGTGCCTTAATTCCTCAAAAAATAATTGACTGGCATCATTGTCCTGGCTGGGAGGCCTAGCACAGACTACAACAGTAACACCTGCATTATTTTTTTGTTCCTTGATTCCTACCCAGAGGCTCCCAACTGTGCCATTGCCAACTGTCAGCTCCATACATTCTAAAACTTCTGTTACAGACAGTGCATTAATTATTTAACTCATTACATTGCAGGATGGAAAATCTGAAATCCAGGGGAAATATAGAACAAATACACTTTTAGTCAAAGAAAATTTACACATGTAAACTCTTATTCATGTTGTCTTGGGTTAAGCCGGCAAAATGCCAACCGCCCAATACAGAGTCAGAGCTTCTTTCCCCCCCTGCCGAGAAAAGGGAGAAGAGAAAAAAAACTAGAAACTGACTTAAACTTAAACTAACTATATATATTTCTACAGAAAAGAGAAAATTAAGAGTAAACTACAATATAACACAGTTATACAAATTAGAAATAACAAGAAATAACTTCTCACTCCCCAGTGAACGCAAATCCCACCATCCTAAGTACAAAGCACTCTAGAGAAGTCAATTGCCTAGAGACAGACTTAAGCAGAGAGAAAAACTGAGAACAAACATTTTACTTCCCTAAGATAACATGATGATGAGCCGATGCTGGGCCTGGACCTCTGGTCCCTCCTGGGATGGCACAATGGGTCTGGCCAGGACCACAACTGTGAAGGAACTCACCAAGCCACTCCCACACTGGCTCTTACTCTTTTGAGATGATGTTGGAAATATGGTATGGAATACTACTGGCTAGAAGAAGTCAGCTGTCAGCTAGCTCAGCCCAGCTCAAGTCAGCCGACAGTCCCAGGCCTACCCTGAAATCTGAAACCTAAATTTAGGCCCAGACCTAGCCAAACTCAAAACACACATGAAAAATCATTCCAGTTGTAGTTGATTTCATGATATGAATTTATATCATGAAACTAGTCTCTGTTCTAGTTGAGAAAGGGCTTGGAAAGATCATTCTTAAACAGGGACACCTATTTTTAAAATATGTTGATAT